>NC_090268.1:265761411-266075577 GCF_040414725.1 Anabrus simplex
TTAGGATTCAATCGTCGATTCTACCACTGACCTTCAGAGGGATAATTAAGTGGTTTTATCCATTCAGGGAGTTGGCGGTATTGATAAATCACAGTTTGTAGGTGATGTTCGTTTTGTTTCATTCTCGTTACGAAGCTACCATGGGATTATCCTGGTAAGCGGTGTGGGTTCTGAGTCCTTGTAGAGGCTACTTTGCAATATTTTCATCCCTCTTTATGGAATGTATCACCATTGTCTTAAGTTGAGAACAAAGCCGTTCACGTAATTCACATAAAATGCCGCGTAGGAGTATTTTGCTCTTCATGGCTGTATAACACCGAGATAATAATTATCGTACACTCAAGAGTAATTGAAACAGAAGGCCATAACTCATAAATATCGATCACGTAATTGGCTTGCGAAATGCCGATCGTTCCATGCATGTATCTGTTATTAATGAACTGATGTTGCAAGGTGATTGCAACTGCTCTGGTTCTCTAAATTAAGATCGTCGCTCCTTTCTTTTGTGTTAAGGGCATCAGATCAATTTCCACTTAACTTAAATACCATGCAATGTGAAATTATTACGGTCACAGTGCCTTTCAAATTCCAGAGGCGGTATTAAACATAATAAAAACGAGGCACGGGATCTGAATGACTTCAGATCGTACATCGAGATAAAACACAGATTATGTTAAAGTCTTTCAGCAAGTGATATTATGAATGGATACGTCTGAGGACTGTCGAGAGTACTTGTAAACTTGAGAGAAGTGGAATGGAGTTAATGATGACGACTCTTGTGGTACAAAACATGTAAATTGTGTAATGTAATATTATGGCTTTACTGCCTGAAAAGTACAGTGTGTTCCAGGAAGAATTATCGGAATTTTAAGAATACGATTCTTATATTGTACTTTACCGAATTATGGGGACAGATGAAAAAGGATATATAGAACATTTTGCAATGCATATGGTTCAGGAAACACTTAGCTAACGATTCACTAAGGAAAATTCGTTTTGTCTCCTTTACACATTTCCAATTTTACGTATTGAATTTAACTTTCATCGTACAATATTCCGTTTAACATTGCAAAACTGTTATGTCATATGAGTCATTGATGTATCATTTATTATTGATCCCACAGTATGACTTAATTCTGACATAGGTCAGCCAATGTCAGTCGATAAAAAGAAGGATATCTACGAGCCAACAGCAAACAATTTTATGGCCTTTTGTGACCTCAACAATGGCAGGGTTACAGGAATGCTGGAAGGATGTAGAGGCACAATTTCAGAAATGTTCTCAGATTTTGCACGAGTTTTGGCCTGAAGAAACAGTTAGGTTAGGAGTTTTGCTTATTGGCTCTGAAAGCCTCCCTTCGTATTCTACGAAATCATATATTATACAGTCCATCTTAATTTGAATTGTTTGTGGATCCATCTCAATGTGAATGTCTACTAATTGTAGACCTTTCTAAAGAGTTAAATCTGTATATAATGATAGGACGCAAAAATGAATATGGTATGCTTTGTCATAATAGTAACCCATAAATTGGATATCAATTTGGCATTTTTGATCGCAGATTTTCTTTTAGGCAGTGGGAATCGTTACATCGTAAAGTTTGGTAAATTTTTTCATTCTTTTAAATACAAGATAACCCCCTGCGGGTGGGGAACGCACATGTAGAATACACTCGCGGTATCCCCTGCCTGTCCTAAGAAGCGACAAATGGGGCGACCTTGGCGCGGACATGGATTGCGGTTTGGAATAATGTGTTGGACCTCCTGTGGATGGGAGAAGCTGAATACATCCATAGGTAATCCCTGCCTGTCGTAGAAGGCGACTTAAAGGGTCATGTGGCCATGGTCCCCTCTTTATTTTTTATTATTTTTCCGAGGGTCAGATGTAGACCATTCGAAATTTTGATGTGCGTGCTGCCCGGAGATGGGCCTCTTACGTGTGCGATTACGCCCTAAAGCCCGCAACTGCCCACCCAGGACCATTGCGGGTGGGAGCGCCATGTACTTTGGCAGTAGTATCCGCCTGACAACGCAGGTCCCCGCACAGCCGAATGCCAGAAGGACATATTATTATTAATTATTTT
This sequence comes from Anabrus simplex, assembly GCF_040414725.1. Classification (NCBI taxonomy): domain Eukaryota; kingdom Metazoa; phylum Arthropoda; class Insecta; order Orthoptera; family Tettigoniidae; genus Anabrus; species Anabrus simplex. The sequence continues at coordinate 265,763,496 of NC_090268.1, forward strand.
TATTTTTTTCTCTATATTTATTGCTCTGTACACGCTATGGGGTACATGCTATTGCGGGTGACTGGAGGAAGGGAGTCCTAGTGCTCATTGCCTCAGTCATCCCGTATTAGGCATCGTCCAACATCGGACCCCGGGCAGTACCTGCTATGACCAGGTAGGTATTGCCGTGGCTGCTTGGTTCGGCTACAGAGACCCCTGATCGGAGTGGGTGGCATTCGGGGAGGAAGCTTTCGGGCATGGCTTCCAAACGAAGTCGGCTCTCTCAAGGTGGTCCCCCACCTAAGTCTTTAACTTTTGCTTCCCTGAGAGGTTCAACTCCCTGGGAACAGGCGCAGCGTGAAGGAATGGGATCCTTCTAAAGACTCGTACAGCACTGCAAGCTGATCAGTTGCTTAAGTGCGAGCACTTTGGCGAAATCCCCGTCAAAGTGAAGGGATTCAGTTAGGTGGAAATGTAGTAAGCAGTTTGGCCTATGATGATGACCTGGTCTTAATGGCAGACTGTGCCGAAAGCCTGCAGTCTAATATCTTGGAACTTGAAAATAGGTGCAATGAGTATGGTATGGCCTCTCGAAGACTAAATTGATGTCAGTAGGTAAGAAAGTCAACAGAATTGAATGTCAGATTGGTGATACAAAGCTATAACATGTCGATAATTTCAAGTATATAGGTTGTGTGTTCTCCCAGGATGGTAATATTGTAAGTGAGATTGAATCAAGGTGTAGTAAAGCTAATGCAGTGAGCTCGCAGTTGGGAACAATAGTATTCTGTAAGAAGGAAGTCAGCTCCCAGACGAAACTATATTTACATCGGTCTGTTTTCAGACCAACTTTGCTTTACGGGAGCGAACGCTGGGTGAACTCAGGATATCTTATTCATAAGTTAGAAGTAACAGACATGAAAGTAGCAAGAATGACTGCTGGTACAAGCAGGAGGGTACTCGGAATGAGGAGATAAAGTCTAATTTAGGAATAAACTCGATGGATGAAACTGTACGCATAAACCGGCTTCGGTTGTCGGGTCATGTGAGGCGAATGGATGAGGATAGGTTACCCAGGAGAATAATGGACTCTGCTATGGAGGGTAAGAGAAGTAGAGGGAGACCAAGACGACGATGGTTAGACTCGGTTTCTAACGATTTAAAGATAAGAGGTATAGGACTAAATGAGGCCACAACACTAATTGCAAATCGAGGTTTGTGGCGAGGTTTAGTAAATTCTCAGAGGCTTGCAGACTGAACGCTGAAAGGCATAACAGTCTATAATGATTATGTATGTATGTATGTATGTATGTATGTATGTATGTATGTATGTATGTATGTATGTATGTATGTATGTAGAGTCGGTTTTGCAAACTTTTTAGTTCCATAAGGAAAGCAACTGGAACTATCTTACTTCTCCTTTCCCTACTGCACCCCATTAGTAACTCATTAACCGTCTATGACAGCCGAAAATGAACCCTATGCGGATCCAATTAAGCTTCAGACTGAAGGCTCAACACACATTTTATGGTGAAAAAGGGCTCGAAGTTGCTTGTATCAGATTTTCTTAACAACTGCTACTACCCTCCCTACCGAACATACATATTTTCTGCCTTTATTCAATGCGCATTGTACCGGGAGGTACATCTCAACCCCGTGCATTAAAATGAAGCGCCTTGAGGAACGCTACCTAACACACAAAGTTTGCAACAACTTTCAGAAATTCGGACTTTTCTCCATAGATGTCTCTATTAAAAACCTGATGTCATGCACTCTGGTGTAAAGTCGACCTACACAAATTTTAAAAATTTTGTAGTTATAGGTTTTCTAAACTGAATTGTTTCTTTTTTCTTTGTTTTGATACTTCGAAGGTTGCAACACTTCTAACTTATTACGCCGGCTTTGGATTCTGGCCAATCAGAAATTTTGTGTATTAATTTTTCAGCCAATTATAATGATCTTGTACCTATTTTATCTACCAATAAGGTGAGAGTGTGTGTCTGGTTTTATTCCAGAGCCTTCTCGAACCTTCCTCTCGGGTATAAAAGCTGACGCCTTTTTAAGTTGACTTGTCTTATTGATCGTCTTGTTACTGAGTGTGTATGTTAAGAAAGGAGGCGGTGGCCTCATCCATCGGCAAACAGAACATCAGCTAAGGAAATGGCCACCATTTTTCTAACTCTGTAGTTATCTCTGCCAAGCTAATTCGAGGGGAAGGTTTCCTACCTTTAATAATGTAACCGTAAATTTCCTAAAATATAAACTTTTCTCTCTGCTCATGTAAAAGTTCAAGTAAGTCAAGTGTACCTAACGGAAATCCGTGGATAGAGAGTGCGTTTCCCTCTCGAATTCCCCTTCAATTTAATTTGGAGGTGACTACGATTTTGTAACTGTTTACACTAATGTAAATTGTAACTTATCTTGTCCATCTAGTCACCTCAGTAGTTTGGGATTAGCCTCTGAATCGTCGGGCCACAAGCCCAAGTATGGTTTTAATTTTTGATTTCAAGGAGCGCAAGTTTCCGCCTCCATACATTTGTTATTTTTGGGCCAGTAACATTAACCTGTACTTTTGCACGAAGGCCAGGTAGAATGGGCACTCGATACCCTTGTATTATTTTTTAAAATACAACTGATACAGTCTTGTACTGTAAATGTAGGTTGTGCCTAGAGAGGCCAGTAAGTGTAAAACTTTATTGAGCAACGGCGCTCTAATCATAAATGTAAAAGTTAAAGGCTGTAATTGTTTGGGAGCGCAGTCTCCTTGGTAGAATTATAGAGCGTAGACAGATATTTGTGTAAATACTGAATGGCGCCTTTGGAAGGCCGCATCTTATAACCTTAGGAGCAAATGGTGTTGGTGAAAATTGTGTGACTTAAATATCCCGTAAAAGGAATTGGGATACTCGTCTCCTTGACTATCAAACTAAATGCAACAGTAGTGATGTAGGGATTTTTGTAAATTGGGGGCTTGAAGCTCAAATATTGTAACTAACCTTATTGGATTTTTCTGTTTTTTTTCCTACTTTGTACCAAACTAGCTCTGTACGTGAAATCTTGTTCTTTCGCCTAGCGAATAGTTTTGTTAAAATTTAATATCTGAAAAGAAATATAACCTTTTTTTTTAAAGGTTTAAATTAATCTTTGACTGTCGTAGATAGACCCATTCAAGCCAGCACCTTCTTTCATCTCCCTGTACCACGAAAACTCCGTAACACGCATAATGTGTATGATAGCGTCATATTTTAGGTTAATTTATTTGCTGAAACAGAAACCGTGCTGCTCAGCACGTTTTCTTAAAATAGATTTGGTCGATTTGATGAAAATGCCTTGCAGGCCGTAATGCCGTTCACTCTTACAATCTGCATTTTACGATTGTCTTAATATCTCCTCGCAACAGGACAAGCTCATCATTGTTAGTTAACTGAAAATATTCAACAATCTACTATTCCTCTTCAAGTCACATTATTGCAGCCTGACAGTATTGTGTTGGAAGCTTTCGGAAAAGGCAGCTCAAAACCCTAACTAACTAACTAACGAAGATCAAATTATCTTAGAAGACACTAGGTAACTGTCAACGGTTCACGAATCTTGTCGATGCAGCAGATGAAACAGAATACACTCCCAATGACATCACTCTAAGCGAAGATTCTCTGTAACATCTGCTAGAGTGAAATGTCTGTAACTTTCTCCATATGGTACGTCTTTCAACAATTTTCTGATTACTCTCTGCATAACAGAAACACTTCACACGGCAGTTCATGTTATTTCTTTGAACGACGCATTACACACTTGCGTGGTAATAATGCGTCCTCATTCAAGCTGCCTCACTGTACAGCTGGCATATAAGCTGACGTGGTATTCTTATTGGCTTCAACAGACCACTGGCAACCAAGTACAGTCAGATCGCGGTGTATTTAAACAGTTGTCATTCACTTCACGGTATCTAACACTGTGCTGCAAAACACGTCATCCTCAGCACCTTGGATATTTGGATATTTGTGAACAGTGGTGAAATAATGACATACCTTACATATCCCATCAAAATTTGGGTTTGTTATTAGAAGCTGTTGCGCCAGAAATTTGCTTAAAGATGTTTCATCAACATGCTTGAAAATCTACTGTACAACATTGAAAATGTTTCGGGCCAAAAAGCAGCCTATTCTTCCGTATTTCCACCTGGTGAATTCTAAAATCACTATGAAATTGACCGATTAGCTCTTGCTTCGAAGATACATTGACATATACTTTTTTAGAGTCTATATTTTCAGTTCCGGGGAAAATTTATTTTGGAAGTTGGCGCACCTGTCAACTGATAAAACACCACGCTCTAAAGCTGTTTGTAGGTTATAAACATAAGTACTCTTGCTGTGACTGTAAGTTTCTGTTTTAATTAGTGCAGAATTTCTGGTTTTGGGGTGCTTTTAACGTGTAACATTTGTTAAATTTACACGGAAATGTGTAAATTCCGTGAATGATTTGTTAAATTTGTGGTGAAATAACATTTTCGTCACAGAAACGCAATCTGTCGCCTCTTGTGAAGACTGCCTATCATCACTGTTTTGGTATCGAGGTTGAAGGCCAGGATAAGTCATGGGCTCCACATATATGTTGCAACTCGTGTTCTGTTTTACTATGAGAATGGATGAAAAATAAAAAGCACATCTATGGGTTTTGCTGTGCCTATGGTTTGGCGGGAGCCCACAAACCATACAGCTATTTCTGCTTGACTCAACCAATTAAGTCAGGATTGTCAAGGAAGGAAAGAGGAACAGTTGAATATCCAAATCTTCGATCTGCTATTCGACCTATTCCACATTCAGGTAATTCACCAGTTCCTACTCCACCTCAAAATTATGAAATGGAAATAGAAAATGAAGACAGTGCAGAAGTAGAAGAACCTAACAAGCCTTACTCTTCACATGACCCTGATTTTGAGGAAAAAGATGATAAACCGCACAGACTGAGTCAATCGGAATTGAGTGATCTCATTCGAGACCTTCAGTTAACACAGGATAAGGCAGAACTTCTAAAGTCAAGACTACAGCAATAAAATCTTCTCCAATGTTATATCAGGGTCTCACAGTAGAGGCAACGTCAGAGGGAACTGCTTCCTTTCTTTTCAGAAAGAAAACAATCTTGTTTTTTTCTGCGACGTTAATGGTTTGATGAAAAGTTTGAATTTGAACCATGATCCAACTGAATGGAGGCTATTCATAGATGCCTCCAAGCTTAGTTTGAAAGTTGTATTACTTCACAATGGCAACCACCTTCCATCTATTCCTGTTCGCCATGCAGTTCACATGAAGGAGAGGCCTATGCAAATATAACAGCCCACCTCGGCGCAATCAAATACACTGAACATAAGTGGAAAATCTGTGGTGATCTAAAAGTCATAGCTGTACTCTTAGGAATGCAACTGGGGTACACTGAATACCGCTGCATTTTATGTATGTGGGACAGTAGGGATAGAAAATCACATTATATTAAAGCAGACTGGCCTACAAGAAATCTTAACTCAAGCGAGAAAAATGTTGTTGCTGAGCCTCTTGTGGACCCAAAAGATGTTCTTCTTCCACACCTACATATAGAGCTCGGTTTGATGAAAAATTTTGTCAAAAGTATGAACCAGGAAGGACAGGCCTTTAAGTACTTAAGAGACAAATTTCCTCCATTAAGTGATGCAAAAGTTGAGGAAGGTATTTTTGTTGGTCCAAAAATTCGTCGACTTATAAAGGATCCAGCGTTTGAACGAGTTTTGGAGGGGAAAGAAAAGGAAGCTTGGGAAGCCTTCAAGATAGTTATTCATATTTTAGGCAACACAAGAGATGATAAATTCCCTTGTTAAAGTGTAATTCTGTATCATGTTCATCTATTTCGCCTACCCAGGATGAGATGTTGTTAGACCTTAGACATCTACCTGAGGAGCAGGCTGATAGTATTCGTAAATTATGTCAGTCATTTCAAGAGGTGTTCTCTGATACTCTTGGTGTTACTGACCTTATTGAATACAAAATTGAGGTCACGGATTCAATTCCTGCCGTTTTCCACCTTATAGGCTATCTCCACCTCTAATGAAGGCTCTGAAAGAAATCATCGATCAGATGTTGAAGGATGGTATTATTAGGCCCTCTAAGTCGGCGTATTCGTCACCTATTTTTCTAGTCCCGAAACCCCAAGGGGGCTTCAGGCCTGTCATTGATTATAGGGCTCTAAATCGGAAGGTGGTGTTACAATCTGTGCCCCTTCCCGACCTTCATTCTTGTTTTTCATGGTTCCGTAAGGCCAAGTTCTTTACTATCTTGGACTTGAATCAGGCCTATAATCAAATTCCCATTGCCGAAGAGTCTAAACATCTTACAGCGTTTGCCACGGACTGGAACTTATACGAATACAACCGCGTGCCTTTCGGGCTCCCCGCGGGAGCAGCTGTGCTCACTAGGCTGCTAGATAGGGTCTTCTCCGACATCAAATTTGAGTACTTGTATCACTACTTGGATGATGTCGTCGTATTTTCGGAGACCTTTGAAGAACATCTAGATCATCTGCGAGAAGTTCTCAATCGCCTTCGTAAGGCTGGGTTAACTGTCAAGTTGTCCAAGGTGGCCTTTGCTAAGCCCTCTATGTCATTCCTAGGGCATATTGTGTCACCTGATGGTGTTGCCGTCGATCATTCCGGAACACAGGCCATCCGTGATTTTAAACCTCCCAAGGACGTTAAAGGTATCGCCAGATTCATTGGTATGGTCAATTTCTTCAGGAAGTTTATTCCTAACTTCGCTAATAGAGCGGCGCCCTTAAACCTTCTTCGTAGGAAAGGCATCAAATTCGAGTGGGGACCTTCTCAACAAGCCGCTTTTGAAGATCTTAAATTAGCTCTCTGTAATGCCCCTGTACTTGCTATGCCTGATTTCTCGAAGAAATTCATCGACCAAACCGACGCGTCGTCGTCAGCAGTAGCTGCAGTCCTTCTTCAAGAGACTGAACTAGGGAGGCGACCCATCGCCTATGCATCTAGGACCTTGTCGGCTCAAGAAGCCAAGTACTCCATCTATGAGCTCGAACGTTTGGCAGTCTTATTCGCCTTAGAGAAGTTCCGTCTCTATCTGGAACATGTCAAATTCGACCTGGAGACAGATAATCAGGCCTTAAGCTGGGTCTTAGGTAGGTCGCGTCGTACTGGTCGTATAGCCCGTTGGGCCATCCGGATTTCTGCCTTCCAATTCGATGTCCGGCATATCAGAGGTACCGAAAATGTTGTTGCTGATGGACTCAGCCGTATGTTTTCCAACGACGTCGTGACCCATGAACCGGTCGATAGTTCATCTCCTCCAGAGTCCATGCTATCTGATGTTAATGCCATCTTAACAGATGTTCCCATGCTCTTTAGGGATATCGAGAAATACCAACGTGAAGATCCGACGCTGGCTCCGATAATGGAAACCCTTTCTTCTGGGGAACATGTTGTCCCTTATGTTCTGAGGAATGGTGTTCTATGTTGCCCTTCGAGGCAGGATAAGATGATGAAGGTTGTCGTTCCAGCTGTTCTTGTGCCTATGATCTTCAAATACTATCATGAGACCCCAATAGGGGGGCATCTTGGAATCTTTAAAACTCGTGAAAAGATTCGTGAAAGGTTCATCTGGAAGGGTATGGACGGTGAAATCCGTGAACTGGTAAAAGCTTGTAAAACTTGTTTGCTTAGTAAACCAACCATGTCCACCAAGGTAGGCCTTTTGTCTTCGCATCAAGCGTCGCGCCCCATGGAACGCCTGTATATTGATTATGTAGGACCCTTCCCCCAGTCAAAGGGAAACGCCAACAAGTTCATCTTTGTATGCGTAGATGGTTTTACAAGATTTTCCTGGTTATTTCCGACTAAGCTGGCTACCGCTCAGTCCACCATTACTTGCCTAAATTCTATTTTTGCTTCTTTTGGTCCGTGCCAATATATTGTGTCTGATAATGCTAAGGCGTTCACAAAAAATCTTTTTCGTAAATTCTGTTTTGACTTGTCCATCTCTCATGTAACTACTTCTGCTTATTACCCTCAACCATCTCTGGCTGAACGGGTTAACCGTAATCTCAGGTCCGCGCTCATTGCCTATCATCATGAAGATCATTCCAGGTGGGACACGTCCCTGCATTGGTTAGCTTTTGCTTTGAATTCGGCGGTTCATGAATCACATAAATTTACTCCAGCCTCTTTGATGTTCAAGTTTGTTCCCAACACGCCGCTCTCTAACCTCTGGTCCCTGAGTGACATTCTACCTGAGACAATAGATCTGGACAACATTAAAGATCTTTGGAAGAAGGCTAAAGCCAATCTTAAAGTGTCTCATGAAAAGGTTAGGGAAAGGTATGATCGTGGACCGAGACCCACCCCTTTGAAGGTAGGTGACCAAGTAATGGTCAAGAATTTTGTTCCCGCGGGCAAGCTTGCCCCCAGATTCCATGGGCCGTGTGTCATTCTCGATTTCCTTACGCCGGTTACGTTGTTATTAAGCAATCCAGCCACCGAGAGGATATTTAGGGTTCACTTGTCGCAGGTGAAACCTGTATAATTTCTGTGCTAACTTGCCTCATATTATCTTGAAAGAAATATGAAGGTTATATTTTTTTTTTGAGTTTCACTTTTAAGGCTTTCTGCCCCTTCTATAATATTTTGTTTCATATGTAAGTATTTTTGTGAAACCTGCCCCGAACCGTTAAACTGCCATCCTGTCCTTCCCACGGCCATTACCACGCTCCCGTCTCCTGGTCCACTCTACACAGTGGCTTCATTAATGCCATGGATATCTGCACGCCGTTGGCCCCTCAACCTCTCCACAAGCCTGTGCCCTCAAAAAAAGATGATGGTCCAACAAAATTCTGCCGCCTAGCTTTAATGTTTCAGTGCCCCTGCAGCCGCGCGGCGCTGTACCGCTACTGGAATAGAGGATGGGCCCCCTCTCTTCCAGCGAGGTCGACCAGTGTACGGCGAGCCGGAGCCCTCCTCCCGGCCAAGGCTGATGTGCGGCGCACGACCTGCTACTTGCCCGCAGCCTGTATATGTTCACCGCGGGCGCGGCGTGCTTCAACACCACTGCTCCCCTCATAGTGCGGGCGAGCGGTATCTCAGTGTACTTGTGGGGTCCGAGCGGCCGCCTTTGGACGCAAGCTGCAACGGCCGGTCTGGCCATCCAACGTAATCAACATCAACTACATGGACAGTTACTATCAGCAATTACTATACCTGAGATTTCAACAACAATATCTAGTGGACTTAGAAAATTTTTCCTCAACTTCTACAAACATAAAGACTTTACTTCGCCTGTCACAACAAAAATTTTGAAACTGAATCAAACCACATTAAGAAAATCCTATAAATACTTCTGCAATTAATCTCCATATCAACATCAAAACTTGGACCTTGTTTCCAAACAAATTGCCAGTGTCACCCCTGGAGGAACTTTTGGGGGGGGGGGGAGGTCTGTACCGTGCGGTACACCTCCACGCCGCTAATTTAAAATGTGCGCCAGTTGAAACTCCTCTGCTGGAGGAAGTCTGAACTTTATCTACGGTATTAATTTTCTACTTTCTCAGAAGATGTCACTACCTGGAACTTTTGGAGTTTTTGAACTGTGTCATTTTCGACGTATTTTTGTTTTGCATGTAGTAAGAAGTGTGAACTTTCTCTTCTAGAGGACACTACTGAAGATCAACAATAGTGCGCCCTAGTGCGGAGTGAAAGAACTGTTTTTTTGGAGAAGTTTTTATTTCAAAAGTTTGTTTCTTTTTAAATTTCTTTCTGTTATTGTTTAAGTTGGCTGTATACCCCTCTCTTTCCCCTTGTTTTGTATTTAGCCAATCCCGAATTTCTTTTATTAATTTCTGACCAATCTGATGTATCTTCCCCAACTTGAATATGTTGCTGTACCCTACCCAATAAAGTGATTGTGGGCGGGTGTTTTCTTCCCTAAAACGCCTCGAACTTTCCGCGAGAGTATATAAACTGCTGATTTTTGGGTCTCTGCGCCACTTCTGTTCCATCTTTCAGTGTGTAAAGTACATAGCAGGGGGCGGGAAGCGCCTCTTGCTTCGGCAGCGGTCAACAACAAGGTAATGGCCGATTAATAATTTCTTTCTTTGCTAGCTCAGCAGTTTAACTCTCGTGGCGGGTCCGAAGTTTTTCCATAATGTAACCTTCCTTAAAATGTAAAGACACTTGGTATCTATTCTATCTTTAAACTGCATATCGGGATAGAGAGTGCTTAACCCTCTCGAGCTCCCACTCATATTGTTTTGAGGTGAACTTATTTTTTTTTCTCAACCTATTCTTCTTTAACGTAATGTAAATTGTTTCCTTCTTAAGTCACCTCTTTAGTATGGGATTAGCCCTTGTATTAACGGCCTAGTGCCAAATAGGTTTTAAACAAAGCGTATTAGGAGCGCAAGTTCGCCTCCCCTCAAATTGTTATTTTAGAGGTCATGTAATTAATCTTTTCTCACTTAAGACCTCAGTAGGTTGGGTATTTTACCCCTGTGTCTATGTCCAGAGAGGACAGCTTGAAGGTGGAGTTTGGTGTGGCCTTTGAGAGGTTTAAAGTTTGAGAACGAGCGGCTCTTTTTTGAAAATTGAGTGTTGTATGCCTCGAGGAGGCTTTTCTGTGTAATTTGGAGCAAGTGCTCCTGAGCATGAATGGGGTTTTCTGCCCCTCTGTTCATACTTATTTTGAAGTAAGGTTGGGCTGATTGCCCAAGCATTGTGAAGTCGGGGCGCGAAGCCCAAATCCAGTAAATATTGTAACTACATTTTGTTGACTTGCTACTCTGTACCTGTCTTTTGTGTTATTTCTGAATTTTGGAAAAAGAATATAACCTTGTTAAATTTTACAGTAACTTTATTTTCGTAGTTTGAGACCCGTTCACACCCGCACCTTCTTTCATCTCTAACTACCGCAAAAACACGGTAACAATAACTACACTCAGTTGTTGACAGTGCTTCTGCAAAAATACCATCAACTTGGCGGGGGGGGGGCATGTCTCTTAAAATCCATTTCCTCCACTCGCACCTAGACTTTTTCCCTCCTAGTTGTGGAGCTGTCAGTGATGAACACGGAGAAAGGTCCCTTCAGGATATTTCTGTAATGGAACAAAGATATCAAGGTCGCTGGAATGAAGCAATGCTTGCGGATTATTGCAGGTTTCTGAATAGGGATGCTCCGGAACTCGCTTATAAGAGGCAAGCAAAAAGACAACGATCTCACGAAGCCAACACATGCTTCTCTTCGGACCAAACCACCAGCTATGTATTCTTCCATCACTTTACAACTCTTAGAATGTTACTGTCATTTTAAAAGTTTCAAATAGACTTGTTGGCATATGTAATTACAATGTATCGTTCTCTCTCGATCCGTTAAAATAAAATATTTCCAGGTATTGAATATCACAGAAAGTAGAGCTAATAAAAAATATTCTTTGTGATACTTATTTTTCTCAACCCTAAAGTAGTAAGAATTGATTCACGAAATGAAGGAAACATTCTACAATTTTTGTTGTACAGTGTATATAGTTTCTAACTTTTGATCCATCTCAAGAGCTAATTCGCTGCACCAGGATTCAATCCCGCAACCTGCTCACAAAAAATGAGTACCAAACCTACTGCGATATTCATCACGACATACTGAACCCATCATTTGAGCCTGTTGGCAAATTTAATTATATTTGGAATCGTATCGGATAAATTCATATATGGCATTAAAATGGTAAAATTATGGGACATTCAGGAGGCCACTGTAAGCGAACAAAGAATTAGATGAAGCCCAAGTTTCCTTTCTTTTCTAGAAGGAAATGTTATCTCTGTAATATAAGCAGTGATCACCCAGTCGATTGCATCAGAATAGAATTTACGCAGTAGAAGCGGAAAATTCCACTGTATGAGTGAGACAGAAAACAACGTTATTACCCGAAATTCCTTCATTTGTTATGGACTCGTCTATACAAGTGACTGGCGAATACCTCAAGTCCAATCGGGATTCACCATTCAAATAATTTCAAAAACAGCGGGACGAAATATTTAATTTATCTGCAATCATGGCAAATAATTAAGATGGACTTTGTAACAGCGGGATACTGGTATTGATCAAGTATTTTTAGGACCAAGCAAGTACATTAATTGTAGTTCAACATATTAATTACGCACTAAGCTATGAGTTAGCAACAGATGTGTGCAGTTTCCGCTACTACAGAGTTGGTTCGACAGCGCGTGGGAAGAATTAGTCCGACCAACGATATCAAGATTTATAAAATATTACGAACAATTTTTGGATCACGCCATACCAGTGAAATGGCACCCACTTTATATAATTAATCGAGTGGTGCAATTTATCTCTTGAATATTTTTTATTGTGAGATGCTCTTCAATGAGGATTTTTGTATGATAAAAGTGTGTATCCCACGAACCTGCTACGCAGGCGTAGCAGGGGGAGAGGTGATACTCCCACGTGGCGCGTCCCAGGTGGCGGATAGGGGGGTCCTAACCGGCTTGCCGGCGGACTTGAGGGAAATAAAATACCTCTCGCGGACCAAACACACACCCCCTGTGGGTGGGGGAGGCAGACGAATAATACACCCACGGTATCCCCTGCCTGTCGTGAGAGCCGACTAAAAGGGGCGACCAAGGGATGGTTGTATTCGAACCATGCAACTACATGTGATTAGTACCACCACGCGGAGAACACCAAGGGTCGCTTTTACTTGTGCGTAGTACCACTATATTAGGTACGAAATAGGTTTGTGATTAGTAGCACACAGGAGCACCGCGCGGTCGGCTTTTGCAGTACCTGTGATTAGTACCACCATATGAGCGGGACCATGGGATGATAGCTACCATGGACCTGCCTTACCTGTGATTAGTACCCACTATATGAGGAACACCACGGGATAGGGAGAGGTCCCTGTGGTTAGTACTCTTATGTGATGAACATCATAGGTTTGCGTTGCCTGTGAATGGCGCCGCAGAGTGAGAAAAACATAGGTCTGTGTTAATGTCGAATTTCATAAGCTTTAAGTAGTACAATAATGTGTGGAATACCGCAAGTCTCTGCTACCATTGATTAGTACCGCAACAGGACAGATACCATGGTTCTACATTACTAGCGATAAGTATCATTCTCTGAGGGGCCTTTGACTTGTATTTTGGACCCATTTAGACACCAAGCATCCTCGATTTGCTTTGGAAGTGGTCCCGTAGTCAGTAATACTATTAACTATGATAGTTTTTTGAGTCGGATCCACTGACTGTTTTAAATTCATGTTCATTCATTCATTCATTCATTCATTCATTCATTCATTCATTCATTCATTCATTCGTTCATTCATTCTTCATGACATTTTTTTATTTTGGTCAGTGGATACTTTTGAACTTTTACTTTGTCGTTTCATTTCGTACCATTAGGGGCCGATGACCTCGATGTTAGGCCCCTTTAAACAACAAGCATCATCATCATCATCATCAAAAGTGTGTATCCTTCCGCTGAAGAGTAACTCCATTAAGGCAGAGTCCCAATTCGTAGAATTCAGTTCGCAAGTAGAAGGTTTTCTTTTAAAGCGGAATCTGAATAAACGATTGGTTGATTATTATTATTATTATTATTATTATTATTATTATTATTATTATTATTATTATTAAATGTATAGCCTATATTAAGAATTATTTTTCATTGCAATGAGATGGGATGTTGGGTGACAATGGCAGTCAGATATTTGTTGATGTCCAGATTAAACAGGATATTGTGATTCGTGATGTTCTTCTCAGAGAATAATTGAGAGATTTATGCACCAACTGGTGACTGGCAAATAAAAATCAGCGATGCAACTGACGTGAATTGAATACCGGCATTGGGAAATCGAAGGAACATAGTATTGAAAGGTAGATATGCTAATGAAGCAGTTGATAATAATTAAGTAGTAGAAATGACCTAATAACGCATTTGTAGGCTAAATTGTGACGCAACATCGATCATTGATTTGTAAAATTGAATTGGTTATTTTAGATTGCCACAGAAATATCGTGGAACACCAAATTGGTTTATTAAGATTGTTAGATATGGTTTTCTTTTGAGAAATTACTTTTTTGCGTGACATTATTTATTATTATTGTTGTTGTTATTATTATTAATATTATTTAATATTTTATTTTGACAATTCTTGTGCTATGGTCCTTGGAGCTGTCATGAACACATTTCATGCATATATACAAATCGATTTTACAGTGGATCAGGTTGAGTAAGCCACGAGATTAATTGGTTTATGGTCGTGGTTAATGGTTGTTTCAGTCATTTATTACTATCTGGACTCTGAAATTAACCAATAATCGTCAGCATTCAATTAGATAACCTGATATTATGGTTTTCATGGAGAGTTTATGTGTGGATATAACTTCTTGTACATATTTGTGAATAGTAAGTGATAGCTTGTTGTACCCAACATGTTTTTGTCAACGTCGTAGGCTTTCCATTTGGCTGTGTCTGTTGTTGTAAATAATACCTTATTTTTAGGATTCTTCTTTTTCTTAAGTGGGAGAGTTATTACCCTTGATTTAATTTAGATTAGTTCAGTGTAGGACTCGCGTATGAATGTAAGGAAATGTTTTAGATTCGAATGCAACAACAACAACCAAGATAAAATTTAATGAGTTACTGAACTACAATTGATGTGAACTAAAATTTATGTATATTTAAAATTGTATGTAATGAAACATGAATTTATAGCTAGAGAATTCAGTAACCGTTAGTAAAGAAGTAATTATTATTTGCAAAAACATTCTTTTGGCAATTTACTTTTATTTTTTTTTTACACAGTGAGCGGTGTTTTCCTTTCTGAGAAGAAACTTGTCATGGTGACTCGTATTAGAAACAAACGTTTATTAAATTATGTAACCGAGAGATAATTATAATTTCCAGAGGTGTTATATTTTAATTGGTTTAACCCCTGCGGGTTGGGGACGCACATGTAGAATACACCCGCGGTATCCTCTGCCTGACGTAAGAGGTGACTAAAAGGGGCCCAAGGGGCTCTCAACTTGGGAGTGTGGATTGGCGACCACGGGGCCCTTAGCTGAGTTGGCATTGCTTCCACTTACTTGTGCCAGGCTCCTCATTTTCGTCTATCCTATCCGAGCTCCTTTGGTCAACTCTTGTTCTTTTCCGACCCCGACGGGATTAGAGCATTCGAGGCCTAGGGAGACTTTCATTTTCACGCCCTTCGTGGCCCTTGCCTTTATTCGTCCGTTACTTCATTTTTCAAAGTGACGGATCCCTTCTTTCTTCTTTTTCCTCTCTCTTTAGCCCCTGTGGGTGGGGGACGCAGACGAATACTACACCCACGGTATCCCCTGCCTGTCGTGAGAGGCGTCTAAAAGGGGTGACCAAGGGATGATTGAATTAGAACCATGACAATACTTTTGATTCGTACCATCACGCGGGGAACACCATGGGATGCCTGTACTTGCGAGTAGTACCACTAAATTCGGTACGAAATAGGTTTGTGATTAGTAGGAGTCAAGAGGGGTTTCCAGTACCCGTGCGTCGTACCCATGTGAGCAACACCGCGGGTCTGGGCGTAGCCTGTGAGTTGTACCGCTATAAGAGCATCACCGTGGTACTGCGTTGCCTGTGATTGGTGCCCACTATGTGAGGAACCCCACGGGAATACCGGCGCCCGTGGTTGTACACCTAGGTGAGGAGCCTCATCGGTTTGCCACGAACTACTACGATGGCGTAGCAGGGGGAGAGGTGATACTCCCACGTGGCGCGTCCCAGGTGGCGGATAGGGGGGTCCTAACCGGCTTGGCGGACTTGAGGGAAATAAAATACCTCTTGCGGAACAAACACACTACCCTCTGCGGGTGGAAGACGCACATGTAGAATACACCCGCGGTACCCCTGCCAGTCGTAAGAGGCGACAAAAGGGGCGACCTTGGCGCCGACATGGATTGCGGTTTGGTATAATGTGATGGACCTCCTGCGGATGGGAGAGGCTTAATACATCCATAGGTAATCCCTGCCTGTCGTAGAAGGCGACTTAAAGGGTCATGTGGCCATGGTCCCCTCTTTATTTTTTATTATATTTCCGAGGGTCAGATGTAGACCATTCGAAATTTTGATGTGCGTGCTGCTCGGCGATGGAGCTCTTATGTGTGCGACTACGCTCGAAAGCCCGTGCCAGCAACCACTCAGGACGCGGCGGGTGGGAGTGTCATGTACCCGGGCAGTGGTATCCGCCTGACAACGCAGGTCCCCGCACAGCCGAATGCCAGAAGGACATATTCTTATTAATTATTTTTATTTATTTTGTCTATATTTATTGCTCTGTACACGCTATGGGGTACATGCTATTGCGGGTGACTGGAGGAAGGGAGTCTTAGTGCTCATTGCCTCAGTCATCCCGTATTAGGCATCGTCCAACCACGAACCTACTACGGTGGCGTAGCAGGGGGAGAGGTGATACTCCCACGTGGCGCGTCCCAGGTGGCGGATAGGGGGGTCCTAACCGGCTTGCCGGCGGACTTGAGGGAAATAAAATACCTCTCGCGGACCAAACACACTACCCCCTGCGGGTGGGGGACACACATGCAGAATACACCCGCGGTATCCCCTGCCTGTCGTAAGAGGCGACAAAAAGGGGCGACCTTGGCGCGGACATGGATTGCGGTTTGGTATAATGTGATGGACCTCCTGTGGATGGGAGAGGCTGAATACATCCATAGGTAATCCCTGCCTGTCGTAGAAGGCGACTTAAAGGGTCATGTGGCCATGGTCCCCTCTTTATTTTTTTATTATTTTTCCGAGGGTCAGATGTAGACCATTCAAAATTTGATGTGCGTGCTGCCCGGCGATGGAGCTCCTATGTGTGCGACTACGCTCGAAAGCCCGTGCCAGCAACCACCCAGGACGCGGCGGGTGGGAGTATCATGTACCCGGGCAGTGGTATCCGCCTGACAACGCAGGTCCCCCCACAGCCGAATGCCAGAAGGACATATTATTATTAATTATTTTTATTTTTTTCTCTATATTTAGTGCTCTGTAAACGCTATGGGGTACATGCTATTGCGGGTGGCTGGAGGAAGGGAGCCTTAGTGCTCATTGCCTCAGTCATGCCGTATTAGGCATCGTCCAACATCGGACCCCGGGCAGTACCTGCTATGACCAGGTGGGTATTGCCTTGGCTGCTTGGTTCGGCTACAGAGACCCCTGATCGGAGTGGGTGGCATTCGGGGAAAATGCTATCGGGCATGGCTTCCAAACGAAGTCTGCTCTCTCAAGGTGGTCGCCCACCTAAGTCTTTAACTTTTGCTTCCCTGAGAGGTTCAAGTCCCTGGGAACATGCGCAGCGTGAAGGAATGGGATCCAGCTTCCCTAGGTTTCTGGTCGCTACCAGAACCGATGGGAACGATTTTAAGCTGGTGAAGTCGGTCCTTTTTAGTCGGCACATCGAAGGCGTCTATGGCGAACTGGAGGAACTTAAGAAAATGCGCAACGGTAGTTTGCTTCTCAAGACTCGTACAGCACTGCAAGCTGATCAGTTGCTTAAGTGCGAGCACTTTGGCGAAATCCCCGTCAAAGTGGAGGAGCATAAGTCCTTGAACCTGGTTCGCGGAGTCATCTTTCACCGCGACCTTATTTTGAACACTGACGACGAGTTGATGGAAGACATGAAGAACCGTGGCGTGACACACGTCCGGCGCATTACGCGCAAGGTCAACGGTGAAGACGTTGCCACTGGTGCCTTCATTGTCTCTTTCAAGTTGTCAGTGTTACCAGAGAAAGTCAAGGTAACCACTTATCGTTGCGATGTGAGGCCGTACATCCCGCCTCCTATGCGATGCTATCAATGCCAGCGATTCGGACATATGGTATCTCGCTGTTCGAATCAGGCTGTATGTGGTACATGTGGACGAGTAGCTCACGGCGCGGAGGAGTCCACATCTCCATACAAGTGCACTAACTGCTCCGGTTTTCATTCTCCTCGGGATCGGAATTGTCCGACATACCTGAGTGAGAAGAAGATCCAGGAGATCAAGACCCTGGATGGTCTTTCCTACCAGGAAGCGCGCCGTAAGTTTCATTCTATGAATACACCTGCCCGTACACTCGACTATAGCTTGATAGCTCAGAGTCTTCCAGGTTCGTCATTTACGACCAAGACACCTGTCCAGACCGCTGCGCCCAAGGCGACTGTTGCTGCTCCCAGCAACGTCGCAAATAGTCAAAGCTCGAAGGGGGGGACCACCCCACCTTCGACCAACCAGAAGTCTGTGCCGGCTGGGAATTCCCAGCCGGCACAGCAAGGGGGGAAGACTAAGTCTCCCCCCCCTAGGAGGTCGACGAAAGTCGTGCCCCAGCCGGCGGAGGCGGCTTCGTTGACCAGGGCTGGGAAACCATCTCCCAGCCCGTCTAAACCTGAAAAAAAGAAGGGGAAGAAGAGCGCCCGTTCTGAGCGCTCTCGGCCTTCCCCTGCGAAGGAGAAGTCATGCCCCCCATCTGGAGGGTATGAGTCTGCGCCAGGAGGCACTCCTGCTCCCAAACCTGCGCGCTCTCCTCGTAGGGGACCCCCTCGCGCCCGAAATTTGTCGAAGTTCTGGGCGGCACCCCTGCCATCTTTTGATGACGGGATGGATGTCGCGCTGTCCTCTACATCTACGGATGTAGAATTAGATAGTGTTTAGGCTAACGAGCATTTTTCGCTCATAACCTAACACTCCTTTTACAGTCCACACTATGACACTGTTACAGTGGAATTGTAATGGTTATGACAGGCATCTTGCTGAGTTACGTCAGCTTATTAGTGAGTACGCAGCGAGTATAGTCTGTATTCAGGAGACCAATTTCAGACCTGGTCATCATACGGCCTTGAGGAATTTCAAACTATACTCGACAGAACGATACTATGCTCACCGGGCTTCCGGAGGCGTTGGCATTTTTGTACGTTCTGATAGCTACAGCGAAGAGGTTCCATTACGAACCCCTCTAGAGGCTGTAGCTGTTCGCGTCTCGCTGCCTGTCATAGCAACAGTGTGTAATGTTTATCTTCCACCCGGCCAGCATCTGAACATCAATGATGTCGCTGATCTTATAGATCAGCTTCCACCACCCTTCCTCTTATTGGGCGATTTTAACGCCCATCACCCCATATGGGGCTCTGAGACGCCTTGTCCCCGAGGAAGAGAGTTGGAAACACTTATAACAGATCTGGATTTATGTATTTTGAACACAGGGGAACCAACTCACTTTAGTGTACGTTACGGCACATACTCTCGCATAGACGTAAGTCTATGCAGCCGAACGTTGGTTCCACTGTTTCGGTGGAATGCACACGATGATCTCTGTGACAGTGACCATTTTCCCATTATTCTTACTTTGTTGAAACATAAACCCGTCGAGGCTCCCCCTCGATGGATTCTTAAACATGCTGATTGGCCAAAGTACACATCACTAGCTGTCTTTCACGATGATGTCAGGCGGACCGTCGGCGAGGAAATAACTTACGTCACCCAAGTTATTCTTGCTGCTGCTGAGGAGTCCATTCCGTTTTTCTCGGGGGCTCCTCGCCGAAAACTCGTTCCTTGGTGGAACGATGAAATAGCAGCAGCCATCAAAGAACGCCGTCGCGCTCATAAACGTTACCGTCGACAGCCTACTGTGGCCAACTTGGTAACATTTAAGAAACTCCGCGCTAAGGCGCGAGTTCTTATTCGACAAAGTAAGAAGGCTTCATGGGAGAGATATGTGTCGTCCATGACGTCGCATACTCCATCATCTCAAGTGTGGACGAAACTTCGACGACTTTCGGGTATTCAAGGATCATCTGCTGTACCGGGAATTTCCATTGCAGGCAGTGTCGCCACTGATCCCCTTGCGATTGCTAATCATCTCGCTAGTCATTTCGCGGATGTCTCTGGCTCCGGGAATTACAATCCTGATTTCCTCCCTCTGTAGCGGGAGGCTGAACGTCATCACCTTAGTTTTGCCACCCAAGCTTCAGAGGACTACAACGTGCCCTTTACGGAGTGGGAACTCCGCAGCGCATTAGCGCTTTGCAAGGACACGTCTCCTGGACCGGACAACATCCATAACCAGATGTTGAAACACCTTAGTGATGATAGTTTACTATATCTCCTTCGTGTGTTCAACCGAATCTGGACAGAGGGTGATTTTCCGTCTCAGTGGCGAGAGGGCATAGTCATCCCTGTCCTCAAGCCTGACAAAGATCCTAAGTATGCAGGAAGTTACAGTCCTATTTGTCTTACAAATTGCCTGTGTAAGCTCTTTGAGAGGATGGTAAATCGCAGACTCGTGTGGTGTCTGGAGAAACAAGGACTTTTGTCCGAGTACCAATGTGGATTTCGAGCCGCTCGATCCACCACAGACCACTTGGTACGCCTGGAGAGCTCTATCCAGGATGCGTTTCTCCGCAAACAGCATTTGGTAGCTGTCTTCTTTGACTTGGAGAAGGCCTACGACACCACCTGGCGATATGGCATCCTTTCAGTCCTGCATCAATGGAGATTCCGAGGTAACTTGCCGGTATTTATTGCGAATTTTTTGTCCCTCCGTCTATTCCGTGTCCGAGTAGGGAGGACATATTCGCAATACCACGTTCAAGAAAATGGAGTACCACAGGGATCGGTTCTTAGTGTCACGCTGTTCGCGATTGCCATAAACGGTATTGTCGCGGCTGCTGGTCCAGCCGTCATACCGTCCCTATATGTGGATGATTTTGCTCTGCACTATAGCTCGTGCAGTATGGCAGTCGCAGAGCGACAGTTACAGCAAGCTATTAGGAGGGTGGAGAAGTGGACCTTAGAACATGGCTTTCGGTTTTCTGCCGCAAAGACCTCCGTTGTCCACTTTTGTCGTCAACGTACACTTCACCCTCATCCTGAGCTTTATCTAGGTAATGTCGTTCTTCCAGTTGTTGACACCTACCGATTTCTTGGGCTCCTTTTTGACAGTAAATTATCGGGGGAGCCACACGTGCGGCAGTTAAAAGTGCAATGCACTAGGAAGCTTAATATCCTTAAGTTTCTTAGCAGCACTTCTTGGGGGGCTGAACGCGCGGTGCTCCTGCGATTCTATCGGGCACACATTTTATCCCGGTTAGACTACGGCAGTGCAGAATATGGCTCCGCAAGACCAAGCGTTCTTGCGAAGCTGAACAGTATCCACCACAGCGGGGTTAGGTTGGCGACGGGAGCTTTTCGTACAAGCCCCATCGCTAGCCTGCTCGCTGAGTCTGGTGTGCCGCCTTTACACCTGAGGCGCCAGCAACTTCTACTTACATATGCTGCAAATTTGCGACAGATGCCACTTCATCCCAGCTATCCTTGCGTGTTCAACAATGGCAACCGTTTGCTGTACGCTGCTCGTCCTCGAGCGACGCGGCCGGTTGGGATACGCTTGGATAACATTTCCGAATTGTTTGACGTACCTTCGGTTCCTTGCCTTGTCAGACAACCAAGTGGGGTACCTCCGTGGGTCGTACGACGACCTGAAGTAATCCTGGATCTGCACACTGGTCCAAAGGAAAACACGGACCCTTCGATTTATCGGAGGCTCTTCCTGTCCGTTGTTGGCCGCTATCCAGGTTCAGTCGTCGTCTACACGGATGGTTCAAGGTCAGATACGAAGGTGGGCTGTGCGTTCGTTGTTAACAATGATAGGTTCCTTTTTGCTCTTCCGGCAACCTGTAGTGTGTACACAGCAGAGCTCTATGCTATCTATGAGGCTCTGCGGTACGCACTGTACAATGAGCGCCGACACTTTCTTCTGTGTACCGACTCCTTGAGTTCGCTCCAGTCTATAGATACCTGTTTCCCTCGGCAGCCTCTGGTGCAGCTAATCCAGGACCTGCTGGCCGGGTGTTGGGATGCTGGCACCAGAATCACATTTCTGTGGCTCCCAAGCCACATGGGCATAGAGGGAAACGAGTTAGTAGATCAGGCTGCCAAGGAGGCAGTTACACTGCCCACGTTGCCTTTCCAGGTTCCAGTAAGTGATATTCGCTCCCAGCTGAGACATCTCGTTATGTCCCATTGGGAGATGGAGTGGCAGGCCATTCCACTTCCCAATAAGCTGAGAGCGATAAAAGGAACAACGAAGGTATGGAGGACTTCCCTTCGGCCTTCGCGGAGGGAAGCCGTGGTATTATGTCGTCTTCGGATCGGCCACGGTGTCTTGACTCACTCGCATCTTTTGAAAGGAGAACCCCCTCCGGTGTGTACCTGCGGCGACCACCTTACCGTGGTGCACATCCTTACGGAGTGTGTGGACCTGGTCGATCTGCGCCGTAGTCTTAACCTTCCGAGTACTATCTCCCTTATCTTGCGTGATGACGAGCAGTCAGCAGACCTCGTCATCCGCTTTATGAGGGATAGTGGACTGTTTTCTCGTGTGTAATGCTGTCCTTTGTCCTAGTGTGTTTTGTGTCACTTTCGCTTTTATCCTATTGACTTAATTTTAGTTTGTTTTGCGTATTTTAATGTGTTATTTTAACGTCTCTCGTAAATTATGTACTACCAGGCAATGCCTTATTCTTTTGTTTTCCTGTAATTTCTCTTATTTTATTAGAAAATAAGGCATTGCGTATTAGATCCACTGATTGTTTTAATCTCACCCTCATTTTTCTCCATCATTTTTTAAACTCTAGTCAGTGGATATGTTTTTAAAATTTTAACATCATCTCTCATGTCGTTTATCACATTCCATTAGGGGCCGATGACCTTCGATGTTAGGCCCCTTTAAACAACAAGCATCATCATCATCATCAGCATCGTCCAACATCGGACCCCGGGCAGTACCTGCTATGACCAGGTGGGTATTGCCTTGGCTGCTTAGTTCGGCTACAGAGACCCCTGATCGGAGTGGGTGGCATTCGGGGAGGAAGCTATCGGGCATGGCTTCCAAACGAAGTCGGCTCTCTCAAGGTGGTCCCCCACCTAAGTCTTTAACTTTTGCTTCCCTGAGAGGTTCAACTCCCTGGGAACACGCGCAGCGTGAATGAATGGGATCCAGCTTCCCTACGTTTCTGGTCGCTACCAGAACCGATGGGCACGATTTTAAGCTGGTGAAGTCGATCCTGTTTAGTAGGCACATCGAAGGCGTCTACGGCGAACTGGAGGAACTTAAGAAAATGCGCAACGGTAGTTCGCTTCTAAAGACTCGTACAGCACTGCAAGCTGATCAGTTGCTTAAGTGCGAGCACATTAGCGAAATTCCCGTCAAAGTGGAGGAGCATAAGTCCTTGAACCTGGTTCGCGGAGTCATCCTTCACCGCGACCTTATTTTGAACACTGACAACGAGATGATGGAAGACATGAAGAACCGTGGCGTGACACACGTCCGGCGCATTACGCGCAAGGTCAACGGCGAAGACGTTGCCACTGGTGCCATCATTGTCTCTTTCAAGTTGTCAGTGTTACCAGAGAAAGTCAAGGTAATAACTTATCGTTGTGATGTGAGGCCGTACATCCCGCCTCCTATGCGATGCTATCAATGCCAGCGATTCGGACATATGGTATCTCGCTGTTCGAATCAGGCTGTATGTGCTACATGTGGACGAGTAGCTCACGGCGCGGGGGAGTGCACAACTCCATACAAGTGCACTAACTGCTCCGGTTTTCATTCTCCTCGGGTTCGGATTTGTCCGACATACCTGAGTGAGAAGATCCAGGAGATTAAGACCCTGGATGGTCTTTCCTACCAGGAAGCGCGCCGTAAGTTTAATTCTGAGAAAACCCCTGCCCATACACTCGATTATAGCTTGATAGCTCAGAGTCTTCCAGGTTCGTCATTTTCAACCTCGACACCTGTCCAGACCGCTGCGCCCAAGGCGACTGTTGCTGCTCCCAGCAACGTCGCAAATAGTCAAAGCTCGAAGGGGGGGACCACCCCACCTTCGACCAACCAGAAGTCTGTGCAGGCTGGCAGTTCCCAGCCGGCACAGCAAGGGGGGAATACTAAGTCTCCCCCCCTAGGAGGTCGACGAAATTCGTGCCCCAGCCGGCGGAGGCTGCATCGTCGACCAGGGCTGGGAAACCATCTCCCAGGACGTCTAAACTAGAAAAGAAAAAGGGGAAGAAGAGCGCCCGTCCTGAGCGCTCTCGGACATCCCCTGCGAAGGAGCAGTCATGCCCCCCATCTGGGGGGTATGAGTCTTTGCCAGGGGGGCACTCCTGCTCCCAAACCTGCGCGCTCTCCCCGTAGGTGACCCCCTCGCGCCCGAAAAGCGTCGAAGTTCTGGGCGGCACCCCTGCCATCCTTTGATGACGGGATGGATGTCGCGCTGTCCTCTACATCTACGGATGTAGAACTAGATAGTGTTTAGGCTTACGAGCATTTTGTCCCTCATAACCTCACACTCCTTTTATAGTCCACACTACGGCACTGTTACAGTGGAATTGTAACGGTTATGACAGGCATCTTGCTGAGTTACGTCAGCTCATTAGTGAGTACGCAGCGAGTATAGTCTGTATTCAGGAGACCAACCTCAGACCTGGTCATCATACGGTCTTGAGAAATTTCAGACTATACTCGACAGAACGGTACTATGCTCACCGGGCTTCCGGAGGCGTTGGCATTTTCCACGAACCTACTACGATGGCGTAGCAGGGGGAGAGGTGATACTCCCACGTGGCGCGTCCCAGGTGGCGGATAGGGGGGTCCTAACCGGCTTGCCGGCGGACTTGAGGGAAATAAAATACCTCTCGCGGACCATACACACTACCCCCTGCGGGTGGGGGACACACATGCAGAATACACCCGCGGTATCCCCTGCCTGTCGTAAGAGGCGACAAAAAAAGGCGACCTTGGCGTGGACATGGATTGCGGTTGGTATAATGTGATGGACCTCCTGTGGATGGGAGAGGCTGAATACATCCATAGGTAATCCCTGCCTGTCGTAGAAGGCGACTTAAAGGGTCATGTGGCCATGGTCCCCTCTTTATTTTTTTATTATTTTTCCGAGGGTCAGATGTAGACCATTCAACATTTGATGTGCGTGCTGCCCGGCGATGGAGCTCCTATGTGTGCGACTACGCTCGAAAGCCCGTGCCAGCAACCACCCAGGACGCGGCGGGTGGGAGTATCATGTACCCGGGCAGTGGTATCCGCCTGACAACGCAGGTCCCCGCACAGCCGAATGCCAGAAGGACATATTATTATTAATTATTTTTATTTATTTTTCCTATTGTTAGTGCTCTGTACACGCTATGGGGTACATGCTATTGCGGGTGACTGGAGGAAGGGAGTCCTAGTGCTCATTGCCTCAGTCATCCCGTATTAGGCATCGTTCAACATCGGACCCCGGGCAATACCTGCTACGACCAGGTGGGTATTGCCTTGGCTGCTTGGTTCGGCTACAGAGACCCCTGATCGGAGTGGGTGGCATTCGGGGAGGATGCTATCGGGCATGGCTTCCAAACGAAGTCGGCTCTCACAAGGTGGTCGCCCACCTAAGTCTTTAACTTTTGCTTCCCTGAGAGGTTCAACTCCCTGGGAACATGCGCAGCGTGAAGGAATGGGATCCAGCTTCCCTAGGTTTCTGGTCGCTACCAGAACCGATGGGCACGATTTTAAGCTGGTGAAGTCGATCCTGTTTAGTAGACACATCGAAGGCGTCTATGGCGAACTGGAGGAACTAAAGAAAATGCGCAACGGTAGTTTGCTTCTAAAAACTCGTACAGCACTGCAAGCTGATCAGTTGCTTAAGTGCGAGCACTTTGGCGACATCCCCGTCAAAGTGGAGGAGCATAAGTCCTTGAACCTGGTTCGCGGAGTCATCTTTCACCGCGACCTTATTTTGAACACTGACGACGAGTTGATGGAAGACATGAAGAACCGCGGCGTGACACACGTCCGGCGCATTACGCGCAAAGTCAACGGTGAAGACGTTGCCACTGGTGCCTTCATTGTCTCTTTCAAGTTGTCAGTGTTACCAGAGAAAGTCAAGGTAACAACTTATCGTTGCGATGTGAGGCCGTACATCCCGCCTCCTATGCGATGCTATCAATGCCAGCGATTCGGACATATGGTCTCTCGCTGTTCGAATCAGGCTGTATGTGGTACATGTGGACGAGTAGCTCACGGCGCGGAGGAGTGCACAACTCCATACAAGTGCACTAACTGCTCCGGTTTTCATTCTCCTCGGGATCGGAACTGTCCGACATACCTGAGTGAGAAGAAGATCCAGGAGATCAAGACCCTGGATGGTCTTTCCTACCAGGAAGCGCGCCGTAAGTTTAATTCTACGAATACACCTGCCCGTACACTCGACTATAGCTTGATAGCTCAGAGTCTTCCAGGTTCGTCATTTACGACCAAGACACCTGTCCAGACCGCTGCGCCCAAGGCGACTGTTGCTGCTCCCAGCAACGTCGCAAATAGTCAAAGCTCGAAGGGGGGGACCACCCCACCTTCGACCAACCAGAAGTCTGTGCGGGCTGGGAACTGCCAGCCAGCACAGCAAGGGGGGAAGACTAAGTCTCCCCCCCCTAAGAGGTCGACGAAAGTCGTGCCCCAGCCGGCGGAGGCGGCTTCGTTGACCAGGGCTGGGAAACCATCTCCCAGCCCGTCTAAACTTGAAAAGAAAAAGGGGAAGAAGAGCGCCCGTCCTGAGCGCTCTCGGACTTCCCCTGCGAAGGAGAAGTCATGCCCTCCACCTGGGGGATATGAATCTGCGCCGGGAGGCACTCCTGCTCCCAAACCTGCGCGCTCTCCTCGTAGGGGACCCCCTCGCGCCCGAAAAGCGTCGAAGTTCTGGGCGGCACCCCTGCCATCTTTTGATGACGGGATGGATGTCGCGCTCTCCTCTACATCTACGGATGTAGAACTAGATAGTGTTTAGGCTTACGAGCATTTTGTCGCTCATAACCTAACACTCCTTTTATAGTCCACACTATGGCACTGTTGCAGTGGAATTGTAACGGTTATGACAGGCATCCTGCTGAGTTACGTCAGCTTATTAGTGAGTACGCAGCGAGTATAGTCTGTATTCAGGAGACCAATTTCCGACCTGGTCATCACACGGTCTTGAGGAATTTCAAACTATACTCGACAGAACGATACTATGCTCACCGGGCTTCCGGAGGCGTTGGCATTTTTGTACGTTCTGATAGCTACAGCGAAGAGGTTCCATTAAGAACCCCTCTTGAGGCTGTAGCTGTTCGCGTCTCGCTGCCTGTCATAGCAGCAGTGTGTAATGTTTATCTTCCACCAGGCCAGCATCTGAACATCAATGATGTCGCTGATCTTATGGATCAGCTTCCACCACCCTTCCTCTTATTGGGCGATTTTAACGCCCATCACCCCATATGGGGCTCTGAGACGCCTTGCCCCCGAGGAAGAGAGCTGGAAACACTTCTATCAGATCTGGATTTATGTGTTTTGAACACAGGGGAACCAACTCACTTCAGTGTACGTTACGGCACATATTCTCGCATAGACGTTAGTCTATGCAGCCGAACGTTGGTTCCACTGTTTCGGTGGAATGCACACGATGATCTCTGTGACAGTGACCATTTTCCCATCGTTCTTACTTTGTTGAATCATAAACCCGTCGAGGCTCCCCCTCGATGGATTCTTAAACATGCTGATTGGCCAAAGTACACATCACTAGCTGTCTTTAACGATGATGTCAGGCGGACCGTCGGCGAGGAAATAACTTACATCACCCAGGTTATTCTTGCTGCTGCTGAGGAGTCCATTCCGTTTTTCTCGGGGACCCCTCGCCGAAAACTCGTTCCTTGGTGGAACGATGAAATAGCAGCAGCCATCAAAGAACGCCGTCGCGCTCATAAGCGTTACCGTAGACAGCCTACTGTGGCCAACTTGGTAGCATTTAAGAAACTCCGCGCTAAGGCGCGAGTTCTTATTCGACAAAGTAAGAAGGCTTCATGGGAGAGATATGTGTCGTCCATGACGTCACATACTCCATCATCTCAAGTGTGGACGAAACTTCGACGAATTTCGGGTATTCAAGGATCATCTGCTGTACCGGGAATTTCCATTGCAGGCAGTGTCGCCACTGATCCCCTCGCGATTGCTAACCATCTTGCTAGTCATTTCGCGGATGTCTCCGGCTCCGGGAATTACAATCCTGATTTCCTCGCTGTGAAGCGAGAGGCAGAACGTCATCACCTTAGTTTTGCCTCTCAAGCTTCAGAGGACTACAACGTGCCCGTTACGGAGTGGGAACTCCGCAGCGCCCTAGCGCTTTGCAAGGACACGTCTCCTGGACCGGACAACATCCACAACCAGATGTTGAAGCACCTTAGTGATGATAGTCTACTCTATCTCCTTCGTGTGTTCAACCGTATCTGGATGGAGGGTGATTTTCCGTCTCTGTGGCGAGAGGGCATAGTCATTCCTGTCCTCAAGCCTGACAAAGATCCTAAGTATGCAGGAAGTTACAGTCCGATTTGTCTTACAAATTGCCTGTGTAAGCTATTTGAGAGGATGGTAAATCGCAGACTCGTGTGGTGTCTGGAGAAACAAGGACTCTTGTCCGAGTACCAATGTGGATTTCGAGCCGCTCGATCCACCACAGACCACTTGGTACGCCTGGAGAGCTCTATCCAGGATGCGTTTCTCCGCAAACAGCACCTGGTAGCTGTCTTCTTTGACTTGGAGAAGGCCTACGACACCACCTGGCGATATGGCATCCTTTCAGTCCTGCATCAATGGAGATTCCGAGGTAACTTGCCGGTATTTATTGCGAATTTTTTGTCCCTCCGTCTATTCCGTGTCCGAGTAGGGAGGACATATTCGCAATACCACGTTCAAGAAAATGGAGTCCCACAGGGATCGGTTCTTAGTGTCACTCTGTTCGCGATTGCCATAAACGGTATTGTCGCTGCTGCTGGTCCAGCCGTAATACCGTCCCTATATGTGGATGATTTTGCTCTGCACTATAGCTCGTGCAGTATGGCAGTCGCAGAGCGACAGTTACAGCAAGCTATTAGGAGGGTGGAGAAGTGGACCTTAGAACATGGCTTTCGGTTTTCTGCCGTAAAGACCTCCGTTGTCCACTTTTGTCGTCAACGTACACTTCACCCTCATCCTGAGCTTTATCTAGGTAATGTCGTTCTTCCAGTTGTTGACACCTACCGATTTCTTGGGCTCCTTTTTGACAGTAAATTATCGTGGGAGCCACACGTGCGGGAGCTAAAAGTGCAATGCACCAAGAGGCTTAACCTCTTGAAGTTTCTTAGCAGCACTAATTGGGGAGCTGACCGCGTGGTGTTCCTGCGATTCTATCGGGCACACATTTTATCTCGGTTAGACTACGGCAGTGCAGCATATGGCTCCGCAAGACCAAGCGTTCTTGCGAAGCTGAACAGTATCCACCACAGCGGGGTTAGGTTGGCGACGGGAGCTTTTCGTACTAGCCCCATCGCTAGCCTGCTCGCTGAGTCTGGTGTGCCGCCTTTACACCTGAGGCGCCAGCAAATGCTTTTTTCGTATGCTGCAAATTTGCGACAGATGCCACTTCATCCGAGCTATCCCTGCGTATTCAGCAATGGCAACCGTTTGTTGTACGTTGCTCATCCTCGTGCGACGCGGCCGGTTGGGATACGCTTGGATAGCAGTTATGAATTGTTTGACGTACCTTCGATTCCTTGCCTTGTCAGACAACCAAGTGGGGTACCTCCGTGGGTTGTACGACGACCTGAAATCATCCTGGATTTGCACACTGGCCCGAAAGGAGACACGGACCCTTCGATTTATCGGAGGATCTATCTGTCCGTTCTTGGCCGCTATCCAGGTTCAGTCGTCGTTTACACGGATGGTTCAAGGACAGATACGAAGGTGGGCTGTGCGTTCGTTGTCGACAATGATCGGTTTCTTTTTGCTCTCCCGGACACCTGTAGTGTGTACACGGCAGAGCTCTATGCTATCTGTGAGGCTCTGCGGTACGCACTCGACAATGAGCGCCGACACTTTCTCGTATGTACTGACTCCTTGAGTTCGCTTCAGGCTATTGATACCTGTTTCCCTCGACACCCTCTGGTGCAGCGGATCCAGGACCTGCTGGCCGGGTGTTCGGATGCCGGCACCAGAATTACGTTTGTGTGGCTCCCCAGCCACATGGGCATAGAGGGAAACGAGTTAGCAGATCAGGCTGCCAAGGAGGCAGTTACACTGCCCCCGTTGCCTTTCAAGGTTCCAGCAAGTGATATTCGCTCTCAGCTGAGACATCTGGTTATGTCTCATTGGGAGATGGAGTGGCAGGCCATCCCACTTCCCAATAAGCTGAGAGCGATAAAAGGAACAACGAAGGTATGGAGGACTTCCCTTCGGGCTTCGCGGAGGGAAGCCGTGGTATTATGTCGCCTTCGGATCGGCCACGGTATCTTGACGCACTCCCATCTACTGAAAGGAGAACCCCCTCCGGTGTGTACCTGCGGCGACCATCTTACCGTGGTACACATCCTTACGGAGTGCGTGGACCTGGTCGATCTGCGCCGTAGTCTTAACCTTCCGAGTACTATCTCCCTTATCTTGCGCGATGACGAGCAGTCAGCAGACCTCGTCATCCGCTTTATGAGGGATAGCGGTCTGTTTTATCGTGTGTAATGATGTCCTTTGTGCTTGTATCTTTGTGTCAATTACGCTCTTATCCTATTGACTTCATTTTAGTTTGTGTTGCGTATTTTAATGTGTTCTTTTAACGTCTAATGTAAAGTATGTATATATATCTGTACTAGCAGGCAATGCCTTATTCCATTATCTCCTGTAATTTTTCTTCTTTTGTTCCACAGTAAGGCATTGCGAATTAGATCCACTGATTGTTTTAATTTCATACTCATTTTTCATCGCATTCCTTTTTTTTAAACTCTAATCAGTGGCTACGTTTTAAATTTTAACTATCATATGTCATTTCGTCCATCTCGTTCCATTAGGGGCCGATGACCTTCGATGTTAGGCCCCTTTAAACAACAAGCATCATCATCATCGTTGGCATTTTTGTACGTTCTGATACCTACAGCGAAGAGGTTCATTTAAGAACTCCCCTCGAGGCTGTAGCTGGTCGCGTTCCGCTGCCTGTCATAACAACAGTGTGTAATGTTTATTTTCCACCAGGTCATGCTCTTAACATAACTGATGTCACTGATCTTATAGATCAGCCTCCACCTCCCTTCCCGTTATTGGGCGATTTTAACGCCCATCACCCCATATGGGGCTCTGAGACGCCTTGCCCCAGGGGGAGAGAGCTGGAAACATTAGTAACAGAGCTGGATTTATGTATTTTGAACACGGGGGAACCAACTCACTTTAGTGTGCGTTACGGCACATATTCTCGCATAGACGTAAGTCTATGCAGCCGAACGTTGGTTCCACTGATTCGCTGGCATACACACGATGATCTCTGTGACAGTGACCATTTTCCCATCATTCTTACTTTGATGAACCAAAAATCCGTCGAGGCTCCCCCTCGATGGATTTTGAAACATGCTGATTGGCCAAAGTACTCATCGTTAGCTGCCTTTAACGATGATATCAGGCGGACCGTCGGCGAGGAAATAACTTACATCACCCGAGTTATTCTTGCTGCTGCTGAGGAGTTCATTCCGTTCTACTCGGGGACTCCTCGCCGACAGCTCGTTCCTTGGTGGAACGAAGAAATAGCAGCAGCTATCAAAGACCGCCGTCGCGCTCACAAACGTTACCGTAGAGAGCCTACTGCAGCCAACTTGGTAACATTCAAGAAACTCCGCGCTAAGGCGCGAGTTCTTATTCGTCAAAGTAAGAAGGCTTCATGGGAGAGATATGTGTCGTCTATGACGTCACATACTCCATCATCTCAAGTGTGGACTAAGCTTCGACGCATTTCGGGTATCCAAGGATCATCTTCTATACCGGGAATTTCCATTGCAGGCAATATTGTCACTGAATCCCTCCTGATTGCGGACCTTCTCGCCATTCATTTCGCGGATGTATCTGGCTCCGGGAATTACCATCCAGATTTCCTCGCTGTGAGGCGGGAGGCAGAACGTCATCACCTTAGTTTTGCCTCTCAAGCTTCAGAGGACTACAACGTGCCCTTTACGGAGTGGGAACTCCGCAGCGCCCTAGCGCTTTGCAAGGACACGTCTCCTGGACCGTACAACGTCCGTAACCAGATGTTGGAACACCTTAGTGATGATGGTCTACTCTATCTCCTTCGTGTGTTCAACCGTATCTGGATGGAGGGTGATTTTCCGTTTCAGTGGTGAGAGGGCATAGTCATTCCTGTCCTCAAGCCTGACAACGATCCTAAGTATGCAGGAAGTTACAGGCCGATTTGTCTTACCAACTGCCTGTGTAAACTATTTGAGAGGATGGTAAATCGCCGACTCGTGTGGTGTCTGGAGAAACAAGGCCTCTTGTCCGAATACCAGTGTGGTTTCCGAGCCGCTCGATCCACCACTGACCACTTGATCCGCCTGGAGAGCTCTATCCAGGATGCGTTTCTCCGTAAACAGCACTTGGTAGCTGTTTTCTTTGACTTGGAGAATGCCTACGACACCACATGGCGAAATGGAATCCTTTCAGTCCTGCATCAATGGAGATTCCGAGGTAACTTGCCGGTATTTATTGCGAATTTTTTGTCCCTCCGTCTATTCCGTGTCCGAGTAGGGAGGACATATTCGCAATACCACGTTCAGGAAAATGGAGTCCCACAGGGATCGGTTCTTAGTGTCACTCTGTTCGCGATTGCCATAAGCGGTATTGTCGCTGCTGCTGGTCCAGCCGTAATACCGTCCCTATATGTGGATGATTTTGCTCTGCACTATAGCTCGTGCAATATGGCAGTCGCAGAGCGACAGTTACAGCAAGCTATTAGGAGGGTGGATAAGTGGACCTTAGAACATGGCTTTCGGTTTTCTGCCGCAAAGACCTCCGTTGTCCACTTTTGTCGTCAACGTACTCTTCACCCACATCCTGAGCTTAATTTACAAAATGTCGTTCTTCCAGTTGTTGACACTTACCGATTTCTTGGGCTCCTTTTTGACAGTAAATTATCGTGGGAGCCACACGTGCGGGAGCTAAAAGTGCAATGCACCAAGAGGCTTAACTTCTTGAAGATTCTTAGCAGCACTAATTGGGGAGCTGACCGTGTAGTGCTCCTGCGATTCTATCGGGCACACATTTTATCCCGGTTAGACTACGGCAGTGCAGCATATGGCTCCGCAGGGCCAAGCGTTCTTGCGAAGCTGAACAGTATCCACCACAGCGGGGTTAGGTTGGCGACGGGAGCTTTTCGTACAAGCCTCATCGCTAGCCTGCTCGCTGAGTCTGGTGTGCCGCCTTTACACCTGAGGCGCCAGCACCTTCTACTTACGTATGCTGCAAATTTGCGACAAATGCCACTTCATCCGAGCTATCCCTGCGTGTTCAACAATGGCAACCGTTTGTTGTACGCTGCTTATCCTCGTGCGACGCGGCCGGTTGGGATACGCTTGGATAGCAGTTATGAATTGTTTGACGTACCTTCGATTCCTTGCCTTGTCAGACAACCAAGTGGGGTACCTCCGTGGGTTGTACGACGACCTGAAATCATCCTGGATTTGCACACTGGCCCGAAGGGAGACACGGACCCTTCGATTTATCGGAGGCTCTACCTGTCCGCTGTTGGCCGCTATCCAGGTTCAGTCGTCGTTTACACGGATGGTTCACGGACAGATACGAAGTTGGGCTGTGCGTTCGTTGTCGGAAATGATCGGTTTCTTTTTGCTCTCCCGGAAACCTGTAGTGTGTACACAGCAGAGATTTATGCTATCTGTCGGGCTCTGTGGTACGCACTGTACAATGAACGCCGACACTTTCTCGTGTGTACTGACTCCTTGAGCTTGCTCCAGTCTATTGATACCTGTTTCCCTCGGCACGCTCTGGTGCAGCGGATCCAGGATCTGCTGGCCGGGTGTTCGGATGCCGGCACCAGAATCACGTTTGTGTGGCTCCCCAGCCACATGGGAATAGAGGGAAACGAGTTAGCTGATCAGGCTGCCAAGGAGGCAGTTACACTGCCCCCGTTGCCTTTCAAGGTTCCAGCCAGTGATATTCGCTCTCAGCTGAGACATCTGGTTATGTCTCATTGGGAGATGGAGTGGCAGGCCATTCCACTTCCCAATATGCTGAGAGCGATAAAAGGAACAACGAAGGTATGGAGGATTTCCCTTCGAGCTTCGCGGAGGGAAGCCGTGGTATTATGTCGCCTTCGGATCGGCCACGGTATCTTGAAGCACTTCCATCTACTGAAAGGAGAACCCCCTCCGGTGTGTACCTGCGGCGACCATCTTACCATGGTACACATCCTTACGGAGTGTGTGGACATGGTCGATCTGCGCCGTAGTCTTAACCTTTCGAGTACAATCTCCCTTATCTTGCGAGATGACGAGCAGTCAGGAGACCTCGTCATCCGCTTTATGAGGGATAGCGGTCTGTTTTATCGTGTGTGATGATGTCCTTTGTCCTAGTGTTGTTTATGTCAGTTGCGCTTTTATCTCATTGACTTCATTTTAGTTTGTATTGCGCATTTTAATGTGTTATTTTAACGTCTAACGTAAATTATGTGTTAATATCTGTACAACTGGGCAATGCCTTATTCCTTCGTTTTCCTGTATTTTCTCTTATTTTAATAGAACATAAGGCATTGCGTATTAGATCCACTGAATGTTTTAATCTCACCCTCATTTTTCTTCATCACCATTTTTTTTAACTCTAGTTAGTGGATACTTTTTAATATTTTAACTTCATGTCTCATGTCATTCACTTCGTACCATTAGGGGCCCATGACCTCGATGTTAGGCCCCTTTAAACAACAAGCATCATCATCATCATCATCATCATCATTTTAATTGGTTACGAATTTTCTGAATAGCAAATTTCATATACACAGTAGTAGATATGATTACTATCATTATTTTATATTTTATTATTATTACTATTATTTTATTATTATTATTATTATTATTATTATTATTATTATTATTACTGCGGTATCACTATATTTTACCTATTACTTAGGGAGGCCTAATAAAATGATGGAGGCGCGCGGCTGAGAGCTTGCATCCGGGGTTCGAATCCCACTGTCGGCAGCCCTGAAGATGGTTTTCCGTGGTTTCCCATTTTCACACCAGGCAAATGCTGGGGCTGTACCTTAATTAAGGCCACGGCCGCTTCCTTCCAACTCCTAGGCCTTTCCTCTCCCATCGTCGCCAGAAGACATATCTGTGTCGGTGCGACGTAACGCCGGTAGCAAATAAAATAATGGAGGCATGTTGTCAATCTTTTTGAAGCAGTTAATTATGCATTTTTGGAGTTAATAACAATTTTAATAAATTATAATATTAAAATATTTATTTACTTTCATGTAACTTCTGAGTACTTTTATTATTGGTTTAATCGAGTTTTGATGGAAGATTATTAGCATTTCTGATGCTTGATCTTGGATAGCCACTGTAAATTCATTTAGTTAAAATTATTATTATTATTATTATTATTATTATTATTATTATTATTATTATTATTATTATCCACTTATTATTACTATTATATATGGTCATTATCACAATATAACGAGGCAAGTGTGTACATCAGCGCAAGTATTTAATGAATTTGATTAACAGATTTGGTAATTAATTATAGACTTCTCACAAAATCATTAACACATTATTTATTTTAAGAGTCAATCATTGATGTGATATCTAGTCTTATTTTATGAACAATACTCTTGGACACTATGATAATGTAATAGTAAAATTTTGGTTCTGAATTTTTATCATATTCACTAATTATGTATTAATTACTTTTCTTCATTTTTCTTTAATTATGATCAATAAATTTTATATACAATTTTCATAATCAGTGTGTGTCATGATCTTTTATTTAGTTAGACGGCTATCCTTAGTTGAGTTTTACCTTATGCATCCCTTAATCGACGACAGGCACTGATCACCACTGAGATGGATCTCAAAGCTTCGGTAAGTATATTCTTTTCAGGTGCAGCCGTGGCAACAGTGAAGTTCAAGTTAACACCGAAGCAGCTCTAGAAGGGTGCAATACGCCGTTCATTATGCTGGCGTAAAAACAATACGATGCTACTTCAAGAATTTTGCAACGGATCCGACAAAGTCGGAGTTTTACATAAGGACGAAGAATTATTGAATCATCGGGGGCTTGCAGGCGACTCGTGCAGTAGCAAGCACAAGTTGCGCGTGCGTGACGTGGCTAGGACTTGACCAATCCGTCACAGAAGACTTGAGACACGACGACAGGTAGCAAAAAAAGAGACACTTCACTTGGTGACATGAAGGACGACGCTCAGCACGTTCCGCACTATGTTACTGGGCGATCACTGCCAGCTTTAAGAACCGGTAACGTGTCCGAGACATCACATCATAACGTGACTAACACGTGAAAACACTAAACATTCTGCTTAATATTTGATGCAAGACCATAGCCGAGATTTCACTCCAAGGGGATGGAGAGAAAAGGAAAGCCCCAAAGAAGAATACAATCCATTATAAAAACAAACTGGCACATTGAAAAACGAATTATATTAGCTTCTCATTCCATAAAATAATACAGAAATTCCTGATTGAATTTGCGAATATATGTTAAGAAACTCTTCTGATAATGTGCATTTCCTACCTGAAGTGATTCTATTAAAATCCCCTGAATTAACAGTTACAAATGTCTTATTTTTTATATGATTGCAATAAAACGGCTACTATCTCGAAGTGAAACGACTAACAGGGCTGTACCTTCCACAAATTATTGGAAAACATTTAATTTTGTGTGTTCACAGCATTGTTGCGGTGGTTGTTTCACTATCAACTGTTTGTTGTGGGTATTCATAATTTGTGCACCGGAATGCAAACTAATAAATAAACAAGAAGACTGTGAGTCACGTCAATAATATCAGATAATTGAAAATGAAAATTCATAGCTTGTTTCCAGTAATCTGACCGCGTCGGAGATCTAGCGGCGAGGATAGGAAATATGCCGGCTGCCGAAGCCTGTAGCACTCCTCTGGGCCAATGATAAATGACTGACAGATGAAATGAAATGATAATGGAGAGTGTTGCTGGAATGAAAGATGACAGCGAAAACCGTAGTACCTGGAGAAAAACACGTCCCGCCTCCACTTTGTCCAGCACAAATCTCACATGGAGTGACCGGGATTTGAAGAGCGGTATCCAGAGGTGAGAGACCGACGAGCAGCCGCCTGAGCCACGGAGGCTTTTTGTAATATTAGATAATTGATTTGATGAAATGATATGAAAGCGAAACGAAGTCACTCAAAAGTAACAATATTTCCAAATAATACAAATTATTCACTTAAAGAGTGATATAAAACGTGTAAATGTTCAATACAAAAATATTTCCGGAAAACTTTACACAGACGATTGAAATGGGTTACACATGAAAGAGAAATGGTTTGTGAAGCATACCGATCACTACAAGGTTACCGTAAAAAACAACTAGCCCATATATGTACTAAGGATTTTAGAAACAGCAGTGTGAGAGCAATGATGGGTAGGATGGGCTGGAAACCAACGACGAAGAGACAGGATAGATTAAAACTGACAAGTATGTACATGACTTCTGTGGGACAGAAAGCTTGGAAGGGGATACAGAACTAGAAGCATTCGGAACAAAATTACACCAGTAGGGCACAATATAAATAGAAATGAAAACAACATTTTACAAGAACTAAGGAAGATATTCCAGGACAGAAAGAGAAGTAACAGAGTGAAATAGGCTTCAATGAGATGTATCTAACCTATTTCCCAACCTAGAAGAACGGTTTCGTCATGTTGTGGGATGGAGATATCTTTGGTCGACATACGTACTTGCATTTTCATAGATGCTATACAAAAGTGCTCTAAAGAAGTTTTTCATCTCACGATTTAACATGGTATATGCCACGGTACACATGTTTACAGCATGTAATGTAGGCCTATACCTGAGATACAGTTTGATGCTGCAATGAGATTAGGTTAGATAATTATTCAATATATACCCGAACGAGTTGGCCGTGTGGTTAGGGGCGTGCATCTGTGAGCTGGAATAAAATAAAAAAGATACATATTTTAAAAAATAGCAAAATTATCAAATGATCCAGATTTTACATGACTCAGATTGATTTTTCTTCAGCTGGATAAAGTCCATCTTTGGAATCAGGATATATTACAAATTTATAATGTATGCCGACACACATACTTAACAAATCAAATCTTAAAGTTTCATTAATTTTAAAACATGGGCTTGCATGCTCGCACCACGCTCCTGGCTTTATTTTGTGTTAACACTTTTAACTGTAGATGAGTACGTTCCCCATTTCTGCACACTTGACATTGCAGTGGGGTCCCTAACCTTAAGAAAAGACGTGATTTAATGCGCAAAAGGGGGGGACAAAACTAACCTAACTGTACTATATATAACACGCTGAATGGTAAAACATCCTACGCACAAAATATGTACATCTCGTGACATGAGCAATCACATGAGCAAAACAAACAATGTGGAGTGAAACCGCACAAAAAATCAAAATCAAATAAATGGAAAAATATATACATACAAAGAAACAAAAAAATGATATCATATTTTCCAGGGCTCAGCAAGAAAAGCATGCGGCATTCACGCAACTCGCATCCACTAAAAGCCTCAATGGAAATATAAGAAAACATAATTGCACGTTAAGAAACACTTCCTATTCAACGTAGGTTCCTGAAAAATAATTACATGACACAAAATCAATCAACTGGTGGACTTTAAAATATCACGCACAAATCAATGTGGATTCCTGAAATGAAATTACGTGACACAAATTCATAAACAAAAATGACAGAGTAGGCTTTACCTTTCAACACCTAATTAAACGTTGGAAAAGATTACATGACACAAAATATTCCTCAGCGCGGTTAAATCATAAAAGAAGATCCGAAAAAAACGTCGCGATATAATACTCTCATCAACTGCAACAACCGTAAAGACATGGACAGCAGTAATAAAATCACGAAGTAGAGGCCGCTCAAATAAAACTCTCCTCGGTAGACAAACCAATCACCCTCGCCAACAAACGGCAGAATGACTCAAAGTGGAGATCCACGTCTCCAGAAATAAAGCAGCAATACCACAACCACAGGGTCCAACCCTTTACATACGCTGCTCAACAGTCTACCCGAGGCAAGTCACAAAAACAAGAAAATGCAGGCCTTTCAGATGAGGAACGCGCCCTCTTACTCAAAATCACACAAATAATATCTCATGTCCTAAAGTTGCATAAAACTGAAGAAATATGAAGGACGTCGTCTAACATTCGCTCGCATGAAAAGAAACAAGACCTTGCTGGTCACAAATCAAAGCATTCGCGCTCAAAGTACACATGAATAATAAAGTGGCTAACTCTGTAATAAATATGATAAACTGAAACGAAGAAATTGCCACATTGACAATCGATCATGTCTGAACATCGGAAAGTTACTGAAATATCTCAATCCTACATCGCGAGAAACTCGTATTGATAATAATAATAATAATAATAATAATAATAATAATAATAATAATAATAAATTTTACAAAAAATTGTCTCTAATATTCGGAACTCGAAATACGTAACAGCGTTCGTGGAACTCGTGAATTAATTACTAATTTACAACCTAGATATACAAAATAGACGTGAAGATGACGCTAACAACTTCGTGGATCCACATTCCACCGTCTTACACACTCTCATTCACACATCATGCAATAAATCCCAGAAAACGCGACGGCATGCTTCCGTACACTTTGAGCTCCCATTAATAATACTCTAATCTAGTCATTCCTGACTTTAATTTGAGTCCTTATTTACATTTAAAATTAAGCCCCGAGACGTACACCGCGTCTCAAACATCAAAGCAAACAAATCAAATATATATATGAGGTTAAAGTATGAAACTGACTCATAAAAGAAATGACGCTAACCACTCAGCAAAATACATCAGAATAAAATGTAAGTAAGCAAGTTGCGACCTCATGCAAATGGTCCACATTTACGTTAAAATTTGATTTGCATTAACAAGCTTCCTATCATTTACTTTAAATAGGACGTAGGCCTTCCAAACAAGCTACATCTACTGAAATTAAATATCAAACTAACCTATTCCCTTTTTCAACATTAAACACCTTCACACTCACATAATTACATTGAAAACTCTGTACTCATCTGTTTCGTTGACTTATCGCCGGCCGTCTTCAGGAAACAGCCGACCCCGTCTTGTTTTTAGCCAGCCATATTGATGATGATGCTGTCTTCAGAAAAGACTTGGATCAGTCCTTTGGTCTCAACCGAGGGGTAGAAAGGTGATGTCGTATTTTCCGTTGCTGCTTCTGGATGTCGTCTAAAACATCCCCTCATTCACGATACAGAAACTAGGTCAAGATCAACCTGCCGGTTACTAGAATACTACGGCCGGGGGTAATTTCCACTGGCCCTGAAACCAGTTCGCATTCACCGCGGAACCGCTTCTCTTATTTACTCCCGTAACTAGGTCAAATATTTCCAATTTATAAAAGGCTGGACTGGAAATTGTAAAGTTTATTCCCTCGCAAAACTATTTACACAGGCAGGCTACTATGCATTTTGAAAAGATTAAATGGAACTGTTCTCTTCTTTTGGTAATCGTAAGTTAAATGCCATTCTCCCAGTATTAGAAAACTTGAATAGAATAAATGCATACTGAGCGTCTTTCAACAAAATTTGACAAGTCCCCACACGAGCACTCGTGTAAATAACAACTACTTACGATGTTACCTGCACAGAATCTCACCGAATAATAGGGAAACTAACTGACGCGGTCATCGTTTTTATTAACTCGTCCTCGAAGACGCCGTAGTATCCTCGATTGGGGCCATCTCTTCCCTAGATCAATGCCTAGCCATATCGATGGTGGCTCTATCATTCATTGGCAGAAGACATCGCGTACCTGACGCTTACTTCAAACATCTCTCGTAGGTGACCCTAGCTTCTCGCCGGGCATCCGAAATGTTGTCCGTTGGAGTTCTATTGTTTCCCTGTTCTGCTCTGTGTACTTCATGTCGAAATTCCACCTTCCAAACTTAGCTGGCGAGCAAACAAACACGAGCTCCAAGCTCCCTGCAGAAATTGCGACATGTGCTGCTGAATAAATGTTTCCTGCCAGTTACTAATATTTAAAAAACTGAAATATTCTCTGTATATTTGAATAAATGACTGATTAATTAAATGAGCACTTCAATAAGGGCTCAGTATATCCTACGTAATGTATGGTACAATGTACGTATTAATCAATCAATCAATCAATCAATCAATCAATCAATCAATACTGATCTGCATTTAGGGCAGTCACCCAGGTGGCATATTCCCTATCTGTTGTTTTCCTAGCCTTTTCTTAAATGATTGCAAAGAAATTGGAAATTAATTGAACATCTTCCTTGGTAAGTTATTCCACTCCCTAACTCCCCTTCCTATAAATGAATATTTGCCCCAATTTGTCCTCTTGAATTCCAACTTTATCTTCATATTGTGATCTTCCCTACTTTTAAAGACGCCACTCAAACTTATTCGCCTACTAATGTCACTCCAGGCCATCTCTCCGCTGACAGCTCGGAACATACCACTTAGTCAAGCAGCTCGTCTTCTTTCTCCTAATTCTTCCCAGCCCAAAATTTGCAACATTTTTGTAACGCTACTCTTTTTTCGGAAATCACCAGGAACAAATCGAGCAGTTTTCTTTGGATATTTTCCAGTTCTTGAATCAGGTAATCATGGTGAGGGTCTCATACACTGGAACCATACTCTAGTTGGGGTTTTACCAGAGACTTACATGCCCTCTGCTTTACATCATTACTACAACCCCTAATCACCCTCATACGCATACAGCAAAATAAAAAGTGCACTAAACCATAATATACAAAACTATTTCAGCGTTGTATAAAGAACTATTTATAAATTTGAATCCTGTATTCATAAAATTGTTTCATTACTTTTGTGTAGAAGGGACGTTCTTAAAACCAGCATTGTTCCATTTTGCTTTAATAGCTTCTATAACGATACGTTTCACACATCTGGCCTGCAGGTTTTCTTGTACGAATAATTCCCCCATTCCGTGCATTATTCTCTATGTTCCCTTATACGATATTACAGTTGAATTTATCTGATTTAGAGCGCATTACAAGGTACGTTTTGAAAAATGCAATCTTAATAATTGAGTAACGTTATTTTACCAAGTTAGATGTCTACCTCCGTAGCGTAACGGTTAGCATTATTAGCTGCCATCCCCGAAGGCCCTGGTGGTTCCCAATACTGCCAGAGATTTAAGAATGGCAGGATGGTTGTATGTGTTTAAAATGGTACATGCAGCTCGCCTCCATTGGGGTTGTGCCTGAAAAGAACTGCACCACCTCTGGATGAGGACACTGGTTTACTTACAAAATTAAATAAAACTGTTGTAATCCT
Organism: Anabrus simplex; assembly: GCF_040414725.1. Classification (NCBI taxonomy): domain Eukaryota; kingdom Metazoa; phylum Arthropoda; class Insecta; order Orthoptera; family Tettigoniidae; genus Anabrus; species Anabrus simplex. The sequence continues at coordinate 265,805,982 of NC_090268.1, forward strand.
TAGGAATATCTTCCTTCATTCTGAGAAACCACGTTCATAGTATGCAATAATAAGATAATTATGAATGTAAGTAGAGACGTATAATTTCAAGTTAATAATTTTGTATTGAACTTCAATGTTAATACAGCGCTGTGCTTAATAGTAATTATAAGTATATTGATGGTTCATTCCATTGTTAGGTAGCTGTTGATTATTCAGTTTTTATCGATTATGTGTGCTCCCAAAATCGAGCTAACCATAAAATCTCAAATACTAAATCATATACTCGTATATTGGGCAGACAGCGTGAGCTGTGAGAGGTTATTATAATTGAAGTATATGTAACTAAAACTAAGGGACTGAATGAGGTTTAAGTTCAAAACCAGGCTAACAGAATTCTGTCCAGAGTAGGTGTACCGGCGATTTAGCAAACTTTGTTGCAAGATACCGTATAATTTATGTGTTGTAAACAAACCAAGAAAATAAATGAATAGACTTTATAATTAATATTATTGCAAAACGATTTAATTAGCTTTTTGTTAGTAACTGAAATCCTGTATATATTATTACTTTTGCAGTTTCTTAATATAAATTCTGCCTGACAAATGAACAGACTTGTTAAAAAGGTTAAATTGTCACTATATGGAAACATCACAATCGACAAGTTTGTAACTACTTATCCATTCTGCGGAAAAATAAATGTATTGAATAACATGATGTGCGTTACTGTAGTCACGTCCTAGTTCGTGAACCATGGGCAACGGCTGAGTGGCCTAGTAAGTGGTCCTGAGTGTCGGGATACCAGTTGCTATGGAATGGGAAGGAGCATCTCGGACATTTTCTGAGTCATGGCCCTCCTTGTGCTCAGGCGGCTAGGACTATACAATCCACCGGTAAAATGATGTTGGTGAAATTACGCTTGAGGAAGTGGAAAATATGGTAAATAAACTCAATTTTCATGAAGCTGCAGTAATAGATGAAATTAGACCTGAAATGGTGAAGTACAGTTGGAAGGCAGGGATGAAATGGCTTCATAGAATAGTAAGATTAGCATGGAGTGTTGGTAAGGTACCTTCAGATTGGACAAAAGCAGTAATTGCACCTATCTATAAGTAAGGGAAAAGGAAGGATTGCAGCAACGATTGAGGTATCTCATTTATTAGTATGCCAAGCAAAGTATTCACTGGCATCTTGGAAAGGAGGGTGCGATCAGTAGTTGGGCGGAAGTTGGATGAAATCCAGTGTGGTTTCAGGGCACAGAGTGGCTGTTAGGATCAGATTTCAGTGTTCGCCAGGTAATTGAAAAATGCTACGAGAGGAATAGGCAGTTGTGTTTATGTTTCGTAGATCTAGAGAAAGCACATGATAGGGTACCGAGGGAAAAGATGTTCACCATACTGGGGGACTATGGAATTAAAGATAGATTATTAAAATCAATCAAAGGCATTTATGTTGACAATTGGGCTTCAGTGAGAATTGATGGTAGTATGAGTTCTTGGTTCAGGGTACTTACAGGGGTTAGACAAGGCTGCAATCTATCACCTTTGCTGTTCGTAGTTTACATGGATCATCTGCTGAAAGGTATAAAATGGCAGGGAGTGATTCAGTTAGGTGGAAATGTAGTAAGCAGTCTGTCCTATGCTGACGACTTGTTCCGAATGGCAGATTGTGCCGAAAGCCTGCAGAGTAATATCTTGGAACTTGAAAATAGGTGCAATGAGTATGGCATGAAAATTAGCCTTTCGAAGACTAAATTGATGTCAGTAGGTAGAAATTCAACAGAATTGAATGTCAGCTTGGTAATACAAAGCTAGAAAAGGTCGATAATTTCAAGTATTTAGTTTGTGTGTTCTCCCAGAATTGCAATACAGTAAGTGAGATTGAATCGAGGTGTAGTAAAGCTAATGTAGTGAGGTCGCAGTTGCGATCAGTAGTATTTTGTAAGAAGGAAGTCAGCTCCCAGACGAAACTATCTTTACATTGGTCTGTTTTCAGACCAACTTTGCTTTACGGGAGCGAATGCCGGGTGGGCTCAGGATATCTTATTGATAAGTTAGAAGTAACAGACATGAAAGGAGCGAGAATGATTGCTGGTACAAACAGGTGGGAACAATGGCAGGGGGTACTCGGAATATGGAGATAAAGGCTAATTTAGGAATGAACTCGATGGAGGAATCTGTACGCATAAACCGGCTTCGGTGGTGGGGTCATGTGAGGCGAATGGAGGAGGACTCTGTTATGGAGGGTAAGAGAAGTAGAGGGCGACCAAAACGACGATGGTTAGACTCAGTTTCTAACGATTTAAAGATAAGAGGTATAGAACTAAATGAGGCCACAGCACTAGTTGCAAATAGAGGATTGTGGCTACGTTTAATAAATTCACAAAGGCTTGCAGACTGTATGCTGAGAGGCATAACAGTCTTTAAAGGTAATGTATGTGTATGTAATAACACTATCCAGTAAATAATATAGAAAGCAACTAAAGCAGTCATTGGCACTATGTTACATAAAATGCACAGTTGCATAAAAAATGTCAAATCAAGTAAAGATCAAGGATTTCCCAGCACTCTTTAGGTATGTTCCATCAAGGAAACTCCAGGTGTATTCAAAGCTGGTGGTGGATGATACTCATCAAAGGAATTACCTATCATTTGCATTAATTTTTAACCTGATGATGCTTTCGTAATTGATTAATGTTAATAATATTTGTAACTCAATAATATATACTTTCTTTGATTGTATAAAGGTTGCTTTAATATTAAAAATAAAGACGATGATAATTCTATACCAGAAGTACTGTATTTTGTATTGTCATGAGCAGAGATCTTTGATGGAAATAATGGTTAGTTTATTTTGTGAGCACGCTTTCAACTGATCCTTCCAGGTTGATTCTTTTTGTTGATCTTTTGTTATGTGCCCTCTTTGCCTCGCAAAGTAACAACTGTATTGCATGAAACTAGGCATAAGAATAGGGCGATACATATCTCATTAAAATATCAGACCTAAGAAACTGTGAATTACGGGGATATACATATTGAAGATGCAATTCGTAAGAATTTATACCGTTCTTAGCTTGGGCGCCCATATGACAGTTTGTAGGGGAGGACTAGACCTTGGGGTATGTAGTATCTCCTGCCTGTTGGCGCGGGGCAGTGCTACCATTTCTACGTAATACCGTCTGTTAAACCATTTTCTTCAAAGAAAAACACCTGACTACATTAGATGTTTGCCTTTCCCTGAGCCACGAACCTGCTACGCAGGCGTAGCAGGGGGAGAGGTGATACTCCCACGTGGCGCGTCCCAGGTGGCGGATAGGGGGGTCCTAACCGGCTTGCCGGCGGACTTGAGGGAAATAAAATACCTCTCGCGGACCAAACACACACCCCCTGTGGGTGGGGGAGGCAGACGAATAATACACCCACGGTATCCCCTGCCTGTCGTGAGAGCCGACTAAAAGGGGCGACCAAGGGATGATTGTATTCGAACCATGCAACTACATGTGATTAGTACCACCACGCGGAGAACACCAAGGGGCGCTTTTACTTGTGCGTAGTACCACTATATTATGTACGAAATCGGTTTGTGATTAGTAGCACACAGGAGCACCGCGCGGTCGGCTTTTGCAGTACCTGTGATTAGTACCACCATATGAGCAGGACCATGGCATGATAGCTACCATGGACCTGCCTTACCTGTGATTAGTACCCACTATATGAGGAACACCACGGGATAGGGGAAGGTCCCTGTGGTTAGTACTCTTTTGTGATGAACATCATAGGTTTGCGTTGCCTGTGAATGGCGCCGCAGAGTGCGAAAAACATAGGTCTGTATTAATGTCGAATTTCATAAGCTTTGAGTAGTACAATAATGTGTGGAATACCGCAAGTCTCTGCTACCATTGATTAGTACCGCAACAGGACAGATACCATGGTTCTACATTACTAGCGATAAGTATCATTCTGAGGGGCCTTTGACTTGTATTTTGGACCCATTTAGACACCAAGCATCCTCGATTTGCTTTGGAAGTGGTCCCTTGGTCAGTAATACTATTAACTATGATAGTTTTTTTTTTTTTAGTCGGATCCACTGATTGTTTTAAATTCATGTTCATTCATTCATTCATTCGTTCATTCATTCTTCATGACATTTTTTATTTTGGTCAGTGGATAATTTTGAACTTTTACTTTGTCGTTTCATTTTGTACCATTAGGGGCCGATGACCTCGATGTTAGGCCCCTTTAAACAACAAGCATCATCATCATCACCTTTCCCTGAGAGCCAGGTGGGGGGAGGGGCGGCATCCCCCTTGCCCCCCGGACTGGGGCGCCCTTCGTTCTTAGCAAAGAGACAGGCAGCGATACGATCGAGCATGAGGGCACAATGACATATGTTATGCTCTTGAGGACATACCACTTCTGTTCTAATATTATGCTCCTATCATGAAACCACTTACTTAATTGTAATGAAAATATTTTAACATCAATAATGAGATGCAGTGGTTGATTCCTAAATTGAAACGTATTTCACTGATACCATTATTAAGAATGAACGAATTCCTAAGCCTCAAACTTCAGCAACAGGAAAAAGAACAATTTTGTGCTAACTATTAAAAGTACGAAATTTCAAATTACGCACACGTAGAGATGAATGCACACATTTCAACCAAACGGAGCACTGTTGGTCTAGTGTTTCAAGTATATCTACAAAAATGTGTTTCTAAAAGTGTCATCGTATAATTCTAAGTAATATTCTTTCTCACGTTCTATGAAGAATAACAGTTGTATTCTTCACCAGATTAATGCACAATCAACTACGTTCAAAATCTAGTGATTATATTTGCAGTAGTTCTTGACATGATGGATCGTATTGCATTTACATGAATGAAAGTTGAAAGAAATAGCCTTCCAGGAAAGCCTGAAAACTTTTAACAATAATTTCAGCAATTTTAAATTTAAAGGAATGAACACCGGCCTTACTCTAAATTCCTGGTATACAGTGAAGTGTGATATTCTTCACCCAGACTTAAGATGGTACCACTTCAAAAAGAGTACAGTTAAATTTATTTCTCAACAGTAGTCAAAATTAAGCTTGAGATCTGTCTGTTAGATCATCAACCCAAAGGCTGGTTAGATCCTCAAATAGTACTAGTGGAGGTTATGGTATTATAAGGAAACAGCAAAAACTTATGATGGTGCCAAAATTAGGCACACTTGGCATAATAGGCAAGAAGAGAAGTGACGTACTTTGCTGCTGCTTTCGTCATTGGGCCAGACAGTGCTACTGTAGCATGACTGACCCTATAATTAATGCCTTTCATAACATTAGGATTTACTCATCGCATTGTGTCATTACTCAGCCCGCCCATACTTCAGCAGCTTCCAGCAGGACTGCGAAGTGACAGATGAAAAAAATGAGCATGCGTAAAGAAAAGTCGGTAACAGGAGGCTGTATATAATATCAAGGGAAGGGAAGGAATTGTAGAATATATGAGAAAGAGCCTTGTTTTATGAACATATCCTTAGGATCAATGAAGAAAGGCTCACGGGGAAGATCGTGAACCACTCTGAGAGATATCAGGTTATCCCCAGATGGCTCACCGAAATCAGTTAGGTTTTGTTCAGGATCGAAGCAAATTCAGAAAAATGGCATCATGTTTCAAGGGTTTTGAAGAGTCAGTTGGAAGAAAACCTCAAGAGATGTGTTTTCGGTATGAATCCCCTTGTGGGTGGGGGACGCAGACGAATACACCCACGGTATCCCCTTCCTGTAGTGACTAAAAGGGGCGACCAAAGGTTGATGGTTTTGGGACCATGAGGTTACCTGCGATTAGTACCATTGCGTGAGGAACACCATGGGTCGACGTTACCTGCGATTAATATCACTATATGAGGAACACCATGTTCTACGATCAGTATCATTAGGGGAGGAGCACCACGGGTTTACATTACTTGGGATTAATACCACTATATGAGGAACACCACCGGTCTTTGTTATCTGTGATTAATAACACTATGTGAGGAATACCACTGGTCTACGTTATCTGTGGTTAATAGCACTATGTGAGGATCACCATGGGTCCTAACGTTGCCTGTGACTAATACCACTATGTGAGGAACACCACGGGTCCGAACGTTGCCTGTGATTAATACCACTATGTGAGGAACACCACGAGTCTACATTATCTGTGATTAATACCATTATGTGAGAAACACCACGGGTCCGAACGTTGCCTGTGATTAATACCACTATGTGAGGAACACCACGAGTCTACATTATCTGTGATTAATACCATTATGTGAGAAACACCACGGGTCCGAACGTTGCCTGTGATTAATACCACTATGTGAGGAACACCACGAGTCCGAACGTTGCCTGTGATTAATACCACTATGTGAGAAACAGCACGAGTCCTAACGTTGCCTGTGATTAGTACCACTATGTGAGGAACACCACGAGTCCGAACGTTGCCTGTGATTAGTACCACTATGTGAGGAACACCACGAGTCCGAACGTTGCCTGTGATTAGTACCACTATGTGAGGAACACCACGGGTCCGAACGTTGCCTGTGATTAATACCACTATGTGAGGAACACCACGGGTCCGAACGTTGCCTGTGATTAATACCACTATGTGAGGAACACCACGGGTCCGAACGTTGCCTGTGATTAGTACCACTATGTGAGGAACAGCACGAGTCCGAACGTTGCCTGTGATTAATACCACTATGTGAGAAACAGCACGAGTCCTAACGTTGCCTGTGATTAGTACCACTATGTGAGGAACACCACGAGTCCTAACGTTGCCTGTGATTAGTACCACTATGTGAGGAACACCACGAGTCCGAACGTTGCCTGTGATTAATACCACTATGTGAGGAACACCACGAGTCCGAACGTTGCCTGTGATTAGTACCACAATGTGAGGAACAGCACGAGTCCGAACGTTGCCTGTGATTAGTACCACTATGTGAGGAACACCACGAGTCCGAACGTTGCCTGTGATTAGTACCACTATGTGAGGAACACCACGGGTCTACGTTATCTGTGTTTAGTACCACTATGTGAGGAAAACCACGGGTCCGAACGTTGCCTGTGATTAATACCACTATGTGAGGAACACCACGGGTCTACGTTATCTGTGATTAATACCACTATGTGAGGAACACCACGAGTTCGAACCTTGCCTGTGATTAATACCACTATGTGAGGAACACCATGGGTCTACGTTATCTGTGATTAATACCACTATGTGAGGAACACCATTGGTCCGAATGTTGCCTGTGATTAGTACCACTATGTGAGGAACATCGTGGGTCTGCGTTACCTCTCATTGGTACCGCAATATGAGGAACATCATGGGTCTACTGTACTTTACCAGTACTATTATGAGGGGCCGGTGATCTGGATTTTGGACCCCTTTGGACAAAAAACATCATCGTTATATGATTTTTCTTTAGAAGCAATGCCTTGTTCCGTTTACACCATTCTTTTAAGTTATTTTACAGGAGGGTTGGTCATTGCGGGTCGGATCCATTGATTGTTTTAAGTTCATAATCATTTTTCATCGCCTTTTTGAATTCTAGTCCGTGCATGGATTTTGGAATGTTGATAATCATATCATTGCGCTTTATCACGTACCATTAGAGGCCGATAAACTAGATGTTAGGCCACTTTAAACAAGAAAATCACCATCATTTTCAGTATAATACGGTAAATAAATACCTGATTGAAGCAACGCATCGCGGTGATGGTTTTTGTTTAAAGAAGCTAACAATTAGCTCATCAGCCCCTGAAGGGATACTGGTGGAACATTAAAGCCAATGAAGGAAGAAGATTAGTGCATATCCACTATGGATTTGTTATTCTATGGTCCGTAGGCCGAAACTTAAATAAAAGGAATCACTTTCCTTTATTGAATGTGCTGTACATTATCATGACATTCTTCATTCAGGCTTAGTTAAACAGTAAAACGTAGTGCTGTCAGAACTACAAGGGAGATTACCTGGCGAGTGCTTGCGAAATATTTGGAGAAATTATCACTTGGTGGACAGAATGTCAATGGGTAGTTAAGTTTCAGATGATAATATCAGTCCAGAAGTTACTTGAACTAGTAATAAGTCATAGTTAGGTTATAGAATACATGGGCCATTTACCGAAAGGTATACAGTAAATTGGCAAGGAGAGATCCACTGGGGTTGAAAAATAGTAAGAATTTTGGCCAACGCTGAAGGCTTGATCTTAATGGCAGACTGTTCTAGAAAAGAAGGTGCTGTGATTGTAATATGATAACTACCATTTTCAGGACATAAGTCACGTGGATAGCGGAGAAACCTTACAGGATTGAATGCCAGGCATTCTCCCAGGATGGTAGTACAATAAGCGAAATTGAATCAAGGTGCAGAAAGGCTAATGCAATGAACTCGCAGGTGAGATCTCTGAGAAAGAACTGAATTCTTGGACGACACTATGTGTAGATGATCTGTTTCCGGATCAACTTTGCTGCATGGGATTGAAAACTGGTTAAAGTGAAGAGTAAGAGAAGTAGGGGAGACCAGAATGACGATGATCGGACTCAGTCTTTAATGATTTACGGATAAGAGGCGTGGAATTAAACAAGGCGAGAGAGGCAGTCGTCCACGAGCCTGCTACGCAGGCGTAGCAGGGAGCGAGGTGATACTCCCACGTGGCGCGTCCCAGGTGGCGGATAGGGGGGTCCTATCCGGCTGGCCGGCGGACTTGAGGGAAATAAAATACCTCTCGCGGACCAAACACACACCCCCTGTGGGTGGGGGAGGCTGACGAATAATACACCCACGGTATCCCCTGCCTGTCGTGAGAGGCGACTAAAAGGGGCGACCAAGGGATGATTGAATTAGAACCATGACACTACTTTTGATTCGTACCATCACGCGGGGAACACCATGGGTTGCCTGTACTTTCGAGTTGTACCACTATGTTCGGTACGAAATGGGTTTGTGTTTAGTAGTAGTCATGAACGTGGCCTGGGGGTTTCCAGTACCCGTGCGTCGTACCCATGTGAGCACCACCGCGGGTCTGGGCGTAGCCTGTGAGTTGTACCACTGTATGAGCGACACCGTGGGTCTGCGTTGCCTCTGATTAGTATCCACTCTGTGAGGAACACCACGGGGCCCGTGGGACCGGCATCCGTGCCTAGTACACCTAGGTGAGGAAACTCATTGGTTTGCGTTGGCTATGAGTGGCGCCATTGTGTGAGAAACACCATAGGTCTGTGTTACCTGTACGAAGTACAATACTTGTGAGTAGTACCGTCTTGTGTGGAACACCGTGAGTTTCGCCACTTTTGATTAGTACCCCAACATGCCAATACCATGGTTATACTTTACTCGCGACATGTACCATTCTGTGGGGCCTTGGACATGGATTTTGCACCCCTTTCGACATCAAGCATCATCGTGCTTTATGAGTGGTCCCTTGGTCAGTAATTAATTATGTATGATCTTTGAGTCTGATCCACTGTATTTTGGTTGTTCGTTTCCTTTTTTTTTTTTTTTTTTTTTTTTTGTTGGGTTCATGTCCATCCATTCATTCTTCATGACAACATCATTATTTTTTTTGGTCAGTGGATGAATTTGACATTTTTGTTCTTTCATTTCGTACCATTAGGGGCCGATGACCTCGATGTTAGGCCCCTTTAAACAACAAACATCATCATCATCATCATCATCATCAGAGGCAGTCCTAAACAGAGTGTTGTGGAGCCATTGGATTAATTCACATAAGCTTGCAGACTGAACGCTGAATGGAAAATAGTCTATAGTATTATGTATTTTTTCGGGACACTCCGGTTTACCCTGTCATCCTTCATTCCAACAACTCACTCTAATATCATTTCATCTGTCAATCATTAGCCATTGTCCCAGAGGAGTGCGACAGGCTTCGACAGCCGGCACAGTTCCTATCCTCGCCGCTGGGTGGGATCTTCATTCACTCAATTCCTGACGTGGTCGAATGACTGGAAACAGGCTATGGCTTTTCATTTCATTTGTATGTCTTCATCTATGCATGTAACTATACTTCATTGTTGCCAAGCATATAATCTCAGTGAGTGATGTATTTTGCGCAGTAACCAGTTCCGTATTACACTAGCTGCCAAGCCTCGATCCTCAGCTATATAACAAACAGGGTCAGATATGTGAAGTGAGCCGAATGCTTTTAAATTTGTGAGTGAACAGCATCTAATCAGGAGTGCGCCAAGGGTAATGAGATACGCCAATCAACGCGAGTACGTGATCTGATATTAATCAAAAGCAGCAAATTGAGATTAATCTCGCAGGTGCCACCTGGGATGCACCTCTTTCTTGTTGCTGTTACATACCGCGATATTATATGGTGAAGACAATCCGTTCAAATTTTTCCTTCTAGCGATATCAAAACCGAGAGAAAGGATTCACTCACTATTAAAGCAGTAACATGTCAGTACTGATTACATTTAGCTCACTTCCAATTAGACACAAGTACCTCTGTACAGATCTGTAGCGCCTAGGAGGGGAGATTAGATTAGAATTTGTAAAACTGAAGTCAGTACAAGTTCAGCCACCAGTATGCGCAGGGCTTTCTCAATATTACACTAAATTGTAAGAACTTACTCTTCTTACATAAGGTTGAAGGAATGGAAGAAATTTTCAAAGAGGAGCATGTTTTGAGGTTATATTAATAATATGGCCACACCTACCATGTACAGGTATTTTTATTTTATGCCATTATGCGAGTCGATTCATACATTCTGTTAACGGATCTCTGTTGGGCGATCTATGGCTGGTTAGTGGGTAAACACCAAAATATCATCAGCGATTTTTAGCGTAGCGAAATTGTACAACAAGGAGTGTCAATGAGGTTTCCTTTCACCCTCGAATAATCCGACTGCCCCTCCCGGATTTGAACCCACTCTTAGTGTTGCGGATGCCTACACACTGCCGCTGATTCACGAAATGAGCCACTTTGATGTTTCTGGAGCTCGACGTTTAGGTAACACCGTAATGTTGCATAAAATGAGAGTTAATATGCAGTCCAAACCGCTCATTGCGATATCGCTTTTAATGACGTATTGGGAGGGCGAAATCTATTGGTACCATCTAATTTCTACAAAAACGCTGTATTTTAAAAAAATCGCTTAATACGTCACATCGTATAAAACGGCGTATTTTTATCATATTTTCGAATAAAGGTATTGACTATAACGCCCAATGTTGATTTTTAATTGTTATGTATTTGGAAATTGCTGACAACAATATAAGGCTTATTTTCAAACTGTTGTTTTCAGTAGATTGTAGATTTCAAATCAGTTTGTCTGTTAAATAGTCATGGCAAGCATCGCTGTGAAGATGTCACGAAAGAAAGGGAAAGTTTTTGATACTGAAGAAAAATCACACATAATGTGGCAATTAGAAAATGCTGAAACAAAGTCAGTGTCGCGAAGGAATTGGACGCGTCACACGCAACGATTTCTACGATTTGGAAGGAGAAAGAGACAATATAATTTAAGGCAAGATCGTCTGCGAAATTATTAATAAATGTACGTTTTTGCTAATTTTTTTCCCAATTGTTATTACATGTTTTGCTGGCATATTATTTATTTTTAAGTTTTAACTTTAATCTGTTAATTGAACATGTACAGTAATTGTGTAAACTAAAACTTACAGACTTGACACTTTTATCAACAACAGAGAAAGATCGGTTTGTGCGACTATCGTCTATAACGACCTTTAATTCGTGATCCCTTCGGAGTCCTTATAACCGGTTTCGAGTGTATTTCAGTTCTTCGATAACTGTTTCCACATATTGATAACTACTGCAAAAATATGTGCACACGTTGTAATTTGAAAATACACATAATCCAAGAACATGTCCCTGGAAAGAGGAGCTCCTACATGCTGGACAGACTGCATAAAACATGCAGCGATGACTTCCAGTAAAAGTTACCCATTTGGAAGGATAATAAGAAATAAATAATATTACATCAGCCTTGGGACTAGTTTCAGTCACTTAGGGGCAATCTTCAGCCAAATAAACTTAAACAGATTATGTAATAACTAAACCATAGGCCTATGTATACCAGACAAAGACAATGTTGCAGGAATAATTATAACTTTAAAATTCATATAATAACAAAAATTATGGTTATGAACTTCTTGTTATTTGATGTCATTAAGTTGACTTAGGACCTCAGGCAAAGAAGTTAATCTCTAACGTCTGATGTAGAACAAGCACTGACTTGCTGGAGGAAGAAGGCAATTCATGTCAACAAAAGAGTGGATAGGGAACAAGCGCTGACTTGTTGTAGGAAGCAGGCCATGTAAACAAGATGATCATAACCATAATTTATGTTATTATATAATGTTATAATTATTCCTGCAACATTGTCTTTGTATACATATGTTTTAGTTATCACATAATCTGTTTAATTTTATTTGGCTGAAGATTGCCACTAAGTGGCTGAAACTAGTCCCAAGGCTGATGTAATATTATTTAATTGATATATTGTATTGAAAAGATGGACACTCTTGTCAATTTATTATAATACACGTCAATACCAAAAAAAAAAATGAAATTTGTAGCTTATAACAATTGGAGGGAGACCGCGAAGAACGGAAACTTATTTGGAGAAATGTGTGAGAGATTGCGACCACCAGGATTGAAGAAACGATAGAGTTTCACAAATAGGAAAAGTCCTCTCAGTTTTAATTACTGCGTTGATGGAGTGAAAGTTCCCTTTGGGGATCATTATAAATATCTAGGTCTTAATATAAGGAAAGATCTTCATTGGGGTAATCACATAAATATGATTGTAAATAAAGGGTGCATATCTCTGCACATGGTTATGAGGGTATGTAGGGGTTGTAGTAAGGATGTAAAGGAGAAGGCATATAAGTCTCTGGTAAGACCCCAACTAGAGTACGGTTCCAGTGTATGGGACCCTCACCAGGATTACTTGATTCAAGAACTGGAAAGTATCCTAAGAAAAGCAGCTCGATTTGTTCTGGGCGATTTCTGACAAAAGACTAGCGTTACAAAAATTTTGCAAAGTTTGAGCTGGGAAGACTTGGGAGAAAGGAGACGAGCTGCTGGAGTAAGTGGTATGTTCCGAGCTGTCACTGGAGAGATGGCGTGGGAGGGCATCAGTAGACGAATAAGTCTGAGTGGTGTCTTCAAAAGTAGGAAAGATCACAATATGAAGACAAAGTTGGAATTCAAGAGGACAAATTGGGGTAAATATTCGTTGATAAGAAGGGGAGTTACGGATTGGAATAACTTACCAAGGGAGATGTTCAATAAATTTCCAATTTCTTCCCAATCATTTAAGAAAAGGCTAGGAAAACAACAGATAGGAATCTGCCACCTGGGCGACTGCCCTAAATGCAAATCAGTATTGATTGATTGATTGATTGATTGATTGATTGATTGATTGATTGATTGATTGATTGATTGATTGATTGATTGATTGATTGATTGATTGATTGATTGATTGATTGATTGAAGATAATTTTCTACGTATATATCCATTTCACCTGATATTTTAATACTAGAAATGTTTCATAATTTGTCTTCAATAAAAAGTTTTTCTGCAGACCTTGTAAGCAAACTGGCTCCAGCGCCTGTGCTTCGTAGGATTTCAACACCTGCTACGTCTTTTGGCTATATCTGTGGATGTAATAAGTTGCTATTGTATTATTCCACAATTTTACTAATGGAATTAGATTCAGAATCGTCCAATTGTCAAACACCAATACAGTGTAATTTTATACGAAAGTTTTCCGGGACGTGGTCCAAAAGGAATGGAGATAATAAGAATAATTAGTAAGTCTCAGGTTCGGTTCCCGGTCGGGCCGATGATTTTAATTGCATGTCATTACTTTCTCTGGCTGGGGCATTGGGTATTTCTGTTCGTCTTAATACGTCTCTCTTCATCTAAATATAAATCATACTGATGCAGTGAATAAATCTATCATACAAACAAACTCAGTGATGTATTTTATTCACACAATATAGTATCACTTTACAGCGAAAATCTGTGATTTTATTTTTAAGTCAGAATCAACAAAACATTTTTACTTACAGAACGCCAGTCCACGTGTAATATTAATTAAGTGAATGTTTTTAATGCATTATTCCCCATTTTTCTTTCTTTCCATCTCTCTTAATCCGTTTACCCTCCAGGGTAGGTTTTTCCCTCAGACTCAGCGAGGGATCCCACCGCTACCACCTCAAAGGTAGTGTTCTGGAGGGTGAGACTTTGGTTCGGGAGAATATAACTGTAAATGAGGACCAGTACTTCCCCCAGGCAGCTTGAGATGCTATGCTGAACAGCGGTTTGTGGGGAAATGGCAAGATCGAAATGGATGGACAAGGAAGAGGGAAGGATTCGGCCGTGGCCTTAAGTTAGGTAGCATCCCGGCATTTGCCTGGAGGAGGAGCGGGGAACCACGGAAAAGCACTTCGAGGATGGCTGAGATGGGAATCGAACCCCCTCTACTCAGTTGATCTCCCGAGGCTGAGTGGACACCATTCCAGCCCTTGTACCACTTTTCAAATTTCGTGGCAGAGCCTGGAAACTAACCTGGGTCTCCGGAGGTGGTAGCTAGTCGCATTGACCACTACACCACAAAGGCGGACTAATCCCATTTTTGCGAATAACATTTTAGTACGTAAGAATATTCTCAAATCATTCTCATCAACATCAACTGACGTACGTTCTTAAAATTTATTTCTAATCGTCTGTCAAATCTTCCCTTTCGAACAATTTTAGATCTCCAAACTGTAATTATTTGAAATCAAGAACATTCACAATTTATTTTCCTTAATCCAATCTGGAGTATATGTATTATATTGCCTGGGAAACAAACATATTCATCATATTTAGATATTACAGTATTAGATCACTGCACCCTAGCCAGTCTGGTGTTGTATTAATATTTTTCAGGGGCCCGGCTGTTTAGTTAATTGGCCTCGAGTTCAGAGGATACCGTACTGTTAATTCGTCTGATTCTTGGACTTGATGTTTGTGTTTGTCTGAATATGACACATACACAATACAACACTTTAGCTTAGTGGCTTAGCTGCTGGATTCCCAACCAGAAGGCTGAGGTTCAAATCCTGGGTTGAAATTTTCATCTAAAAAATCCCGTGGCATCAGGAAAGGGATCCGGTCCTAAACGCTCGGTCAAAACCAAAATGAGCCTCAGTGGCTCCAGCGATCCCAGAAATAACCGGGGTAAGCTGAAGAAACCACACTACAACTACCATAGAAGTACGGAATAGCGAATATATTCCTCACATCAAGCGCCCATCTAAATAAATGTGGAAAAATGCCTGGAATAAGATAATTCTAAAGCCAGACAGAAAATTTCCCAAGGAATCACAATTTTTGTGACAATTACTTGTGACATGATAATAATGTTACTTGTTTCGTGTCCCATTTACTGCTTTTACGGTTTCGGAGGCGCCGGGGTGCTGAAATAGAAAAATATGGATATTCTCTTATTATTTTGTTATTGTTTGGGATAGCCTACTATCAAGAATTTGGTGACTGAGCAAGTAGCTGTGAAGGTTTGGTCACGTAGCTATAAACTTATATTCGAGAGATAGAGATTTCGAAACCCCATGGTTTCCCATTTTCACCCCAGGCAAATTCCTGGTCGTAAATACCACGGCACCTCCTTTCCAATCCTAGCTCTTTAACTCTTACCTATCCCATCCTCGCCAAACAAAACATTGGGAAATTTAGCACACACCACACATATTTCATCATCAGCGCCATCTCTGCACCACCGATGAAGACTCTGTAATCAAGTCATAGGTCTACAATTCGAATCCCGTTTGTAATTTAATACACGACGTGATGCTCGTCTTAGTTTGTTGGATATTTCTTGACAAAATATGGAACAAACACCAGTTGCCATGTCCGAAACTTAGTTATACTTCGACGATCCACATCATCCAAACTAATATAACGTTTTTGGACAAGGATCTTGTCATGAAAAATGATCGGTTACCTTTCCCGCACATCATATTAAGCGTTGCATTCTTTCTGAATCACGCTGTATACTGCATGCAACTGGAGAAAATCAGTTAAATGTAAAGCAAATTAAAAACTTCCAAATAAAATATAACTACAATCTAGTTGCTGTTTATTAAATCGTTTATAAGGCTACATCTCTCATAAAAATATAGTTACCCAGATGTTACCAGTTAGTTACACATTTCTATGGCTTGAATCCTTTCGAAATTGGGTAACTTGTAAAAAAAAATACAGAAATGACTTCAGCAATGTATTTTATAGATAAATCCTCTGGCTCCTTGGATGAATTGTCAGTGTACTGCCTTCAATTCAGAGAGCGGTGGTAGTGGTGGTGATTCTTGTTTTAAGAGGAAATACTACTGGTCAACCATCATCCGTTTAACACTAAACAGAGAGAGAAAATTTAATGAATCCGATATTTCCTAAAATGAAAAAATTGGACAAAGAAAGATAAGGGCCACGAAGGGCGTGAAAATGAAAGACTTCGTAACCCTCGAATGCTGTAATAGCGTCGAGGTCAGAAGAGAACAATAGTTGAAAGGGCGGTCGGGTAGAATACATTAATGTGAGGAGCCTGGCACAAGTAAATGGAAGCAATGGCAGTTCTCAGCTATGGGCTCCGTGATCACCAGCCCACGCTCCCAAGTTGAGAACTCATAGGGCCCCTTTTAGTCACCTCTTATGATAGGCAGGGGATACCGTGGGTGTCATTCTACCGCCCCCATACACACGGGGTACAGTTCAGAGAGCCCCGGGTTCGATTCCCTAATGGACCGAGGATTTTAATTGCAGGTTGTTAATTCCTCTGGCTCACTGACTGGGTGTTTGTGTTCTTAGTACACTACTCATCATCTACATACAACACACCGCATCAACCAACAGAGGTGCACGTAATAGTGAATACGTCCCTTATCATAGGATTGGAATCAGGAAGGGCACTTGGCCGAAAAACGGTGCAGCTCCATGTTAAATGCCGATGCCAACATATTGGAGTCAAGGTTATGGAGAAGGAGAAATACTCTACAGATAAATCTAGTACCTACATCAATTCCTTCATCATACTATAATTCTTTTCCAGAGATTACATTCAGTTTTAGATTCTGAATTCCTTAAAATTCAACATTAGGATTCGTTGAAAACCTTTCGACAGCATCCTCCACACTTTACTCTTGTTCATTACTTCCAGAAATGAAGGTTATGATATACTGTAGTTTATGGAGCTTCGGATTCGATCTACCTTTTCCATTAGTATAAAGAGATAACAATTTATCGATGTTGTTAGGAGTTCGACCAATTTGCCGTTTCATAATATTATTATCAGTAAACACTGCTATAAAATATTTCCTGGCAAACAATGAGAATTATTTTGCTTTGACGAGCAGTATTCCTCGTATTTGTATCGGGGTAATCATTTCTGTGTACCCAACACAAAATTTCTGTTTGTTACTACTGCTTTGAGTCCTCTTGATTGATTCGGATCACTTTCAAAGAATTCTACATCGCATGTTTTCATGACTAAAATGTAATATCCAGGAAAAGTATAAATAACGATGCATCGATGCTGATTCAGTGTCAGAAAATTCTACCACATGAATCGTTTCTGCATAAATAGAAAGGTGCTATTTTCCATTAACTTACTGTGTTTTTTAATCGTCTACAGATGGCATTCAGATGCAGAAATAGGTGGTTCTTTTTATTTTTACTTTTTTCTTAAGAATATTGAGCCATATGTCGGGAACAATACTGTGTGATTAGCTCCATTTATTAAGTTTTTCAGAATATGGGCTAATTTAGTTGTTAATGTTCTTATTCAAAGTGAGAAAACTTTCACAAATTAATTTAGGTGCATCTCTCCAATGTTCCGTTTACAAAATATTAGATGAGATGCAGTACAAGGTTTGTAAGCAATCATCGCTATCTATAGTGGGTGCTTCCTGTTCTTGTGATCTCATGCTCTGCTGGGACCTCTGCAATAATTAATTAACTCTAGGGTATTAACGAGGCGGTGCTTATCACGAAACGTAATATTTGATTTATTACGTGAATTACCGTAAACTTGACTCTGGGGCGAGACTTCTTAATTATTACAGAGTCGAAGTGCAATTTGTTTAGTTAAGTGGTTCCTAGAGTATATGAGCGGAAAATAGAGTGATGGATATAACGACGCTATTCCATTCAAGGCAGTTTCAACATGTTGTTCTTCCTTGATTCCCATTAAGTACTCTTGACGTATATAATGTTTGAGGCAAGACTGTTGCTTGGATTTTTCACTTGTGGTGCGTGCAGCATACTAAGTAGTAGGTAAGTCGAGTGATTTCAGGATGTTGTGGAGTTAGTGAATGATTCGTCATCATAAAGTATTTGCAGCAGCTTGGCAAAAGTGGCATGATTAGGCCACCGCTAACATCAATGCCAGGTCTGAGTGAATCTCATCAGTGTTATAAATGTAGCGAAAATTATAGTACAGTGTGCGCTGTGCATGGATAAAAATATAGTTTTAACATATTTATGTGAATGTTTAGAAATAAATATTATTTTAAAACTCCAATGCCCGGCTTTTTCGTTTGCCTTACGCCCAATTTGACCCAAGCTATAAAATGTTGGTGTAATGAATTTATTCTTAATAATATCATTTTTAAAATTAAATGACTATTATTTACGAGCAGTAATAATTATTGGAGATCCGTCCCTGTGGGCAACAATGAGAAGCTTCCTCATAAATTACAAATACAACAATGCAATATATTCGAAATCCTGTCAAAAAGTCAGCATATACTGAATTTAAATCCATGAATTGGGGAGAAAGTCCGCTTCTGTGGTGTAGTGGTTAGTGTGATTAGCTGCCATCCCCGGAGGACCGGATTCGATTCCCGGCTCCGCGACGAAATCAAAAGTGGTACGAGGACTGGAACGGGGTCCACTCAGCCTCGGGAGGTCAACTGAGTAGAGGTGGGTTCGATTCCCACCTCAGCCATCCTGGAAGTAGTATTGTGTGGTTTCCCATTTCTCCTCCACGCAAATGCTGCGAAGGTACCTAACGTAAGGCCACGACAGCTTCCTTCCCTCTTCCTTGCCTACCCCTTCCAATCCGCCCATCCCCCGCAAGGCCCCTATTCGGCATAGCAGGTGAGGCCGCCTGAGCGAGGTACTGGTCCCCAGTTGTATCCCCTGACCCAGAGTCTGAAGCTCCAGAACACTGCATTTGAGGCGGTAGAGGTGGGAACCCTCGCTGAGTCCGAGGGAAAAACTCACTCTGGAGGATAAAAGATAAAGAAGAAGAAGAATTGGGGAGAAAAGAAGAAAATTAATATGAAGAGAGGGAGAGAGGTTTACTCATGTTTTTTTCACTTTCTATCTATATTTTTGTAATGTTCGTGATAGTCCTACACACACCGGGCGAATTGGCCGTGCGGTTAGAGTCGCGCAGCCATGAGCTTGCATCCGGGAGATAGTGGATTCGAGCCCTCCTGTCGGGAGCCCTGAAGATGGTTTACATTACCTGTGAGTAGTACCGTCATGTGTAGAATACCGCGAGTCTACGCTACTTTTGATTAGTACCACTACATGACAAATACCATGGTTCTACTTTGCTAGCGATAAGTACTATTATGAGGGGCCGATGACCTGAATTTTGGACCCGTTTAGACTACAAGCATCATTGATTCAGTATTGTGCTTTTTAAGCAGTCCCTTGGTCAGTAATACTATTGTTTAACGCTGGTTTCTGGGAATGTGGGGCATTCCGGGTCGGATCCACTGATTGTTTTAACTTCATATCCATCTGTTCATTCTTCGTCCTCATGTTTTGAATTCTGTTCGGTGGAGGATTAAGGATTTTTAATTGCTCTTATATTTCGTCTCATTTCGTGCCATTAGGGGCCGATGACCTCGATGTTTGGCCCCTCTAAACAACAAGCGTCATTACCATCCATTACATTAACCATCATGTAAAACTGCAGTGGTGTTTACCTGTATTATCTCTTCTCTTGGGATCATACTATTTCTATCAATATTTGGATTGCATATTCCTTTTAAAGCAGGCTGCGATGGAAATAATGACGCATTCCTTATTCTATCAATTTCGTAATCTTCCTACGTTCTGTTCGTTTGCGAACCTGACATGTTTACATGACATGCATATACTTTGATCTGGCTAACACGTCTTTCGGTTCGAGGAAGGTTGTGAGAATCCGGAACACCCTACTAAAGAAGGCTGTCTGACAGATTGTTTCAGGTGAGGCAAAGTTTGGAGAAGAGTGTGTGTCTCAGCAGGGAAGTGAAGACTTACACGTACATCTAGCTTAAGACATAGCAGACAGGTGACGAACTACATCCTGGGTAAAACAATAACGTCTATCAGCCGACCTCTCTCTGCGGGCCGTCTGCTTGAAATAAGTTCAACGGCAAAGTGTGGAACGTAACATTTTTATAAATTCAATAAAATAAAGGTCAAATAGGAATGGCTTTTAATGTCTTGAGGATCGTGGAATCGCTTTATTGACCAATAGTTGCTCGATAATGCCACCTGCCAATCCAGTATGATTAAGAAAACACATTCACCTCCGTACATTAATCCGCCTCATACTCCACGAACCTGCTACACAGGCGTAGCAGGGGGAGAGGTGATACTCCCACGTGGCGCGTCCCAGATGGCGGATAGGCGGACTTGAGGGAAATAAAATACTTCTCGCGGACCAAACACACACCCCCTGTGGGTGGGGGAGGCAGATGAATAACACACCCACGGTATCCCCAGCCTGTCGTGAGAGTCGACTAAAAGGGGCGACCAAGGGCTGATTGTATTAGAACTGTGAAACTACTTTTGATTAGTTCCATCACGCGCGGAACACCATGGGTCGCTTTTACTTGCGAGTAGTACCACTCTGTTAGGTACTGAATAGTTTTGTGATTCGTAGCACTCAAGCGGGGTTCAGTGTGGGTTTCCAGTACCCGTGAGTCGTACCCATGTGAGCAACACCACGGGTCTGAGCGTTGCCTGTG
Organism: Anabrus simplex; assembly: GCF_040414725.1. Lineage (NCBI taxonomy): Eukaryota > Metazoa > Arthropoda > Insecta > Orthoptera > Tettigoniidae > Anabrus > Anabrus simplex. Next base: position 265,827,018 of record NC_090268.1, read on the forward strand.
AGTTTTACCACTATATGAGCGACACCGTGGGTCTGCGTTGCCAATGATTAGTACCCACTATGTGAGGAACACCACGGGAATGCCGGCGCCCGTGATTAGTACACGACGTACAATACTTGTGAGTAGTACCTTAATGTTTGGAACAGCGTGAGTTTACGCTACCTTTGATTAGTACCGCAGCTTGAGAAATATCATGGTTCCTACTTTACTCGCGACATGTACCATTGGATCCTCGCGGGGATTACTTGACTCGAGAACTGGAACCGGTACGAAGGAAGGTAGCCAGATTTGTTGTGAGTGATTTCCGACGATAGGAGGGTGTTATGAAAGTGTGGCAAACTTTGGGCTGAGAAGACTTGGGAGTAAGGATACGAGCTGCTCGGCTAAGCGGAATGTTCGAGTACGGAGAGGCCATTAAAGGCAATGTAGACAATTGACTTTTTCTTTCCTCCACTGTCTCATTGAGGTGAGTCCACCTATTTCCTTTTGAGAAGAATCTTACCACATGCACCATAAGCAATCCTCACTCGGTTTAATATCTGTCACTACCGTCCGGGCAGGAGGAATCCAGGCGGTCAAATCATGATATAACGGTGGGGTGGCAGCAATGGCTGTTGTCTCTGTTGTTTTCAGACCTCTAATATGATGAAACAGTCGTCTTTTAATGATGATAATGATGATGGTAATGTTCCTAACAGCTAGCCACGAACCTACTACGCTGGCGTAGCAGGAGTAGAGGTGATACTCCCACGTGCTGCGTCCCAGGTGACGGATAGGGGGGTCCTAACCGGCTTGCCGGTGGACTTGAGGGAAATAAAATACCTCTCGCGGACCAAACACACTACCCCCTGCGAGTGGGGGGCGCACATGTAGAATACACCCGCAGTATCCTCTGCCTGTCGTAAGACCAAGGGATGATTGAATTAGGACCATGAAACTACTTTTGATTCGTACCATCATGCGGGGAACACAATGGGTTGCCCGTACTTGCGAGTAGTACCACTACATTAGGTACGAAATAGTTTTGTAATTAGTAGCAGCAAGAGGGGTTTCTCCTGTGGGTTTCCAGTACCCGTGCGTCGTACCTAAGTGAGCAACACCGCGGTCTGGGCGTTGCCTGTGAGTTGTACCACTATATGAGCGACACCGTAGGTCTGCGCTGCCTGTGATTAGTACCGACTATGTGAGGAACACCACGGGATAGTGCGAGTCCTTGTGGTTAGTACACCTAGGTGAGGAACCTCATCGGTTTGCGTTGGCTATGAGTGGCGCCATTGTGTGAGAAACACCATAGGTTTGCGTTACCTATACGAAGTACAATACTTGTGAGTAGTACCATCTTGTGTGGAACACCGTGAGTTTTCGCTACTTTTGATTAGTACCCCAACATGACAAATACCATGGTTCTACTTTACTCGTGACATGTACCATTCTGAGGGGCCTTAGACCTGGTTTTTGGACCACTTTAGACATCAAGCACCCTCGATTCAGGACTGTGCTTTATAAGTGGTCCCTTGGTCAGAAATATTGTCATTTATGACCTTTCTTGAGTCGGATCCACTGGTTTTTTTGTTTGTTTCTTGTTTGTTTTTGTTTGTTGGGTTCATGTCCATCCATTCATTTTTCATGATTTTTTAATTAATTTTTATTTTGGTCAGTGGATTTTTGAACTTTTTGTTTTCATTTCATTTCGTACCATTAGGGGCCGATGACCTCCATGTTAGGCCCCTTTAAACAACAAGCATCATCATCATCATCATCATCATCACCTAACAGCTAGATCATCGGCTCCTAATATTGCGAGGTGCAACGAAATTAAACGATAATTAAAACTTCAAAATGCATCCACTGACTAGAATACCGTATAAAACGAATGATGACCAAAATGTGGCCATGAATCCAAAACAATCAGTAGATCCCTTTCATAATGCCTTAATTACTGGGATGATACGTATTATCTAAAGGGGTCCATAATCCAGATCAATGGCCCCTCATAATAGTACTAATCACTGGTAAAGCAGAATCTTGGTCTTCCTCCTATAGTGGTACTAATCACAGGTAACATCGACTCGTTGTGTTTCTCGCATGGTGGCACTAATCACAGGTTACATAGACCCATGGTATGTCACACACAATGGCACGATTCGGAGGTAATACAAACCCATGGTCTTTCCATTAGGGGCCGATGACCTTCGATGTTAGGCCCTTTAAAACAACACGCCTCATCATCATCAAACCCATTGGTGGTTCGCACATAAGAACACCACTCACAAGCAAGGCAGACACGTGGTGTTCCTCACATAGTAGAACTAATCATCACGGGCCCCGATATTGCCTATGATTAGTTCAAACTAGTAGGAACACCTCTTGGAAAACCTGGACGTTCCCCTCGTATGAAGAAACCCCGCGCCGTCGTGATGTTGGTTGGAGTCCAAACGGTGGATGAGCTTGGGATTTTATTGATGTGTTCTTCTTGCGGGCTGCTAAACGTCTGATTTTAGGAGTTGCAATGCCAGCAAGTTAGTACATTTTTTCCCCTTCGGTGTAGATTTTATGGACAGCCTGTGATGTTGCGATACGTTTCATTAACTGCCACGTCTACTTCTTTGGTGTGGTATGATGTGTACCATACTGGACAAGCGCACTCTGCTGCCGAGTAACATAAAGCTAATGCTGAGGTTGTCACTGTGTCTCGCTGTACTGCCCAGGTCGTTCCAGTCCACTTTTATAACACCATTATTCCCTTATTTAAAGATGGTAAATGTATAATTTCTAGTATGGTACGTGATAAATGTTATCTGCGTATTGCCATGGAGATGAACCTTGGAGTAGTTCTGTACTGGATTACAGTAAATCAGCAATAGACTCGTAGTGATCTGCATTGCCAAGGGAGGTACAGTAGTTACCGCGCAGCTTCGGGTGCTAAGTGGTATGCGTTTATATTTAACCTTAAATGAAAAGCACCACTGTAATATGGGCATTAAAGAATGTAAGTATAGTTATTGCTTCGGCTGGCCGTAAAACAGTTTATGTGGAAGCCACTTTACGATCAGTTTATGGAAAGGAAATGGGAGATTATCACAGCCCCGAGAACACCTCCAGGCCTTGCCCTCAATTAACATCACTTCTTGCTGCCGTGTGAGTCGGCGGAAATGAATTCAAGTAAGAGCGAAAATTCTGATGATACATGGCAAATGAATGCGGAACTACAACACACCACTACTCCAAGGTTCGCCTCTATGAGCATACTTAAAATAATGTATATTAAGTACTAGGTGTATTATTATTTATCTTGGAATTTGTATAGGTAGGACAGAAATTATTGTCACGGAGATTGTACCTACAGAGTATGCAACATAACGATAATTTTTATCTTACCAGAGGCTTATTGAATATCACTGTGGATCATTTGATATTGTAAGGAACGGACTTTACCTTTCGTAACATGAAACAATGACACACATCAGAAAATGTCATTGTAATTTACAGTACATTCAACTGTAACTTCCCATGCGCGCATTATCCCGCTATACACCAATTTTAGGGTTGGAGAAGGATTGTACCATGCTTAGAGGCATGAATTTTTCGCATTAACGATAAACCCGACAAAAAATAACTTGAAGCGATTTTGCGATATGTTTACGAATAATATGTTTCTAAAGAAAATATGGATGTTATGTTCGCAAATTAAAGCGAATTAAATGATAAGCCCAATTTAAAGCGAAATTCAATTATTTCGCGATAAGCGCGATATTACAGCGAAATCTGTAGTGAATAACGAACTTGACATTTTGTTCCAAGATTATGTATGAAAAGAAAAGGAAAAGCGAACAAAGATTCATCAACAGGAAAGAAATATGTTATCATTAACGTTCTGGAAAATCTCTTTAAGACATGGCATCAAAGAAAAGGGGTTGGCTCCAGGCTTCTTGCCAAACTAAATGTTTGGAATGTTGTTCTTGTGGTGGCTTGTAATCCCACCCCAGCCTCTCTCCTCACGGCATTGTGCAGTCCTGGATTCCTAATGACATCTACAAGCAGCACAATTGACTGGTGCATTTCGGCTTCGTGGTCAGGTAAAATTAAGAAAGTGATCACAGACAGTAGCGGAGATGGGTCGCTCGACAAGTGTTACGGTGCACAGCGGAGCTAAACAGTTAGCGAGTAAAGGTTTATACGATTCGGAAAGCAATATTTTAATGTGTAAATTTTGTAACATTCCTAACGAGTGGGAGAAAAAAGATACTATCTCAAAACTTTGTTTTAAAAATAAGGAACATTCAGAACGTAAATTTAGCACTCCAACGGTGAAACGGCAGGCAACAATAGAACTCTCATTCGATATGCAAAAGAAAGCTATGAGTGAAAAAACAGAATTTATTCTCCCGCTGGAGAAGGTAGACGACCCTGCAGTCCGGAAATGGCTTCAAAAGTATGTACCAGGTATGTACAGTGTATCAAATAAACCTCCACAATCAACGATCAGTGATAGTAATGAAACCTTTAGTGATTAATTTTAGAATTTCATTAAAGCGAAATTAAAGCGATACAACAATATCTATTTCGCGAAATAACGCGAAAATTAGTATCCTCCTCGCGAAATCGTTCAAAAATTAATGCGAAAAAGTCATGCTTCTAATCATGCTATACTGCTGGTTCCTTGTAGAATTCGAGTATCCTATAGCAGCATAACATGTAGAGTGCACTCTGAAGAGGAATGAGAGTAGTAAGTTAGGTACGGCTCTGAAAATGTGACGGAGGATATTACTGTTTGGCTGCCTGAAAAGGCACACTTTTACGATGATTATGAGAGGGGGCACTTCACATTCCGGGAGCGGTGTAGAGTGTACCAGGAGGTACACCTCTACGTCGCGCGTTCAAAATGAGCGCCTAAAAGAACTCCTCTATCTACCAAAGGTGAAACCAATAATACAACAAGTTAGAACTTTACTCTGAAGATGTCACCACTAAAATTTGACGTAATTTTGTTATTCTGAAGTTTTCTGTACTGTGTGAATTTCTACTTGTTTTGTTTGCCATTCATCAAGAAGTTTGGACAGTCTGCCATAGATGTCACTGCTAAAAACTATGACCATGCACCCTCGTGCGAAGTGAATGAACTTTTGATTTAAAGAAGTTTTATATTCATAAGTTTTTTAACTAATTGATGTTCCTTTATTTTTGGGGTTGGCAATATTTATCTTTTCTTTCCACCAGTTTTGAATTTAGCCAATCACGATTTTCTGTAATTAATTTTCTACCTATCACAACCTTCTTCTTCGATTTGGAATGTAACCTTTCAAAATGACCAATAAAGTGAGAGGGTGTGGCTGGTTTATTCATGAAAGGTCTCGAACTTTCCCCGAGGGTTTATAAACTGCGGATTTTCTCGTCTCTTGGCCATTTGATCGTCATCTAACTAAGTGTGTGTGTCAAGCAGGCAGCAGTTCTTCAGCAAGGTAATCTTACTTTTTTGCTAGCTCCGCAGTTTAACCCGAGGGAAATTTTGGAAACTTTAACTATGTAACCAACTTCTCTAAAATGTAAATCTCCTTTCGGCTCATGTAAAAATTTCATAAATCTTTAACTTAAATCGGGGATAGAGAGTGATGTACCCTCTCGAGCTCCCCTTCATCTTGTTTTGAGGTGACTACGTTCATTGCTGTTTTTCATTCTGTAATGTGGTAAATTACTTTCTTATACGAGTCACCTCCATAATTTGGGAATAGCCCCTGTTTCATCGGTCTAGTGCCCCTTAGGATTTAAGAATGCATATTTTGGAGTGCAAGTACTCGTCTCAATTCAATTTGTGTTTCGGGCCATTTACTAAACCTGTTCTTTTCCGCAACGACCCAATGGGTTGGGTACTGTATACCTCTGTTTCAAATTTGTAAGTTGTGCCTTGATGGCAAGCGATTGTAATTTTCTGATATCGCCTTGAATAAGCTTGGAAAACTGCGAGCATGACAGCTCTTTTCTAGTGTTGTAAAAGTGCCTCTGGGAGGCTTGTTATTGTGAGTTGGGAGCAAGCGCTCCATGTATGGAGGGATTTCTGCCCTTGTGTAAATTTTGTTTTGGTAAATTTGAGCTAGGAGCTCGAGGAATTGTAAGACTAGGGGCTTGAAGCCCAAGAGAGTTAAAGTTCTGAAATCTTGGATTATTCTACTTTTGTCATTGTTATCTCACTAAGTGAGAATTTGTTAACTTGTTGCTTTTCAAAAATATAACCTTCAATTTCAGTTTTTAATTCTTTCTTGACATTGTTGTTAGACCCATTCACCCCGGCACCTTCTTTCCCTTCTGCGTTCCACGGGTAACCCCGTAACATAAGGTATAAAATAATCATGTTGTAAGCGTTCGAGTTTGTAATTTCGGTAGCATTTGAGTGTGTTGGAGGGTGATGTTGGCTGCAAGCAAATGAAAGAACTATTCTCTGGCGAAAGTTTGATACCCTAGCGTCTGTGAGGAACGTTAACGGTTATAACGGACGTTGATGATGTCACTAAGTAGCCTTCCGAAGTAGCCAGGTGCACGTCTTTCAGTTTCATGTCCTTGGGTGTCCTGAGCGTCCCAATGTGTGATAATGATGATGATGATGATGATGATGAGGTACGGGGATGTTGAAACCCGGTATTGGCATGTAGCCTGCTGTTGTCGAATAACACCAAGGGGTGTGGTCAATCAATGCTTCAGGTCCCTATTCGACGGGCGAATCACTGTCAACAGCGTACGAACATTGAGCAGAGGTTTTGGATTCCAACCGGAGCTTTTGTCAAGCAATCTAGTGATTAGAAATTACTGCCATCACTGCGATAGTGAAATGTGCCTCTTTACCAGCTGACCACTAGACGCTTTAACGATCATGGCCACCAGACGGATAGGACGGACGTTAATAATAATAATAATAATAATAATAATAATAATAATAATAATAATACCTTATGATGTTTATTATTATTATTATTATTATTATTATTATTATTATTATTATTATTATTATTATTATTATTATTATTATTATTATTATTATTATTTCCGTAATTTTACAATACAGATCTTCGGAGACGTTGAGTGATGGTGGTGGTGGTAGTGGTAGTGATTATTGTTTTAAGAGGAAGTAAAACTAATTAGAAGGAAAAGTCCAACATTTCGAAAAATGACGGTATATTGATAAAAGAAGACAAGAGCTACGAAGGGCGTGAGAATGAAAGACTCCATAGGGCCCGAAACCAAGTAACCGTCGGGGTCGGAAAGGAACAAGAGTATCGGGCGAGTTGGCCGTGAGGGCAGGGGCGCGCTACTGTGAGCTTGCATCCGGGAGATAGTGGGTTCGAATTCCACTGTCGGCAGCCCTGACGATGTTTTTCCGTGGTTTCCCATTTTAACATCAGGCAAAAGCTGGGGCTGTGCCTTAATTAAGGCCACGGCCGCTTCCTTCCAACTCCTAAACCTTTCCTGTCACATCGTCGCCATAATGCCTATCTGTGTCGGTGCGACGTAATGCCACTAGCAAAAAGAAAGAAACGAACAAGAGTTGACTAAAGGAGCTCAGATAGGTAGGATGAAAGTGAGAACGCTGGTACAAATGAGTGGAAGCAATGCCAGGGCTCAGCTAAGGAACCTGCGGTCGTCGACCCACACTCCCAAGTTGAGATCACTTAAGGGCTTCTTTTAGTCACCTCTTACGACCACTGGTTGGAAATATTGTCCCACAGGAGTTTATTTACGAGGCAACACGAGGCTGGCGTATTTGAGCACCTTCAAATACCTTCGAACTGTGGTGAAATCAAACCTGACATTTCGGGCTCGGAAAGCCAATGTTCTACCAAGTGGGCCACTTCGCCCGGTGGCGCTGAAAGAAATCGATTGTCTGTTGTCAGCACTTCGCTGCATTGGTACAATCATAAACGTAGGAGTCAGATGTTAGATGGCAGTACAATCATAAGTACTTCCTATTTAAATGTGTAATGTTTCACTCGGAATTCTACTGTTTTGATTTCCCGTCGAAACTGTTCCGAAAATTGCGAACAGTAAGAATCACAATGGCAGTGGCAGTTTAATGCAGTTTTTAGTACTTTCAGATGGACATTCGTTTCATCACAGCTGTAAAACATGGAGTCATCTCTGTTCTGCTACACTGCGGCGCTGTGATCACAACTGCTGCCCCACGAACCTGCTACGCAGGCGTGGCAGGGGGAGAGGTGATACTCCCACGTGGCGCGTCCCAGGTGGCGGATAGGGGGGTCCTAACCGGCTTGCCGGCGGACTTGAGGGAAATAAAATACCTCTCGCGGACCAAACACACACCCCCTGTGGGTGGGGGAGGCAGACGAATAATACACCCACGGTATCCCCTGCCTGTCGTGAGAGCCGACTAAAAGGGGCGACCAAGGGATGGTTGTATTCGAACCGTGCAACTACATGTGATTAGTACCACCACGCGGAGAACACCAAGGGTCGCTTTTACTTGTGCGTAGTACCACTATATTAGGTACGAAATAGGTTTGTGATTAGTAGCACACAGGAGCACCGCGCGGTCGGCTTTTGCAGTACCTGTGATTAATACCACCATATGAGCGGGACCATGGGATGATAGCTACCATGGACCTGCCTTACCTGTGATTAGTACCCACTATATGAGGAACACCACGGGATAGGGAGAGGTCCCTGTGGTTAGTACTCTTATGTGATGAATATCATAGGTTTGCGTTGCCTGTGAATGGCGCCGCAGAGTGAGAAAAACATAGGTCTGTATTAATGTCGAATTTCATAAGCTTTGAGTAGTACAATAATGTGTGGAATACCGCAAGTCTCTGCTACCATTGATTAGTACCGCAACAGAACAGATACCATGGTTCTACATTACTAGCAATAAGTATCATTCTGAGGGGCCTTTGACTTGTATTTTGGACCCATTTAGACACCAAGCATCCTCGATTTGCTTTGGAAGTGGTCCCTTGGTCAGTAATACTATTAACTATGATAGTTTTTTGAGTCGGATCCACTGATTGTTTTAAATTCATGTTCATTCATTCATTCATTCATTCATTCATTCGTTCATTCATTCATGACATTTTTTATTTTGGTCAGTGGATAATTTTGAACTTTTACTTTGTCGTTTCATTTCGTACCATTAGGGGCCGATTACCTCGATGTTAGGCCCCTTTAAACAACAAGCATCATCATCATCATCACAACTGCTGCCACAACAATCATGAACCATTCCGTATACTTCCACCGTGGCCCAGAAGTCGACAAACGAAACTGTTTCGTACGTTCTGAAACGTACTGAGTTCACATAACAGGCAAGAGGTGGGTAACACGGTAGTTCTTAATTTACTTAAAAACACCTTAAAGCTTCCTAACTTTTTAAAGTTTACTAAAACTTCAAAAACTTAAAAGGTCGGGCGAGTTGGCCGTGCAGTTAGAGGCGCGCGGTTGTGAGCTTGCATTCGGGAGATAGTGGGTTCGAATCCCAGGCCTAAAGATGGTTTTCCGTGGTTTCCCATTTTCACACCAGACAAATGCTGGGGCTGTACCTTAATTGAGGCCACGGCCCCTCCCTTCCCAGTTCTAGTCCTTTCCTATCCCATCGTCGCCATAAGACCTATCTGTGCCGGTGCGACGTAAAGTCACTAACAAAAAAAACTTAAAAGAATGACATGCATCAGTGTGTAAAGGGATATGGCAGGTAGTGAGAATTGTATTTTGGAAGTGGGTTGAAGGTGACTGTAATAATTGAGTTGAATTTATTGGTTACAACTTGCCACTGAGGGTACTGGGAACCTTTGTGTACCATCTACATTCGAAGCAATATTCAGAACAATTATTACAGGAAGAAAATTAAAGAGAGAACGTAACTAAAGTTTTAAATCTGTAAAACAAACTTAAAGACTGTTAGTGAATCCATGTCAGGTAAAAGCGAAGTTTGTGACGAAAGCAATTAAGTGACAAAGATAACACGCCTGGATATATTTTTATTGGTGTAAATGACACATATAAAAACCGTGCTGGAAGGGGTGGTATATAAGCAGTAACTATGGCCTTGCAATAGTTCACCTAGAAATATGTCATTTCTATCATATTCTGGTTCACGGTTAGGGATTAAATCCCAGTTACTTAAAATTCAGGCATTAACTTAATAGAAATAACAGCGTTGTAAACATCCTGCAATTCAACTTATTACAAATACATTGAATTTCTGCATTTTCCAAGAATTAATAGACGTCTAGGTCGACATACGAATAATTTACTAAGTTCCCAATAGGTTAAGGTTGTCTGACATTCGGAACAGAGTTATACGCTGAGACTGGAGAATCGTCTTTTCCAGATCTCTATCCTTTCCACGCAGTACCATGTCCTGATTTGTGCAGTATTACAATTTATTCCATGATGTATGAATGGTCTCGTTAGATATTTTCGTAAATGGTAACTACTATCACATAATAGGATCTGTTTATTAAATGTTCCTACTTCAATTCGTGCTCTGATGTGGGTGGTATTAAAAATCTTACTATCTTGTGCTAAACCTTTTTATATGTCGATCTACTCTCAGGACCAAGGCATCGTAAGCAGACGCTTACGGACTCTTATCTCAGGGGGTGGTTTTTGTCCCTTCTAGTTACTTCACCGAATGATTGACAGAGTATGAAGGAAATCATAATTACAGAAATAAAAGGGCTTTACCAGCTCATATTTAATGAAAATGTATTGAAGTATAAAGGAATTTAAAATAAAAACGGGAAAGAATTTTACGAAATTTACAGTACATTAAATGGCAAAAAGACATATCACCAAACAAAACAAATTCATAATTACCCACATGACGGATTAAGTACATTGGTTTCCTCGCCCTTTTGGTTTCGAGGCCTGTTTTCATGATCTCGTCTTTAAAATATCACTACCACGAACCTACTACGCTGGCGTAGCAGGGGGAGAGGTGATACTCAAACGTGGCGCGTCCCAGGTGGCGGATATGGGGTCCTAACCGGATTGCCGGTGGACTTGAGGAAATAAAATACCTTTCGAAGACCAAACACACAACCCCTGTGGGTGGGGGACGCAGACGAAGAATACACCCACGATATCCCCTGCCTGTCGTAAGAGGCGACTAAAAGGGGCGACCAGGGGATGATCGAATTAGAACCATGAAACTACTTGTGATTAGTACCACCACGCGGAGAACATCATGGGTTGCTTTTACTTGCGCGTAGTACCACTATATTAGGTACCAAATAGGTTTGTGTTTAGTAGCACACAGGAGCACCGTGCGGTCGGCTTTTGCAGTACGTGTGATTAGTACCACCATATGAGCAGGACCATAGGATGATAGGATATCTACCATGGTTCTGCCTTGCCTATGATCAGTACCCACTATATGAGGATCACCACGCGATAGTGCAGTTCCCTGTGATTAGTACTCTTATGTGATGAACACCATAGGGTTGCGTTGCCTGTAAATGTCGCCGCAATGTGAGAAAAACCATAGGTCTGTATTATATGTCGCATTTCATAACCTGTGAGTAGTACCATAACGTGTAGAGTACCGCGAGCCTCTGCTACTTTTGATTAGTACCGCAACATGACAAATATCGTAGTTCTATTTTCCTAGCGATAAGTAGCGTTATGAGGGGCCGATAACATGGATTTTGGACCCCACTTTAGACTGCAAGCATCATCGACTCAGTGTTATGCTATAGCAGCAGTCCCTTGGTCAGTGATCCTATTGTTTTACGTAAGTTTCTGTAAATGTAAGGCATTGCGGGTCGCATCCACTGATTGTTTTAAATTCATGTCCATCCATTCATTCTTCGTCCTCAGGTTTTGAATTCTGGCCAGTGGAGAATTTTGGACTTTTAATTTGTCATTCCATTTCGTCTCATTTCGTACCATTAGGGGCCGATGACCTCCATGTTAGACCCCTTTAAGAAAAGAAGCATCATCATCATCATCAAAATATCACTACATGAAATATAACCTGAAAACTGAAGCCATGTTTCAAGCGAAACTGTAGGTCAAATTGTTTTAACTCAGGAAAGCTTGATGAGGTCAGATGTGCTCCTTAATTAATTAAGCACACTCCTCGAACTTCAGTCTAATTAACTGAGTCATGAAAATGTGACTGTATCACTTGAAAATGAATCACTTAATCACTTAATGAAAATTAACTCCATGATATGCTGTAGGTTAACTGAGAGTGCTGATATAAACTCATGAAATAAACTGGGTTCAACTGAAAAAATAAACAAATAAGAAAATAATTCTTTAATATCACGGATATTGTAATGAAATAATCGTAATTAACCAATTCATTTTCAGGCTAACTCCGACTACGAACATTTATGCAGGCCGCTTCACTAAGCGCATGATTATATTCAGGAAAATGTAATGCTGTGCTGACAAGTTAGTGGTGCACTTTCTTAACAACAAACAAATTGTTAACATTACAGAGGTCTGAAAAGAAAGGTTGCACATATTCTCCTTTACCTTAACATCCATGAACTAAACATAACACGCATGCCAGAATGAAATTCCGTCACTGGTGGATCGTACTACATTATATCAGCCTCACTGTTATTGAGTTCGACTGGTAACTCAAAAACAGATTCAGTTCAAAACGACAAAATGTAACAAAACCCTATCCAATAAGGAACCTGCAATATACGACATTCGAACTACTATGTCCTGTGAATACAAACACATGGAAAACAATCATCACTTTTATAACGTACAGTAGGTTAGCGGTAAGGGCCATCCACTGTCAACTGGGGAGTCACGTAGTTGACCTATCTGCGTCTCCAACAGTAAATCAGAAAGCATGCCTCGTCGAATCTGTTAAAATCACCTAACGTGACCGGTAAAATAACCCCACTAACGTCACCTCCTGATATTGCATAAACCACTAACATAAAACCTGCACATGGTATCTTCTTTTTATTAATAATTAACAAAAAAGTGCAGTATTTCTATAATCAAGAAATAACTTCCAAGATCTATCGTAGTCCAGGTACAACTCGTTCCATGACAGTTCTATTCTATTCGAATCTTACAAAAATAATTTACAATATTTATACAACCAAAACATAACTTCCAAGTCCTATCTTAGTCCATGTCAGTAGTACAATGGGGGGATTCTACGGCCACCTCCACCTCCGGCTCTCAGGGGGCCCGCTCCACCTCCTCCCGAGGGGCCTTCCCAGGGACCCGCTCCTCCTCCCGCGGGAAATTTGAATTGATAAACAGAGCCACGTGCTTTTTGGCAGCTATCATCAACAACAACGCACCGCTAACGTCAGTGCAGCCATCTTAATGGACCTAAACCTCAGTGCTGCCAACTTAACCTTACTAGCACGAGATCTGAATTGGTAAACAAATCTACATGTTTTTGACAGCTGTCATCCGCCATCTTTAATCAACAGAGCACCGTGCTGCACTCTTTAGTTGAAATGTGGTGGCGGACAATTTGACAAGCTTCCATCTTTATTCAAGAGAGTACCGTGCTACCCTCTTTAGCTAAAATGTGGTGGCGGACAATTTGACAAGCTGCCATCTTTAATCAAGAGAGTACCGTGCTGCACTCTTTATCGTAGTGGCGGCAATTTGAATAATTCTACGTGCTCTTGTTTGGAAACAAATCCACGTGCTTTTTGTCATCCGCCATCTTTAATCAACAGAGCACCGTGCTGTACTCTTTAGCTAGATACCCTTTAGCGGGCAATTTCATCAGCTGTCATCCGCCATCTTTAATCAACAGAGCGCAGTGCTGCACTCTTTAGTTGAAATGTGGTGGCGGTAAATTCCACGTGCTTTACAAATCCGCATGCTTTTTGTCATCCGCAATCTTTAACCAGAGCATCGTGCTGCACTCTTTAGTTGAAATGTAATGGCGGACAATTTGACGAGCTACCATCTTTAATCAAGAGAGCACCGTGCTGCCATCTTTATAACACTAAACTTTATTCTTTGACATGTGGTGATAGGTAATGTGCTTAGCAGCCATCTTTAATCAAGAGAGCACCGTGCTGCACTCTTTATCGTAGTAGCAGGTAACTTAAAAGAACATGTCAAGGAATACCTGAAGATTGTATTAGAAAAGAAGTGATTAAGAATATATTTTAACTCTTTAACAACAAGAGTGCTTCTACTTTGTTAGGTATAGAACATTCATCTCTCTCTGTCTGCTTTTTAAATTTACGACCATGTCTGACCTCTATAGGTTAAAACTTGGGTTCTTCCGAACATTGCAACTTTAGACTAATCTCTATTGATAAATAGTTGTTCTCTTCAATCCTCATGCTGGTTGATCGTTATGAATTGAATTTTGTTTTTTTTTTCCGACTCGAGGGAAGGACATAGTGTAACTATATTTTTAACAACAAGAGTACTTCCACTTTGTTAGGTATAGAACATTCGTCTAATCTCTATTGATAAATGGTTGTTCTCTTTTCAGAACTTGAAGACAGCATGTAGCTTGTGTGTATGTAGGCTTGCTTCATGCTTACTTTAAAAACACATCGCCGATATTTTTTCTTGTTCAGGTACTCTAAAGTCTGCTTATTCGAAACCTGGTGCTAGTACATACCTACTCGCAAGGCATAACACCTGAACTACACTAGAAAGCAGCTAGCTGCTGCTCTTCTACTCCTAGTCCTGTTTTACGGCCGGTTGCCCTTCCTGACATGAGATTTTAAGTCGCAAGAATCTGTTTTACAGCTGTATACTCTTTTAGGATTTTAAATCACAGTATCTAGTGTTTTACATCAAGAACCATTGTTTTACGGCTAGATGCCCTTCCTGACGCGGAACGACTGGGATTTAGCCAGTTACCCTTCCCGATGTAACAAGACTAGTATTTATTTTTTTCGCTAAGTTACAAAAGCATGTTAGGTGCAAGTTATGCTAAGCAAACAATCGCTACCTTACGCAAACTGTTCAGAACTAAAGTCTTATTATTTTTTCTCTTCGAACGAACGTTACCCCAGACATGTTCTAAACACATCAATCCATGTTCTGATCATATGTTGTATCGAGTACAGTGTTCGATTATATTCTTAATCACTTCTTTTGTAATATAATCTTCAGGTATTCCTTGACATGCTCTTTTAAATTATCTGCTACTACGATAAAGAGTGCAGCACGGTGCACTCTTGATTAAAGATGGCTGCTAAGCACATTACCTATCACCACATGTCAAAGAATAAAGTTTAGTGTTATAAAGATGGCAGCACGGTGCTCTCTTGATTAAAGATGGTAGCTCGTCAAATTGTCCACCACCACATTTCAACTAAAGAGTGCAGCAAGGTGTTCTGTTGATTAAAGATGGCGGATGACAGCTAACGAAATTGTCCGTTACTACGTGCCATAAAGAGGGCGGCACTGTGCTCTGTAGATTAAAGATGGTGGATGACAGCTGACGAAATTACCTGCAAGAGGGCAGCACGGTGCTCTGTTGATTAAAGATGGCGGATGACAGCTGTCAAAAAACATGTGATTTGTTTACCAATTCAAATCTCGCACTAGTAAGGTTAAGTTGGCAGCACTGAGGTTTAGGTCCGTTAAGATGGCTGCACTGACGTTAGCGATGCGTTGTTTTCTGTCAAAAAGCATGTGGCTTTGTTTACCAATTCAAATTTCCCGCGGGAGGAGGAGCGGGTCCCTGGGA
Organism: Anabrus simplex; assembly: GCF_040414725.1. Lineage (NCBI taxonomy): Eukaryota > Metazoa > Arthropoda > Insecta > Orthoptera > Tettigoniidae > Anabrus > Anabrus simplex. The sequence goes on from NC_090268.1 coordinate 265,842,679, forward strand.
AGGCCCCTCGGGAGGAGGTGGAACGGGCCCCTGAGCAGGAGGTGGAGGTGGCCGCAGAATCCCCCCATTATACTACTCATGTCCAACTCGTTTATAGGATGTATGCATTGTATCAGCAACTCAATTCGAATGAATACGGTGACGCCGGATGTCCCAAACTTTTGCCAAATCTATCTTGCCATTCCACACAGACATCCTGACTACCCTCGATGTTCTAATGTGAAAAGTAAATCAAAGTGATGTTACCATGAAAAAGTTCAGTTTTATAACATTCCAAACCTTCAGGCCTCATTGTTTCTACATTCGATAATATTTCCTTAGAATCGTGAAACGAAGTCCACATGAACCTGCAGTCTTACGTAAAATCCGAACCAATGAATCAAAACCATATTTCGAAAAATAACTCCTCAAGCAGTTTCATAAATCAACAGGTGGCACACAATTGCTCTTCCTGGACATTGTCTCAAACTGACAAAAATGCATAGGGGTATTTTACAGCAATATCTCAAACTGCACATAGTACTTAAGAACACGCAGGGGCTCATATCAAAATATGGCCTGTCACATAACTTGTGCTCGACATCAAGAGTAAAAGTTTGAATAATTTTTCACGTGGTTATATTATACCACAGACTAGTCCCAACTGATGGTTGTAGCTTCTGATATTCTGCACTTTTTGTTTGCTAGTTGCTTTACCTCGCACCGACACAGATGGGTCTTATGGCGACGATGGGACAGGAAAGGGCTAGGAGTGGGAAGGAATCGGCCGTGGCCTTAATTAAGGTACAGCCCCAGCATTCGCCTGGTGTGAAAATGGGAAACCACGGAAAACCATCTTCAGGGCTGCCGATTCTGCACTTAAAATTGGGCCACGAAGTTAAGCGATTCACTCATTGAAACTATGAATTCATTACTATCCAATTTCTTTTACAGTTAATTATTAATTTCTTAACGGGACGAAATATATTATTTATGTTGTTATTATTATTATTATTTGTGTTGATTACTTTGGAATCAACATCTGACACAACCCTAAAGACAAATATAGGCTTTCCGGACACAGCTTACATTCGCCTTACTTTCGCAGTGCAAGTAAAAATTCTTAAAATAAAAATTTCCTTTCTAATCCCATAACAGAAATCTATATATTTTAATCATTTGACATGCGGAGTTTCCAAAAAAAAATCCTGACGTTAAGAAAAAAAATTATTCGGTTTTAATTATATAATTGTATAAATATCCTTTTTGCGGCAAATTCCCTCCATCATCTCACCGACAACCTCGGAATTGATTTAGCCTAACTTACATGGTCATAACCATTCTTGACGCACTGCTCATTTCAACACTGTCTTCAAGATCTTACTTACAAGACTCGATTTTATATTTAACATAATTGACAATAAACACTTCATTTTATTTCGTTGGAAACGTCTTCTTTCCGTATTTCCTTCTTGCTGTCCCGCAAATCTGCTGCACAGAGATCCCGTTACCGCACCTTATGGCTAATGAACTGAAGGCTTTTGCCCGATAAGAAAAGGTTTGTTCTCATATCAAACACAGTTTTAACTTGTCAGGTCCGGTCTAGACGATTGTTGGTGATGGATAAAAATACGATTGTTGTCTTTATACACGTTCGCTGTTCCAACATATAAATAAAAGTCAATCTCAATCCCGTTATCCTTGTTGAAAACATGTTAGCATTAAAATGCCATGACGGCGGAATTTTGTTAATTACTTCTACTTTCCAGCATGAAACAGGCAAAGTTCGTTAATTTACTGGTTGAAACAAATTAAGTATCGGTACTCTACCGCCTGAAAATGTACACATCTTTCGGGACCTTCACATAAATTAGGTTGAGTTCAACTCCTCGTCGAAAATAATTAGAGTTCTTATACTGGAAACTGGCAACATTTTTCGTGGCTTGTATAACACTCCGAGACAAAGACCGCGGAGGCTGCCCCAGTACTTCCTAAATCAATTACGCGGTCTCCCTGCCGCTCTCTTTCATAAAAACTCTGTCGAAGTCTTGTACAACATTGCGATTCTAACAAAGAATTTTCTTAACTAATGGAATTTTACACAAGCTTAGCGTTCCCTCTGACGTCACTTGATCTCATTTACCACGAACCTGCTACGCAGGCGTAGCAGGGGGAGAGGTGATACTCCCACGTGGCGCGTCCCAGGTGGCGGATAGGGGGGTCCTAACCGGCTTGCCGGCGGACTTGAGGGAAATAAAATACCTCTCGCGGACCAAACACACACCCCCTGTGGGTGGGGGAGGCTGACGAATAATACACCCACGGTATCCCCTGCCTGTCGTGCGAGGCGACTAAAAGGGGCGACCAAGGGATGATTGCATTCGAACCATGAAACTACATGTGCTTAGTACCACCACGTGGAGAACACCAAGGGTTGCATGTACTTGCGAGTAGTATCACTAACATGGTACTAAATATGTTTGTGATTCGTTGCAGTAAAAAGCCTGGCCTGGTGGATTCCAGTACCCGTGCGTTGTACCCATGTGGGCAACACCGCGGGTCTGGGCGTAGCCTGTGAGTTGTACCACTATATGAGCGACACCGTGGGTCTGCGTTGCCTGTGATTAGTACTCACTATGTGCGGAACACCACGGGGCCCTTGGGACCGGCACCCGTGACTAGTACCCTAGGTGCGGAAACTCATCGGTTTGCGTTGGCTGTAAGTGACGCCATTGTGTGCGAAACACCATAGGTCTGCGTTACCTGTACGAAGTACAATATTTGTGAGTAGTACCATCTTTTGTGGAACACCGTGAGTTTCGCTACTTCTGATTAATACCCCAACATGACACATACCATGGTTCTATTTTACTCGCGACATGTACCATTCTGTGGGGCCTTAGACGTGGATTTTGCACCCCCTTTAGACACCAAGCATCATTGTGCTTTATAAGTGGTACCTTGGTCGGTAATACTGTTATTTTCGTTCTCTATTGAATCCGATCCACTGGTTTTTGTTTTTGTTTGTTTTGTGTTTTGTTGGGTTCCTGTCCATCCATCCATTCATTCTTCATGCCATATTTTATTTTTATTTTGGTCAGTGGATGCCTTTGTAATTTTTGTTCTTTCATTTCGTACCATTAGGGGCCGATGACCTTCGATGTTAGGCCCCTTAAAACAACAAGCATCATCATCATCATCATCATGATCTCATTTATGTAGACAAAGGAACTAGAGGATATCTTACGTGGGGAAATTCTATTATAATTACCATATCCCATCTTAACAATTTGTGGTTTTACTTGTGCAGAGATAACTTCTAAAATAGTTTCCGAAGAACGTGAATTTACGGAGTATTTTCCGTCGTCTTGGACTTTGAGAAGAAATTTCCAAAGCTGCTTATCTGTCCAAGGAGATGACAAGTACTCTCTCCCTCTCGCTCAGAACAGCAAACACCTATCGGTCAAAAAATTAATGATCGTTTACAGGGAAAACACGTAGAAAAAGTTAACCAGCCACAAAAACTACAGTGGTGACGCAAATTGACGCGCTGACTTCAGTAATTAATGGTAATGGCTTCAGTAGAGAACCTGATGATCTAGTTACTATACCCCTGGTCTCAAGTTTAGGATCACTGATCTCTTGAACATTAATTATAAAATAACCCCTCTATTTACGATATAATTCAGCTGGTTATCCGGCTCCATGGCTAAATGGTTAGCATGCTGGCCTTTGACCTTGGGTGTCTAGGGTTCGATTCCAAGCCAGGCTGGGGATTTTAACCATCATTGGTTAATTCCAGTGGTTCAGGACTGGGTGTGTGTGTGTGTGTGTGTGTGTGTGTGTCATCTTCAGCATTAGAATTCATTATACGTAGGGCATCATCCTCACAGACGCACAGGTCCTGTATGGCGACAACTCGAAACACCTGAACCACACGCCATTTATTATTATTATTATTATTATTATTATTATTATTATTATTATTATTATTATTATTATTATTATTATTATTATTATTATTATTATACCTCTAATACCTCCAGTGTCCAGCTGCTTGCTGAATGGTCACGTCAGAGACCTTCAGTTGAGAGGTCCTCGGGTTCGATTCCCGCCATGATCAGAGGTGTCAATCTTGGTTAATTCTCTTGGTTCGGAGACTGGGTATTTCCGTTGTCTCCAAAATCCCTACAACTCACAAACCACACTATCCTCCACCACAATAACACGCAGGCCGGGCGGTTGGTAGAGCGCTGGCCTTCTGAGCTCAAGATGTCGGATTGAATCACGCCTCAGTCCGGTGGTCTTTGAAGGTGCTCAAATACGTCGGTCTCGTTCCGGTAGATTTATTAACACGCAGCTTCCCATACACGGAATATAGCCGGCCAGCTTCTTCGGAGGGAGTGCGTTACAGCCCAGCAATAGTCCCACAAAATTTATTCTTACTCTTACGTACAGTTTATTGAGTTGTTATGGTTTTACAATATAATGCACCTTAAACAGCATTGGTGGTTATTAGAGGCAGCACAACGATGCAACCGACATATTCTATTTACACTAATCAGAAGAGGAAAAGGAAGAAGTTCAATCCTTCAAAAGAATGAAGGTATCAGCAGGTAGAGGGAACTAGAGATGGGACATTCGATTCATTTTACTGAATCGATTCATTCGTTCATGTTACTGAATCGATACAGTGATCCGATTCACGGCTCATTGGTCACCGCTCCTACTGTATCTGTGTAGTATGTTCTGGTAAGACAGCAGCAACAGCATTCAGTGCTCGTTGCTGCCATCTGGTCTTCATACTATGAACTCCTTTCTTAGAAAAAAATGCTAGTTACTCTAATACATCGAAGGTTTCCTTCGACGCAGGGCGGGAAAGGTTAGGATTAGGAAGGTAGCAGCCATGGCCTGAATTAAGGTACAGTCCCAGCATTTCCTGGTGTGAAAATGGGGAAACTACGGAAAACCATCTTAACGGCTGCTGATGGTGGGATTCGAACCCACCATCCCCCGAATGCAAGCGCATAGCCACGCGATATTAACCGCACGACAACTCGCTCAGTCATTTTTGAAAATATGTATTTTTCTATCAGCTGAGGATTTTTTTAAATCGCCATATTTTGTATAAGCTACCCGAGATGTACAGTAGCCCGCTGGTTTTCTGATTCAACATACTGTTATTGCGTCTGTCCTCATATGATTGAAGTCTTGTGCAATGATGTGACATATGAACTGAGAAAATACTGAGCCGTTCTTCCCAATATAAAACAGGTACTTTTGAGTGGTCATGAGCATGACTCATAGTCATAGGGCAGGCTAGAGTCGAGTTTAATTGTCAAATGTCAACTAAGTTATAATACTAAGATTCATTAAACTAATAAATAGTATAACCTAATAGCCTACCTACTTACTAGCTACTTCAGAATTATGTTGTGACTACCTTTTTAACACTGCAAATAAATCCATCTATTATTTAAACCTCCCTGTAAGAAGAGGACAGTGAATGCAAATGGGTACTATTTTCAAATGAGCTGAACTCGAGAGTCCATTATAGCATACGATTCTTTCAGCGTAGCATGGCTCACAGTATGTCTCGCTGCAGCGGAAGCGCGGCTCTCCGCGTGTCCAGTGAGCCGATAAGGAGCCGTGTGTATCTTGTGTCTCACTGAGCCGCGCTCGTTCACGATTCTTTCGATGTGCCATGATTCACTGTCTCGCTGCAGCGGAAGCTCGGCTCCCCGTCAACGTCCAGTGAGTGCGCCACTCAGCACTGTCCGCTGGGTGTAAGCTGAATCGTGTGCCGTGAGCTCGCCGTTCCTGTCAATCGATTCACTCGGACACTGGAATGAATCGATACACTGCTTCGAATCATGCATTCAGTAGCCAACACTACAGGAAACTGTGGATGTATTCTACGATCCGCACTTAAAACACGAGAAAGACTGCATATTCCATATAAGTCGCCATAACCTACCTGTTGACATTCCTCTACAGAAGGAATTATTACGTTCCTTCCTCTCACGAATCTTGTTGCTGGAGAAGCACTGTTATCAATCCTACTGACTGCAGTTTCTGAAATCCCAGCACTGTGTGCAACTATTACATGAAAGAGGCCAGTAACACCCGATAATCCACTGTCTGTAATGTTATTTACAGGATTTAAATACAGGAAGTCGACATTCAAATCATGAGTCACAGCTGTTATTTAGGAACTGTTAACAATTGTTAAACATTTAATACGAACTAATAAGGATGCTTACTCGGAGGTTAAAACAAATGGTATTCATGTCGAAGCATTTCTTTGAACTCCACCGTGGAAGATAAACAATAGACATGATATGTTCCTAAATTTCGGAGCTGATACCTGGATGATATTGAACAAATAAATTTCAAATGAGCTTGAGTCCTATTTCCATATTTCTCTACAATGTAACTAAACAATTTTCAAATTATTGTAACTCGGTATATATTGAGAATAGGACACAGGTTCATATGACATTTTTGTTAAAGACTGGATGTCTTTAGGAAACAGCTCTGTAGTTGGCACTAACTCCCCGTAACTCAACCTGCGTGTCGGCAGGTAAGAAGATTCTTAAGAGCTTTCCGTATTAAAAGTCGGAGCTGAGAAGTCTGAGCATTTAGAAAGAAACTGGAGTGTACTCCACTTCGGACACCAAGTATCTCGGTCATGGGCAGGGCAACCTGTGCGGCACGAGTGGGCTACACCACTCAGAGGTGGATCACGCATGGCGGTCTTTTACTTTGAGACTCTAGTGTTTACAGTTGTAGATTGCAAAATTAAAACTTGTTTTGTAAAGTCAACAAAAGTGAAGTGGATGAGAAAACAGGAGCGGCTAGGGCTGGATCTCAGACCTTGAAGGCCATTAGCTGACCTCATCGGTGCTCTCCATTGACCCCAACTTTCAGGGTTTGATTTTCTCTTCAAGAAGGACACTAGGAGAAAGTTCCACAAATAAACTATTTTCAGACGCATACCTGTGGGTCTTCCTCAAGAACTGCATCTGTTAGTTGAAACTGCAGTTCAGTATACCTTTAAACAAATTGAACATGCTTGTACTCTGTTAGTACACTCTAGTAATAATAAAAATAATAATAATATATTAAATACATTTCTACGTTAATTAATTGGCATGATTAGCAGGAAAGAAATCCAGCCAACGAATTCATAATATTTAAGCACGTCGAAGTCTGTGTAAAGTTTGCCTAAATATGTGTTTGCCTGGAATTGCTAGGCGGGCAATAATTCCATAGTGGAGATTTATCTCCCGTATGCAGTTATCAGACTGTGTCTCTTATAAGGGCTTCTGATGAGTTCACCTGCATACACCCCAGCGTCAGTGGGTAGGGTCTGACAAATCCCACTATGATGAGTCTAGTGTCAGACCTAAGACGAAACGCTGGTTAATAGAGCAAACGCCTGAAAAGCCTTACATCTGATATGTTTTTGATATTTAAGGAATACTTGCCACGGAAGGAATGAGACTACACTAAAAGATAACGTCTTATTGGGAGGCAAATGGACGTACCATTTTAGGGAGGGAATCCGAACCTGATTTTTTTTCGGAGAGTACCAGCCTAACCAGAAAGAAATGTTAAACACACTATATTATTATTATTATTATTATTATTATTATTATTATTATTATTATTATTGTACCGGGCGGTACACCTCCACGCCGCAAATTCGAACTTTGCGCCTGTTGAAACTCCTCTGCTGGAGGAAGTCTGAACAGTATCTACTGTATTAATTTTCAAGTTTCTCAGAAGATGTCACTACTTGGAAATTTTGAAGTTTCTGAACTGGGTCGTTTTCGGCGTATTTTTGTTTTACCTGTAGTAAGAAGTGTGAACTTTCTCTTCTAGAGGACACTACTGAAGAACTACAATAGTGCACCCTAGTGCGAAGTGAAAGAATGTTTTTTGGAGAAATTTTTAGTTCAAAGGTTTGTTTCTTGTTAAATTTCTTTCGGTTATTGTTTAAGTTGGCTGTATAACCCTTTCTTTCCCCTTGTTTTGAATTTAGCCAATCCCGAATTTCTTTAATTAATTTATAACCAATCAGGTGTATCTTCCCCAGAGGGGATATATTGCTTAACCCTAGCCAATAAAGTTTTTGTGGGAGGGTGTTCTCATTCCTGAAACGCCTCGAACTTTCCGCGAGAGTATATAAACTGCTGATTTTCGGGTCTCTGCGCCACTTCAGTACCATCTTTCAGTGTGTAAAGTACATAGCAGGGGGCGGGAAGCGCCTCTTTCTTCGGGCAGCAGTTCAACAACAAGGTAATGGCCGTTTAAGAACTTCTTTTCTTGCTAGCTCAGCAGTTTAACTCTCGGGGCGGGTCCGAAACGTTTCACCATGTAACTTTCCTCTAAAATGTAAAGACACTTAGTTTCAATTCTATCTTTTTAAACTAAAAATTTGGGATAGAGTGTGCTTAAACCTCTTGAACTCCCACGCATATTGTTTTGAGGTGAACTTTTTTTTCACAACCGATTCTTCCTTAATGTAATGTAATTTGTTTCTTTCTAAAGTCACCTCTTTAGTATGGGATTAGCCCTTGTATTAACGGCCTAGAGCCAGTTTAGGTTTTAAACAAATGTATTAGGAGTGCTGATTGCCTCCTCTCAAATTGGTATTTTTGAGGCCATGTAATTAACCTTTTCTCTCTTAATAGGCCTCAGTAGGTTGGGTATTTTACCCCTGTTTTCGTGTCCGTGGAGGACAACTTGAAAGTGGAGTTAGGTGTGGCCTTTGAAAGGCTTAAGGTTTGAGAGCGAGTGGCTCTTTCTTGAAAATTGAGGGTTGTATGCCTCGTGGAGGCTTTACTGTGTAATTTTGGAGCAAGTGCTCCTGGGCATGAATGGGGTTTTCTGCCCCTCTGTGAAAACTTATTTTGGAGTAAAGTTGGGCTAATTGCCCAAGAATTGTGAGTTCGGGGCTCGAAGCCCAAATCCTGTAAATACTGTAATTGCACTTTTGTTGCCTTGCTACTCTGTACCTGCCATGCTTGTTATTTCTCAATTTTGAAAAGAAAATTTAACCTTGTTAAATTTTATCTTAACTTTAATTTCGTATTTTGAGGCCCGTTCACCCCCGCACCTTCTTTCACCTCTGAAAGTCCACGAAACTCCGTAACAATTATTATTATTATTATTATTATTATTATTATTATTATTATTATTATTATTATTAATGTCGTTGTTTGAGTCATTAGTCCATAGACTGGTTTGATGCAGCTCTACATGCCACCCTATCCTGTGCTAACCATTTCATTTCTACGTAATTATTGCATCCTACATCTGCTCTAATCTGCTTGTCATATTCATATCTTGGTCTACCCCTACCGTTCTTACCACTTACACACACCCCCTGTGGGTGGGGGAGGCTGACGAATAATACACCCACGGTATCCCCTGCCTGTCGTGCGAGGCGACTAAAAGGGGCGACCAAGGGGTGAATGAATTAGAACCATGAAACTACTCTTGATTCGTACCATCATGCGGGGAACACCATGGGTTGCATGTACTTGCGAGTAGTCTCACTAACATGGTACGAAATATGTTTGTGATTCGTTGCAGTAAAAAGCCTGGCCTGGTGGATTCCAGTACCCGTGCGTTGTACCCATGTGGGCAACACCGCGGGTCTGGGCGTAGCCTGTGAGTTGTACCACTATATGAGCGACACCGTGGGTCTGCGTTGCCTGTGATTAGTACTCACTATGTGCGGAACACCCCAGGGCCCTTGGGACCGGCACCCGTGACTAGTACCCTAGGTGAGGAAACTCATCGGTTTGCGTTGGCTGTAAGTGGCGCCATTGTGTGCGGAACACCATAGGTCTGCGTTACCTGTACGAAGTACAGTACTTGTGAGTAGTACCATCTTTTGTGGAACACCGTGAGTCTTCGCTACTTCTGATTAATACCCCAACATGACACATACCATGGTTCTATTTTACTCGCGACATGTACCATTCTGTGGGGCCTTAGACGTGGATTTTGCACCCCCTTTAGACACCAAGCATCATTGTGCTTTATAAGTGGTTCCTTGGTCGGTAATAATGTTATTTTCGTTCTCTATTGAATCCGATCCACTGGTTTTTGTTTTTGTTTGTTTATTTTGTGTTTTGTTGGGTTCCTGTCCATCCATTCATTCTTCATATTTTTATTTTGGTCAGTGGATGCCTTTGTAATTTTTGTTCTTTCATTTCGTACCATTAGGGGCCGATGACCTTCGATGTTAGGCCCCTTAAAACAACAAGCATCATCATCATCATCTTACCACCTACACTTCCTTCAAAAACCAACTGAACCGGGCGAGTTGGCCGTGCGCGTAGAGGCGCGCGGCTGTGAGCTTGCATCCGGGAGATAGTAGGTTCGAATCCCACTATCGGCAGCCCTGAAAATGGTTTTCCGTGGTTTCCCATTTTCACACCAGGCAAATGCTGGGGCTGTACCTTAATTAAGGCCACGGACGCTTCCTTCCAACTCCTAGGCCTTTCCTATCCCATCGTCGCCATAAGACCTATCTGTGTCGGCGCGACGTAAAGCCCCTAGCAAAAAAAAAAAAAAAAAAAAAAAACCAACTGAACGAGTCCTGGGTGTCTTAAGATATGTCCCATCATTCTATATCTTCTTCTCGTCAAATTTAGCCAAATCGATCTCCTCTCGCCAATTCGATTCAGTATCCCTTTGTTCGTGATTCGATCTATCATCGCATCTTTAACATTCTTCTGTAACACCACATTTCAAACGCTTCTATTCTCTTTCTTTCTGAGCTAGTTATCGTCCATGTTTCACTTCCATACAATGCCACGCTCCACACGAAAGTCTTCAAAAACACCCTTCTAATTCCTATATCAATGTTTGATGTGAGCAAATTTCTTTTCTTAAGAAAGCTCTTCCCTGTTTGTACAAGTCTGGATCTTATGTCCTCCTTACTTCTACCATTGTTAGTTATTACTACACAAGTAACGATATTCATCCACTTCCTTTAAGACTTCATTTCCTAATCTAATATTTCCCGCATCACCTGCCTTCGTTCGACTGCACCCCATTACTTTTGTTTAGGGCTTATTTATTTTCATCTTGTACTCCTTACCCAAGATTTCATCCATACCATTCAATAGCTTCTCGAGATCCTCTGCAGTCTCAGATAAAATAAGAATATCATCGGCAAATCTCAAGGTTTTGATTTCCTCTCCTTGGATTGTGATTCCCTTTCCAAATTCCTCTTTGATTTCCTTTACTGCCTGTTCTATGTAAACATTGAAAAGGAGGGGGAACAAACTGCAGCCTTGCCTCACTCCTTTCTGGATTGCTGCTTCTTTTTTAAAGCCCTCGATTCTTATCACTGCAGACTGATTTTTATACGGATTGTAGATAATTCTTCGTTCTCGGTATCTGATCCCAATCACCTTCAGAATCTTAAATAGCTTGGTCCAGTCAACATTATCGAATGCCTTTTCTAGATCTACGAATGCCATGTACGTGGGCTTGTCCTTCTTGATTCGATCCTCTAAAATCACACGTAAAGTCAGAATTGCTTCACGTGTTTCTACATTTCTTCTGAAGCCAAATTGATCTTCTCTCAACTCAGCTTCAACTTGCTTTTCACCCCCTGCCGGTGGGGAACACGCATGTACAGTAGAATACACCCGCGGTATTCCCTGCCTGTCGTAAGAGGCGACTAACAGGGGCCCAAGCGGCTCTCAACTTGGGAGTGTGGATTGGCGACCACGGGGCCATTAGCTGAGTCTTGGCATTGCTTCCACATACTTGTGCCAGGCTCCTCACTTTCGTTTATCCTGTCCGACCTCCCTTGGTCAACTCTTGTTCTTTTCCGACCCCGACGGTATTAGAACATTCGAGGCCTAGGGAGTCTTTCATTTCACACCCTTCGTGGCCCTTGGCTTTCTTCGTCCGTTACTTCATCTTTCGAAGTGATGGCTCCCTTCTTTCTTCTTCTTTTCTCTCCCACTTTAGCCCCTCTGGGTGGGAGACGCAGACGAATAATACACCCACGGTGTCCCCTGCCTGTCGTGAGAGGCGACTAAAAGGGGCGACCAAGGGAAGATTGAATTAGAACCATGAAACTACTTTTGATTCGTACCATCACGCTGGGAACACCATGGGTTGCCTGTACTTGCGAGTTGTACCACTATATTCGGTACGAAATGGGTTTGTGATTAGTAGTAGTCATGAGCGTGGCCTGGGGGTTTCCAGTACCCGCACGACGTACCCATGTGAGCAACACCGCGGGTCTGGGCGTAGCCTGTGAGTTGTACCGCTATATGAGCGACACCGTGGGTCTGCGTTGCCCGTGATTAGTACCCACTATGTGAGGAACACCACGGGATGTGTGGTTAGTACACCTAGGTGAGGAGCCTTCTCGGTTTGCGTTGGCTATGAGTGGCGCCATTGTGTGAGAAACACCATAGGTCTGCGTTACCTGTACGAAGTGCAATACTTGTGAGTAGTACCTACTTTTGATTAGTACTCCAACTTGACAAATACCATGGTTCTACTTTACTCGCGACATGTACCATTCTGTGGGGCCTTAGACGTGGATTTTTCCCCCCTTTATACATCATCATTGTGCTTTCTAAGTGGTCCCTTGGTCAGTAATACTAATATTTACGATATTTTTGAGTCTGATCCACTGTTTTTTTTGTTGGGTTCATGTCCATCCTTTCATTCTTCATGACATTTTTTATTTTATCTTGGTCAGTGGATGAATTTGAATTTTTGTTATTTCATTTCGTACCATTAGGTGCCGATGACCTCGATATTAGTTCCCTTTAAACAACAAGCATCATCACCATCAACTTGTTTTTCCATTCATCTGTAAATAACACGTGTTAAAATTTTGCAGGCATGAGATACTAGACTAATGGTGCTGTAGTTTTCACACCTGTCAGCACCGGCTTTCTTGGGAATAGGTATAACAACATTCTGCCAAAAATCGGATGGGACTTCTCCTGTCTCGTACATCTTACACACCAAATGGAATAAGCTTGCCATGCTGGTTTCTCCTAAGGCAGTCAGTAATTCAGAGAGAATGTCATCAATTCTAGATGCCTTGTTCCTATTTAGGTCACTCACTGCTCTGTCAAACTCTGACCTCAAAATTGGGTATCCCATTTCATCAGCATCAACAGCCTCTTGTTCCTCCAGAACCAAATTATCTACAGCTTTACCTTGATACAACTGTTGGATGTGTTCCTGCCATCTTTCTGCTTTGTCCTCTTTCCCTAGAAGTGGCTTTCCATCTGAACTCTTAATATTCATTCACCTCGATTTCCTTTCTCCAAATGTTTCCTTGATTCTCCTGTATGCAGCATCTACCTTTCCTAGGACCATACAAGCTTCGACATCCTTGCACTTCTCCTTCAGCCATTCTTCCTTAGCTACCTTGCACTTTCTATCCACTTGATTCTTTAATTGCCTGTATTCTTTTCTGCCTTCATTTCTAGCATTCTTGCATTTTCGTCGTTCATCAATCAGGTCTAGTATCTCCTGAGTTATCCACTGATTCTTACTTGATCTTTTCTTCCTTCCTAACATTTCTTCAGCAGCACTACCGACTTCCCTCTTCATGACTATCCACTCTTCCTCTATTGTGTTTCTTTCAGCCTTTTCATTTATCCCTTGTGCAACATATTCCTTGAAACAATCCCTCACATTCTTTTCTTTCAACTTGTCTAGATCCCATCCCTTTGCATTCTTTCCTTTCTTCAATTTCTTCAACATGAGATGGCATTTCACGACCAAGAAGTTGTGGTCAGAGTCGACGTCTGCTCCTGGAAAGCTTTTGCAATCCAACACCTGGTTTCTGAATCACTGCCGAATCATAATGAAGTCTATTTGATATATTCCCGTGTCTTCAGGTCTCGTCCACGTATACAGTCGTCGTTTGTGGTGTTTGAACCAAGTATTGGCAAGGACTATATTATGATCGGTGCAAAATTCAACCAGCGACTTCCTTCTTCGTTCCTCTGTCCCAATCCGAATTCTCCTACTGTATTACCTACTCTTCCTTGGCCTACCACTGCATTCCAGTCTCCCATCACATTTAGAATCTCGTCACCTTTTACATATTGTATTAAATCTTCTATCTCCTCATATATTCTTTCGATTTCCTCATCATCCACAGTACTACTCGTAGTAGGCATATAGACCTGTACTATTGTGTTGGGCATTGGTTTGGTGTCTATCTTGACGACAATAATTCTTTCACTTTGCTGGTCATAGTAGCTTACCCGCTGCCCTGTTTTCTTATTCAATATTAAACCAACTCCTGCATTTCCCCTGTTTGATTTCGTGTTGATAATTCGGTAGTCGCCTGACCAAAAATCCTGTTCTTCCTCCCAACGTACTTCACTTATACCAACTATATCTAACTTTAGTCTATTCATCTCTCTTTTCAGATTCTCTAACCTACCACAACGATTCAAACTTCTAACATTCCACGCTCCGACTCGCAGAATATCAGTATACATCTTCCTGATAATCGCCCCCTCTCGTGCAGTCCACACCCGGAGATCCGAATGGGGGACTAGTTTACCTCCGGAATATTTTACCCGGGAGGAAGCCATCATCAGTACACCATTCATACAGAGAGAGCTGCATGTCCTCGGGAGTTAGTTACGGCTGTAGTTTCCCGTTGCTTTCAGCCGTGTAGCAGTATCAACACAGCTAAGGCGTGTTGAGTGTCATTACAAGGCCATATCAGTCTATAATCTAGACTGCCTCCCTTGCAACTTCCGAAAGGCTGTTACCCCCCTTTTGATGATCCATTCCTTAGTCTGGTCTCTCAACAGATACTCATCCGACATGGTTGCACCTGCGGCTCGGCTATCTGCTTCATTGGGACACGCAAGCCTCCCCACAACGGCAAGGTAACATGGTTCACAGGGGAGGTTATTATTATTATTATTATTATTATTATTATTATTATTATTATTATTATTATTACGGGGATACCCGCGGAGCAGAAAGAGGTTAAAGAAGGTGCCGGGGTGAATGGGTCTATCTACAGTATCAAGAAGTGAATTAAAATTGTAAAAGGTTATATTTTTCTTTTAGAACTTCAAACTTAACAATCTTTCACTGAGTGAACACAGTAATATATCAGGTAAAATGACAAACTAGAAACAAGACGAGAAAGTTCCAAATTTTAGTGATTTTTACAAATTCTGGGCTTCAAGCCCCTCGCTTCATAATTTCTAACTTCCCAGCTCATATTTACAAAGAGCACAAATTTATTCAAGGGCAGAAATCCCCTAATTCATGGATCACTTTCTCTCGAAATACAATTTCTAGCCTTCTAGAGGCACTCTTTACAATTACAAAATTTGAAAAAGGGCTAACAGGCTCTCGGTTCCATATTGCCTACTCAAGGCAACATTACATCAATCTCGGGTCTCTGAAACCACCATTTACAAATGGAACTTATTTTTACAGGGGTATTAAGTACCCAGCTTACTGGGCTTTCGTGGAATAAGAATAACAGATTAAATTAATAGCCCGAACACAAAGTGAATGGAGGCGTATTCTTGCACTCCTAGATATGAGCACTAAAAGAACCTAAAGGGCTTTAGGCCGATGAAACAGGTGCTATTTCCAAACTACTGAGGTGACTCGTATGGGAATTACTTTAACACATTACAGGCAGGAAACCGTTACAAAACGAATTCACCTCAAACCAAGATGAAGGGGAGCTCGAGAGGGTACATCACACTCTATCTCCGATTTACAGTTAAAGATTTTATGAAATGTTTACATTACCCGGAAGATGATTTACATTTTCGAAAAGTAGGTTACATAGTTACAGATTCGGACCTTCCCCTCGGATTAAACTGCGGAGGCAGCAAGAAAGAATAAAGTTATGTGGCCATTACCTTCAAGATGTTCTAGATGCCGACGAAAGAGGCCACCCGCCTCCTGCTTAACACACATACTCAGATAGACGTCGATCAGTTGGCCAAGAAACGTGAAAATCCGCAGTTTATGAACCCTCAGGGAAGGTTCGAGATCATTCAAGACTAAACTAGTCACACCCTCTCAATTTTATTGGGTGAATTCAAAGTAACACTCAGAATCGAATAAGAAGCCTGTGATAGGTTGAAAATTAATTACAGAAATTAGGGATTGGCTAGATTCAAAACTGGCGGAAAGGAAAAGGAAATATTGCCAACCCAAAAATAAATGAACATCAATCAGTTACAAAAACCTACAAATACAAAACTTCTTTGAATTATAAGTTCTTTCACTTTGCACCAGAGGGCATGATCATACATTTTTGTGGTGTCATCTGTAGAAAATGCTCAAAGTTCTTGACGTAGAGCAAACAAAACAAGGAGAAATTCAGTCAGTTTAGCAAACTTCACAATAACAAAATTACTCAATATTTTAGTGGTGACATCTTCTGATGAAAGTTCTAAGTTCCTGTTGTATTAGTTTCTGTTACGGGGATACCCGTGGAATGCAGAGGTGAAAGAAGGTGCGGGCTGGAATGGGTCTATCCACAAAGTCGAGATATGAATTAAAATTGCATTAAAGGTTATATTTTCGAAAATAGCCAAACTTAACAATTTTCACATAGAATTTGAAACTTTAACAAATAACAAGAAGTCAAATCAGGTACAAGACCAGGAAAGCCAAGATTTAGAGACAATTTAACAATCTGAGCCTCAAGCCCAAATTTTTACAATTTTTGAGCTCTCGGCTCACAATCACATGTTTACCACAGGGCAGAAAACCCCTAATAACATGGAGCACTTGCTCGAACCTTTGAATATCAAGCCTCTCTGAGGCACTTTTACCACATATAAAAGAGCTGACCCGCTCTCAATTTTCTGAGCCTATCAAAGGCCACAACAGACTTTACCATTAACTGCCCTCAAGGCACACTTACAAAGAAACGGGTGTATCTTGTACCCAACCTACTGGGCCTTAGTAGAAAAATAATAGGTTAAGTTAATGGCCCAAAATACAAAATGAATGGAGGCGAGTACTTGCACTCCTAAATACACATTTAAAACCTAAAAGGCACTAGGCCGATGAAACAGGGGCTATTCCCAAGCTATGGAGGTGACTCGTATACAGAATAAATTTAACATATTAAGGAAGAGTAGAAAAACGGTTACGAAAACGTAGTCACCTCAAATCCAAAATAAAGGGGAGCTCGAGAGGGTAAAGCACTCTCTATCCCCGATTTACCGTTAAAGATTCATGAAGTTTTTACAGAATTTTACATGTTCAAGAGATAGGTTACTAGTAAATGTTTCGGACCTTCCCCGCGGATTAAACTACTGAGCTAGCAAGAAATAAAGATGTTAAGCGGCCATTACCTTAGTGAAGAGCTGCTGCCTGAAGAAAGAGGCGCTTCCCGCCTCCCGCTATACGTCCATACACTAAGTTAGATGTTGACGATGTGGCCGAGAGACAAGGAAATCAGCAGTTTTCATACCCTCGAGAAAAATTCGAGACCTTTCATGAATAAAACAGCCACATCCACTGGCTTTTATTGGCTAGCTAAACGTTACACATCAAAATCGAGGAAGAAAGACACGATTGGTCAAAAATTAATTACAGAAATTCTGGATTGGCTCAATTCAAAAGTGGCGGAAAGAAAGGATTGATATTGCCAACCCACAAATGAAAGAACGAAATTTAGTAATAAGAAAACTTATGAGTACAAAATATCTTCAAGAAAAGTTCCTTCACTTCGACCAGGGTGCATGATCATAGTTTTTTGTGTAGAGCATCTATGAGACAATGTCCAAATTTCTTGCTAAATAGTAAACAACAACACGACGAAATTAACACAGTGACATCCTCAGTTCAAAGTTTAGGTAGATCCAGTTTTAGGTTCACAGTTTCTCCTATAGAGGAGTACTTATGGGCTCAAGATTTAAAACTGTGACGTAGGGGTGTAACCGCCCGGTACAGTTTCCACTTTGTTCGATAGAGGAGTTCATTTAGGCGCTTATTTAGGATGCACGGCGTTGAGGTGTACATCCTGGTACATTTATTATTATTATTATTGTACCGGGCGGTACACCTCCACACCGCTAATTCAAAATGTGCGCCTGTTGAAACTCCTCTGCTGGAGGAAGCCTGAACCTTATGGACAGTATTAATTTTCAAGTTTCTCAGAAGATGTCTCTACCTGTAAATTTTGGAGTTTTTGAACTGTGTCATTTTCGACGTATTTTTGTTTTGCTTGTAGTAAGAAGTGTGAACTTTCTCTTCTAGAGGACACTACTGAAGATCAACAATAGTGCACCCTAGTGCGGAGCGAAAGAACTATTTTTTTTTGGAGAAGTTCTTATTTCAAAAGTTTGTTTCTTGTTAAATTTCTTTCTGTTATTGTTTAAGTTGGCTGTATACCCCTCTTTTTCCCCTTGTTTTAGATTTATCCAATCCCGAATTTCTTTGAGTAATTTCCGACCAATCCGATGTATCTTCCCCCAACTTGGATATGTTTCTGTACCCTAGCCAATAAAGTGATTGTGGGCGGGTGTTCTCTTCCCTAAAACGCCTAGAACCTTCCGCGAGAGTATTTAAACTGCTGATTTTAGGGTCTCCGAGCCACTTCTGTTCCATCTTTCAGTGTATTAAGTACATAGCAGGAGGCGGGAAGCGCCTCTTTCTTCGGCAGCGGTCAACAATAAGGTAATGGCCGATTAATAAATTCTTTCTTTGCTAGCTCAGCAGTTTAACTCTCGGGGCGGGTGCGAAGCGTTCCACCATGTAACCTTTTCCTAAAATGTAACGATTCTTTTCATCTATTCTCTTTTAAAGCTACATACTGGGATAGAGAGTGCTAACCCTCTCGAGCTCCCACTCATATTGTTTTTGAGGTGAACTTATTTTTCTCAACCTATTCTTCGTTAACGTAAAACAAATTGTTCTCTTCTTAAGTCACCTCTTTAGTATGGGATTAGCCCTTGTATTAACGGCCTAGTGCCAAGTAGGTCTTAACCAAAGTGTATTAGGAGTGCAGTTCGCCTCCTCTCAAATTGTTATTTTAGAGGTCATGTAATCAACCTTCTTTTCATTTAATAGATCTCAGTAGGTTGGGTATTTTACCCCTGTGTCTATGTCCTGAGAGGACAACTTCAAGGTAGAGTTTGGTGTGGCCTTTGAGAGGCTTTAAGTTGAGAGCGAGTAGCTCTTTTTCGAGAATTGAGTGTTGTATGCCTCGTGGAGGCTTTTCAGTGTAATTTTGGGGCAAGGGCTCCTAGGTATGAATGGGGTTTTCTGCCCCTCTGTTAAAACTCGTGTTTGGGGTAAAACTGAGCTGATTGCCCAGGGCGCGAAGCCCAATTCCTGTAAATATTGTAACTACCCTTTTTGATTTGCTACTTTGTACCTGCCATGCTTGTTATTTCTTTGTTTTTGAAAAGAAAATATAACCTTGTTAAATTTTAAATTAATTTTGCTTTCGTAGCTGGAGACCTATTCACACCCGCACCTTCTTTCACCTCTACCTACCACGGAAAACTCCGTAACAATTATTATTATTATTATTATTATTATTATTATTATTATTATTATTATTATTATTATTATTATTATTTAGTTTGTTTCGACCGATAAATGATCACATAAAGCAAATTATGCCACGAACCTACTACGCTGGCGTAGCAGGGGGAGAGGTGATACTCCCACGTGGCGCGTCCCAGGTGGCGGATAGGGGGGTCCTAACCGGCTTGCCGGCGGACTTGAGGGAAATAAAATACCTCTCGCCGAACAAACACACTACTCGCTGTCGGTGGGGGACGCAGACGAAGAATACACCCACGGTATCCCCTGCCTGTCGTAAGAGGCGACTAAAAGCGGCGACCAAGGGATGATCAAATTAGAACCATGAGACTACTTGTGCTTTGTACCACCACGCGGGGAACACCATGAGTCGCTTTTACTTGTGCGTAGTATCACTATGGTAGGTACCATATAGGTTTGTGATTAGTAGCAATAGAGTACGTTGGCGGCTTCTACAGTACCTGTGATTCGTACCGCTATATGAGCAACACCATGGGATGAGCGACACCATGGTTCTGCCTTGCCTATGCTTAGTACCCACTATGTGAGGAACACCCCGGGATAGCGCGGGTCCCTGTGGTTAGTCCAATTTTGTAAGGAACATCATAGGTTTGCGTTGCATGTATAGGTTTGCGTTGCCTGTAAATAGCGCGGCAGTGTGCGAAACACCATAGGTCTGTATTTCCTGTGCAAATTTCATTACCTCTGTTTAGTACCATACTGTGTGGAATGCCGCGAGTCTAAGCTACTTTTGATTAGTACCGCAACATGACAATTTCCTAACGATAAGTACCATTATGAGAGGCCGATTACTTGGATTTTGGACCATTTTGGACTAACAGCGTTGTCTATTTAGTATTATGCTATAGACGCAGTCCCATGGTCAGTAATACTATTGTTTCATGTCAGTTTTTGTGAATGCGAGACTTTGCGTGTTTGATCCAATGATTGTTTTAAATTCATCTCCCTCACGTTTTGAATTTGGTCAGTGGAGGCTTTTGGACTTTTAATTTGTCATTTCATTTCGTCTCGTTTCGTACCATTAGGGGCCGATGACCTCGATCTTAGGCCCCTTTAAACAACAAGCATCATCATCATCATCAAAGCAAATTATGAGTTGATGTTATTTTTGTGTTCTTCCAGAATTCTTTCATCATGTCGCTATGTTTAGCTCGACATTCGTCAGTCCATTTTCCCCTAGATCTGCTGGGGTTATCTTATGAAGCAACTTCCCATGTATAGATCTTATGTGTGAAAGTTTGGCGGTCATCGATATAAGTAGGTGTATTGATGGCGTTATTGAGATCTTTTTGGACTTGTTTGATTCAAACCATTTTCATCTTTAATCTTTGTGAGTCCATCAATATTTTCTCTGTTAGTCGGTTGTCATCTAGCCACATAATATGTTCATAAAATTTATATCGTCCTTTATGAAAATCCGTTTCAATGTTTGAGTAATTTTCTGTGATCGTGTGCGATTGTAGACGATATCCTTCATCCGTAAGTTTTGGTCCAAGGATTTTTCGGATAATGTTACTTTCAGCTTTCTTTATATTTTCGAGATCCCTTTCATAATTAAGGTTTAAGGTCTCACTGGCATAGAGTGTTTCAGGTTTGACGACCGTCGTGAAATGTCGAATTTTTGTGTTAATGTTGTAGGTGTTCGCGGTTTTCCCATATGCTTTCCGCATTTTGAGGTCACGTACTTTTTGTGCTATGATTGTCTTGGAACCATGAAACTACTTTTGATTTGTACCTTCACGCGCGGAACACCATGGGTCGCTTTTACTTGCGAGTAGTACAACTCTGTTAGGTACTGAATAGTTTTGTGATTCGCAGCACTCATGCGGGGTTCAGTGTGGTTTTCCAGTACCCGTGAGTCGTACCCATGTGAGCAACACCACGGGTCTGGGCGTTGCCTGTGAGTTGTACCACTATATGAGCGACACCGTGGGTCTGCGTTGCCAGTGATTAGTACCCACTATGTGAGGAACACCACGGGAATGCCGGCGCCCGTGCTTAGTACACCTAGGTGAAGAACCTTATCGGTTTGCGTTAGCTATGAGTGTTGCCATTGTGTGAGAAACAACATAGGTCTGCGTTACCTTTACGACGTACAATACCTGTGAGTAGTACCTTAATGTTTGGAACACCGTGAGTTTACGCTACCTTTGATTAGTGCCGCAGCTTAAGAAATATCATGGTTCAACTTTACTCGCAACATGTACCGTACTGAAGGGCCTTAGACCTGGTATTTGGACCCCTTTAGACATCAAGCATAATCGATTCAGGATTGTGCTTTATAAGTGGTCCCTTGGTCAGTAATACTATTATTTATGACCGTTTCTGAGTCGGATCCACTGTTTTTTGTGTTTGTTTCTTGTTTTTTTTTGTTTTTTTGGGTGCATGTCCATTCATTCATTTTTCATGACATTTATTTTGGTCAGTGGATTTTTTGAACTCTTTGTTGTCATTTCATTTCGTACCATTAGGGGCCGATGACCCCGATGTTAGGCCACTTTAAAGAACAATCATCATCATCATCATCATCATCATCATCATCATCATCATCAGCTATTCTTTCTGTACCTGTAGGTTCAATGAATTCACCTAAATATTTCAAAATATTAACCTTGTTTATTGTGCCTATTTTGTCACCAACGTTTGTGGTCCGACGTGTTTTGTAGCCATGAATGCAGTTTTTGTGAAGGCTATTTGTAAACCAACTTTACCAGCACATTATTTGTGGACTTCAATCTGGTGAGTTGTCATCTGCGCATCTCCGGAGATGATTGCCAAACCATCAGCAAAGGCTAAGCAAGTAACGTTTATATTATTCTGTTTTCTTCCTAACATGACAGGTTTCGAGATGTTGCGACTTTTCAATTCATTTTCCCATTCTTTGAAATACTTATCAAGAACGATGTTGAACAGCAACGGAGAAAGTCCGTCACCCTTCCGGACACCGGTTTTAATGGTAAAAGGTTGAGTGATCTCTTAAATGAATTTGACCTTGGAAATTGCGTCGGTACGAGTTTATTGGATGAGTCGTCTTGTTTTCAGATCGAGATTGTTTTCTTCGAGTATATTAAAAAGAGATTGTCGATCAATGGGGTCATAAGCCTTCCGAAAGTCAACAAATGTACAAATGGTTGGGAGGTTTCTCGTGGCTCGAAGTTTCAAGGTGGATTTCAGATTGAAGATTTGTTTGCGGCTGAAGCCAGCTCGATATTCACCGATGAGGAGCTCGAGTTGATCTTTTGTACGTCGTAAAAGACAGGTGATGGGTAAGATAGAAATTTACATCAGACTCACCTCATTTATTATTGAGTGGGTGGATGAATGCGTGTTTCCATTCGCCCAACAGTTTTTCACTTCGCCAAATATCTTGAATGATCTGTGTAATTTCCTGTAGTAATCGTGGTCCTAAATTGTTCGATAGTTCTGCGATGATTCCGTCTCCTCCTGATACCCCCTGCGGGTGGGGGACGCACATGTAGAATACACCCGCGGTATCCGCTGCCTGTCGTAAGAGGCGAATAACAGGGCCCAAGAGGCTCTCAAATTGGGAGTGTGGATTGGCGACCACGGGGCCCTTAGCTGAGTCTTGGCATTGCTTCCACTTACTTGTGCGAGGCTCCTCACTTTCGTCTATCCTGTCCGACCTCCCGTGGTCAACTCTTGTTCTTTTCCGACCCCGACGGTATTAGAGCATTCGAGGCCTAGGGAGTGTTTCATTTCACGCCCTTCGTGGCCCTTGACTTTCTTCGTCCGTTACTTCATCCGTCGAAGTGACGGCTCCCTTCTTTCTTCTTTTTTTCTCTCTCTCTTTACCGCCTGTGGGTGGGGGACGCAGACGAATAATACACCCACGGTATCCCCTGCCTGTCGTGAGAGGCGACTAACAGGGGCGACCAAGGGATGATTGAATTAGAACCATGAAACTACTTTTGATTCGTACCATCACGCGGGGAGCACCATGGGTTGCCTGTACTTGCGAGTAGTACCACTAAATTCGGTAGGAAATAGGTTTGTGATTAGGAACAGTCAAGAGCCTGGCCTGGGGGTTTCCAGTACCCGTGCGTCGTACCCATGTGAGCAACACCGCGGGTCTGGGCGTTGCCTGTGATTGGTGCCCTCTATGTGAGGAACACACAGGAATACCGGCGCCCGTGACTAGTACACCTAGGTGAGGAAACTCATCGGTTTGCGTTGGCTATGAGTGGCGCCATTGTGTGAGAAACACCATAGGTCTGCGTTACCTGTACGAAGTGCAATACTTGTGAGTAGTACCATCTTGTGTGGACACCGTGCGTCTTCACTACTTTTGATTAGTACCCCAACATGACAAATACCATGGTTCTACTTTACTCGCGACATGTACCATTCTGTGGGGCCATAGACGTGGATTTTGCACCCCTTTAGACATCAAGCATCATTGTGCTTTAAAAGTGGTCCCTTCGTCAGTATCCACTATTATTTACGATATTTTTTGAGTCTGATCCACTGTTTTTTGTTTGTTTGTTTTTTGTTGCTTTTTTTGTTTCTTGTTGGGTTCATGTCCATCCATTCATTCTTCATGACGTTTTTAATTTTATTTTGGTCAGTAGATGAATTTGAACTTTTAGTTATTTCATTTCGTACCATTAGTGGCCGATGACCTCGATGTTAGTCCCTTTTAAATAACAAGCATCATTATCACCAGCGTAGTATTTCCTTACAAACCATATTGAGTGAAGTTGTAGCTCGGAGTTGTACTTTGATATCTATGGATCTGCGTACTCTTGAGAAAGCTGCATACACCGTCCAAAACCGAAATCATCATTAATAGCGCCATAGATGCTCATTCCATATGAGCAATGCAGCGTAGTTTTGAATTTAATTAAGGCTTTTGGCACGAATTCTAGTGATCCGAAATTCCATAACACCATCTCCCCTTCCCTGCCGACCAACATTCTGATAGTAAAATTATTTTCAACGAGCGGGATTTGAAGCGTCTAACAACGGTGTAGACCATATAGATATGGGGCATTAACGACCACGGCCACTGTGTAAACGTCTTTGTTTCATGTTTATCGATAGTAATAAAGCCCAGAATGGGAAATAAATATTTATTTCACTGAAAGCGTATTTTTCACGAACAATTCAAGTATAATGGTCACCATTGCATCGTTCTTGTAACCCATAACTGGTAGGTAGCAGTTTAAGTCCCAAAGATATCTGTGGAAGGCCAAAGAAGCCAGGATGTACGCAGTTCAACATTATGGCAATAGATATAGCTGTATACCTGCGTTATTGTGAATATCCGACAACGACTTCGTTGATAGGAACGTATTTTCCTTTTACAAAAGTACCTAAGTCGTATTCGTGAGAGGTTCATTGCATTTTTCTTGTAAGTAAGACACAATAAACTATAACTGCTGTCCCCCTGTGGGTGGGGGCAGTAGAATAACACCCACGGTATCCCCTGCCTGTCATAAGAGGCGACTAAAGGGGGCCCCAGGGGCTCTGAATTTTAGAGCGTGGGTTGGCGACCACGGGGTCATTAGCTGAGTCCTGGCATTGCTTCCACTTGTGCCAGGCTGCTCACTTTCATCTGTCCTATCCGACCTCTCTTGGTCAACTCTTGTTCTTTTCCGGCCCCGACGCTTTTAGGTTTGCGAGGGCTAGGGAGACTTTCATTTTCACGCCCTTCGTGGCCCTTGTCTTCCTTTGGCCGATATCTTCATTTTTCGAAGTGTCGGACCCCTTCCATTTTTTCTCTCTGATTAGTGTTCTATAGAGGATGGTAGCCTAGTTGTACTTCCCCTTAAAACAATAATCACCACCACCACTATAACTGCTGGCAATTTCAGCTGTTGAAACCTTCTCAATATTGTTGTGAATGACAGACAGAATTAGAAATTTCATATATACATTCGACGGCTCATCGCCTTTCTCAAATGTTCACTCACATTTTACACAACTATACCTCAAGTGAAACTCCATTGCACCGAACAATTTGCAAGCAGCTTCATGTTCAGACTTGACTAAGAGCCGGGCCGTAGCAATATTGTCGTCGGCTTGGGCAGAACACTTACGGTTTGAGATTTCCAGTGAAAACAAGAAGGAAAAACGCACACACCCGTCACCGGAAAGTAAAATGCTTTTGATTGTGAAAGATCTTTTTTTTTTTTTGTAATGCAAATCAAGCACTCCACTGGCCAATGAAACGAAGTGAGAAAAGAAATTAGTTTGGTCAATAATGAACCAACTGCGGTTCAAATAATAAATATATATCTCTCTCTCTTCGCATACGTTTCGTAATTTCTTAACGATCGCGATACTCAACGACACTCTTCATGTAAGACTTCCATGTGGTTCTTTCTAGTACTTTCCTGTAAGCAGAACTGTCTGTACAGCCAAGTGGCTCACTTTGTATCACTTTTCCCTGAGGTCTACTAACCATGAATTTGGCTGAAGGTCATTTCTCCACATTTTCTCAGCTCTACGGCCAATTATACCAAAGAACTTCAGTTTTCATTAAAGATATAATATGTTGGACAATCTGGACTTATACTTTCTTTAAAACAGACACATTAGCTCTGTCGACGAAATTCGTAGAATTCATCTCCAACACCATATTTCTAATGTTTCTATTTTGTTTTTTTCCCGATATTTTGACAGTCCTCGTTTCAGCTCCGAAAAGAAATATGAAAAAGAATGTTCGAACAAGCCTATCTTCGGTGAGATGGATGAGAAACGCTCTATCGTCTTACATGTGAGTTATGACGTTTCCTTCTTTGCCACTGTAATTCAGTACCTGAACCCTTTGGTGAAGTTTCCATTACCGGTGACTTGAGTCAAGGTATGTTTATATGAACATGATTTCTAATCCTTTGGTGGTATTTATTCCAGCAAATTGGTTACTTAATTATCTTTGTTTAAATCAAAGATATACAATTTTTAATAATGAACGAAACGAATTGCGATGCGTTTATCTTGACATTTGACAAATCGTCTCCTTTTTCCTTTCCATTCTATTATTTATGAATTATCACCTATATACTTTTAAATTATCTCCTTCATATTCACATTAAATAACGTATTATTTTGTATTGATATATTAGAGATTAATCCTTTCACTTTGTTCGAGAGAGATGTTGAAGTAGTAGGAGTAAGACCATCACCTACACGCCGTAATGTCAGGGAAGATGGCAATGACGAACACAATGCATTATACTGACAGGATAATCTCACATCATTCAAGCGCAACTGGACATGAATGATGTCTGTATTATAACAAGACAGTTGGCCTGAATCTACTGCGGTGATGCAAACTTCTCCTGCCGACAATAAAGATTGTGTAGCACAATAGAAACTTCCCACAATCACCGTAGGCTCCAGGGTCACCACTGCTACCCTGACCGCAAGACCTGTGCAACTCGTAATTGAAGAAGAGATGCTAGTAAGAAACATTCTTCACTAAATTTTATTAAAGTATTGTTTCCTGTGAAAGATATCTCATGTTACCAGAATACGATCTATACTCTGTCATCATATGACACTACTATAGAGATTAAGCACAAAAAAGGATTTTTTTTGTACAAGTTGCTTTACGTCGCACCAACACATATAGGTCTTATGGTGACGATGGGACAGGACAGGGCTAAGAGTGGGTAGGAAGCGTCCATGGCCTTAATTAAGGTGCATCCCCCCCGTGTGAAAGAGGGAAACCACGGAAAACCATATTCAGGGCTGCTGACAATGGGGTTCGAACACACTATCTCCCAAATACTGGATACTGGTCCACTTAAGAGACTGCAGATATCGAGCTCGGTCATAAAAAGGAATGCTTTACACATTCGATTAATGTGACTGACCAGTTTTGATGGTTTTAAGAGGAATTAGAACTCTCAAACCATCCACGAAAGGAGACGTGGCAGCGTTCTTACGAGACGCTCTAACACTCTCGCTGCCTATTGTAAATTCACCAGGGAATTATATATTACTAAATATTCTTCAAAATCTTACATTACAACCATAATTTCTAAATTTTACGTCATAACTTACAATACTTAAATTTCAGGTCATAAATTATTATTTAGCCTATAAAATTAAAAACTGTATTGGTCTTAGTCACACCTACAACTGGGCCAGTGTCGTAACCCAGCAACCCTACACAGCGTTCTTCTTCTATTATTATTATTATTATTATTATTATTATTATTATTATTATTATTATTATTATTATTGTTACGGAGTATTGTGGATGTGCAGAGGTGAAAGAAGGTGCGGGGGTGAACAGGTCTCAAAAAATACGAAATTAAGATAAAATTTAACAAGGTTATATTTTCTTTGCAAAATCAAGAAATAAGAAGAATGGCAGGTACAGAGTAGCAAAGCAAACAATCGGGAATGTACAATTACAGAGTTACAGGATTTGGGCTCCGAGAGCCAGACACATAATTCTTGAGCAATAAGCTCAACCTTACGCTATACAAGATTCAACCAAGGGGCAGAAGACCCCAATCATGCCCAGGAGCTCTTGCTCCCAATTACACAGTAAAGCCTCCTCGAGGCACGCAGAAACAAATTTTAAGAAAGAGCGACCCGCTCTTAAGTTCAAGCCTATCAAAGGCCACACCAAACTCCACTTTCAAGCTGTCCTCCAAGGACACATACACAGGGATAAAAATACCCAACCTACTGAGGCCTATTCAGAGAAGAAACAGAAATATTACATGGCCTCTAAAATACCAACTTGAGAGGAGGCGCTTTTGCACTCCTAATATACTTTATTTAAAACCTACTGGGCGCTAAGCATCTAATGCAAGGGCTAATCCCATACTAAAGAGGTGACTTATAGAAGGAGACAATTTACATTACGTTAAGGAAGAAACGGTTGTGAAAATAAGTTCACCTCAACGCAATATGAGTGGGAGCTCGAGAGGGTTAAGCACTCTCTATCCCAATATGTAGTTTAAAAAAGATGAAATTGATACCAAGTGTCTTTACATTTTAAAGGAAAGTTACATGGTAGAAAGGCTTAGGACCTGCCCCTAGAGTTAAACTGCTGAGCTAGCAAGAAAAGAAGTTATTAAACGGCCATTACCTGGAGGTTGAAATGCTGTCCGAAGAAAGAGGCGCTTCCCGCCCCCTGCTACGTACTTTACACACTGGTAGATGTTACTGAAGTGGCGCGGAGACCCGAAAATCAGCAGTTTATATACCCTCGTGGAAAGTTCGAGGCGTTTCAGGAATGAGAATACCCTCCCACAAGAATTTTATTAGCTAACAACGAAAACCCCTACACTAGATGAAGAAGAAACACATTATTGGTGGAAAATTAATTACAGAAATTCCTTATTGGACAAATTCAAAACTGGCGGAAAGAAAGGGTTAATATTGCCAACGTAAACAATAACTGAAAGAAATTTAACAAGGAACAAACTTATGAATTCAGAATTTCTCCAAAAAACACAGTTCTTTCACTTCGCACTAGGGTGCATAATTGTAGTCCTTCAGTAGTGCCATCTGGAAGAGAATGTCCACACTTCTTACTACAGGCAAGACAAAAATACATCGAAAACGACCCAGTTCAGAAACTTCAAAATTTACACAGTAGATAAAGTTCAGACTTCCTCCAGTAGAGGAGTTTCAACTGGCGCAAAGTTTGAATTAGGGGCATGGAGGTGTACCACCCGGTACAGACCCCCCCAAAAAAAATTTCCTCCTAGGGGTAACACAGAAGGACATAAACTTTTGTTTCAAAATAAGGTCCAAGTTATGATGTTGATATAGAAGTTAATTGCGGAAGTATTTGCCAACAAGTTTTCTTAAAATGATTGGATCCAGTTTCAAAATTCTTTATAGTTACTTTAGATGTAAAGTCTTTATGTTTGTAGAAGTTGAATTCAGAAGGAAACTTTTAGTTTTTAAAGTTGAGGAAAGATTTTCTAAGTCCACCAGATATTGCAGTTGGATTCAAAACTGTAGTAATTGTTGATATTAAATGTCCATGGAGCTGATTGAGTACATTCAAGGTTGATTAAGTTAGACGGCCAGACCGGCCGCTGCTGCTTGTGTCTAGAGGAGGCCGCTCGGACCCCTCAAGTACCCTGAGATACCGCTCGCCCGCACTATGAGGGGAGTAGTGGAGTTGAAGTACGCCGCGCCCGCGGCGAACATACAGGTCTCGGGCGAGTTGCAGGTTGTGCGCCGCACATCAGCCTTGGCCGGGAGGAGGACTCCGGCTCGCCGTACACTGGTTGGCCTCACTGGAGAGGGGTGGGCCCTTACCCCACCTCAGTGGCGGTACGGCGCCGCGCTGCTGCGGGGGCACTGAAACATTAAAGCTCGGCGGCAGAATTTTGTTGGACCAGAATGATTTTAGGGTACATTCATTGTGGTGGAACTGAGGGCCCAGCGGCGTAGAAATATTTATTTCATTTAAAAGCCACTTTGTGTTGTTGGGCAGGAGACGGGAGCGTGGTAATGGCCGTGGTAAGGACAGGATGGCAGTTTAACTGGTCGGGGAAGGTTTACAATAAATGGTTACACACAAAGGAAACAGATTCCAAGGGCAGAAGGCCTTAAAAGTGAAACCCCGCAAACAAAAATATAACCTTCATATTTCTTTCAAAATTATATGAAGCAAGTTAACACAGAAATTACACCGGTTTCACCTGTGACAGGTGAACCCTAAATATCCTCTCGGTGGCTGGATTGCTTAGCAATAAGGTAACGGGAGTAAGGAAATCGAGAATAGTACACGGCCCATGAAATCTGGGGGCAAGCTTGCCCGCGGGAACAAAATTCTTGACCATCACCTGGTCGCCTACCTTTAAATTGGTGGGTCTCCGTCCACGATCATATCTTTCCCTAACATTTTCATGAGACACTTTAAGATTGGCTTTAGCCTTCTTCCAAAGATCTTTAATATTATCTGGATCTATTGTCTCGGGTAGAATGTCACTCAAAGACCAGAGGTTAGAGAGCGGCGTGTTGGGAACAAACTTGAACATTAAAGACGCTGGAGTAAACTTATGAGATTCATGAACAGCCGAGTTCAAAGCAAACGCTAACCAATGCAGGGACGTGTCCCACCTAGAATGATCTTCATGATGATAGGCAATAAAAGCCGACCTGAGATTACGATTAACCCGTTCAGCCAGAGATGGTTGAGGGTAATAAGCAGAAGTTGTCACATGAGAGATGGACAGGTCAAAACAGAATTTACGAAATAGATTAGATGTGAAAGCCTTAGCATTATCAGACACAATATATTGACACGGACCAAAAGAAGCAAAGATTGAATTCAGACAAGTAATGGTGGACTGAGCGGTAGCCAGCTTAGTCGGAAATAACCAGGAAAATCTTGTAAAACCATCTACACATACAAAGATGAACTTGTTGGCATTTCCCTTTGACTGGGGGAAGGGTCCTACATAATCAATATACAGGCGTTCCATAGGGCGCGACGCTTGATGAGAAGACAAAAGGCCTACCTTGGTGGACATGGTGGGTTTACTAAGCAAGCAGGATTTACAAGCCTTTGCTAGTTCACGAATTTCACCGTCCATACCCTTCCAGATGAACCTTTCACGAATCTTTTCACGAGTCTTAAAGATGCCTAGATGCCCCCCTAATGGGGTCTCATGATAGTACTTAAAGATCATAGGTACAAGAACAGCTGGAACGACAACTTTCATCATCTTATCATGCCTCGAAGGGCAACATAAAACACCATTCCTCAGTACATAAGGGACAACATGTTCCCCAGAAGAAAGGGTTTCCATTATCGGAGCCAGTGTCGGATCTTCACGTTGGTATTTCTCAATGTCCCTAAAGAGCATGGGAGCATCTGTTAAGATGGCATTAACCTCAGGTAGTATGGACTCGGGAGGGGATGAACTATAGACCGGTTCATGGGTCTCGACGTCGTTTGAAAACATACGGCTGAGTCCGTCTGCAACAACATTTTCAGTACCTCTGATATGCCTAACGTCAAATTGGAATGCCTAAATTCGGATAGCCCACCAGGCTATACGACCAGTACGACGCGGGCTACCTAAGACCCAGATTGAGGCTTGATTATCAGTCTCCAAGTCGAATTTGACATGTTCCAGATAGAGACGGAACTTTTCTAAGGCAAATAAGACTGCCAAACCTTCGAGCTCATAGATGGAATACTTGGATTCTTGAACCGATAGAGTCCTAGAGGCATAGGCGATGGGTCGCCTCCCTAGTTCAGTCTCTTAAAGAAGGACTGCAGCTACCACCGACGACGACGCGTCGGTTTGGACGATGAATTTTTTTGAGATATCGGGCATAGCAAGGACAGGGGCATTACAGAGAGCTAATTTAAGATCTTCAAAAGCGGATTGTTGATAAGGTCCCCACTAAAATTTGGTGCCTTTCCTACGGAGAAGGTTCAAGGGCGCCGCTCTCTTAGCGAAGTTAGGGATAAACTTCCTGAAGAAATTCACCATACCAATGAACCTGGCGATACCTTTCGTGTCCTTAGGAGGTTTAAAATCACGGATGGCCTGTGTTCTAGAATGATCGACCGCAACACCATCGGGCGAGACAATATGCCCTAGGAATGACACTGAAGGTTTAGCGATGGCGACCTTGACAACTTCACAGTTAACCCAGCTTTACGAAGGCGATTGAGAACTTCTCGCAGATGATCTAGTTCTTCAAAAGTCTCCGAAAATACGACATCATCAAGATAGTGATACAAGTACTCGAATTTGATGTCGGAGAAGACCCTATCTAGCAGTCTAGTGAGTACAGCTGCTCCCGTGGGGAGCCCGAAAGGCACGCGGTTGTATTCATACAAATTCCAATCCGTGGCAAACGCTGTAAGGTGTTTAGACTCTTCAGCTAGGGGAATTTGACTATAGGCCTGATTCAAATCCAAGATGGTGAAGAATTTAGCTTTACGAAACCATGAAAAACAAGAATGAAGGTCAGGAAGGGGCACAGATTGTAACATCACCTTCCGATTGAGAGCCCTATAATCAATGACAGGCCTGAAGCCACCTTGGGGTTTCGGAACTAGAAAAATAGGCGAAGAATACGCCGACTTAGAGGGCCTAATAATTCAATAAGGTCAGTAACACCAAGAGTATCAGAGAACACCTCTGGAAACGACTGACACAACTTACGAATACTATCAGCCTGCTCCTCAGGTAGATGTCTAAGGTCTAACAACTTCTCATCCTGGGTAGGCGAAATAGATGAACATGATGCAGAATTACATTTATTAAGGGGATTTTACAATTAGACGCAAATTTGAAAGTGCACGACCTAGTCTGAAGATCGAGCACAAGACCAGTGTGAGACATGAAGTCAGCTTCCAATATAATGGGGCAAGACAAGTGCTTGGCCACAAACAATTTAACTTTCCACGTAAATTTAAAAATACGAATTTTGACATATAAGGAGCCTAAAATTTCTAATGGAGAAGAATTAGCCGAAACATATTGAACAGGAGATGAGCAATAGTCAGGAAGTTTACAAATAGATTTCAGTTTCGAATACCATTGAGCCGAAATGTGAACAAACACTGCCTGAATCTAAAAAAAGCGGTTACAGGTTCATTATTTAACTCAATTTTGAGAAAAGGCACAGGTGCGGGGGTATCCGCCGCAATCCTAAGACATTCTTTGGGGCATACAAAAGATAAATTTGAAGACTGAATTTTCCCTGAATTTTCGACCTGTTTACCAGGGGCTGAGCCTCGGGAAGCTGGATTAGTCGACTCAGCCGAAGCCACTAGTCACTTTTGATTGTTGTTGGAAGTTACACCCGAAGTTGAGCAAGAGGGGGTGCTGTTGGTATTAGGGCAGTTCTTAGCAATATGGGAGAACGCTCCGCATTTAAAACAGCCTTGAGATGACCCTGCTCCATTCCTTGTCCCACTAGACTTGATTGATGGGCACTTATTCCGAAGATGGTCAGGCGACCCGCAAGCATAACATTTACGGGGTGTGACTGGTCGGCGAAGTGGAGGCCGAGGATTACTAAACGACGGAGGGGGTTCTTTCGCAACACGCAAGGAATCGGCGTATCTAACTCCTTCAGCCGATACAGCCATAGCTTCTAGCTCAGCGAAAGTTTGCGGACGCGACGCAAAACACAAGTATGATCGGTAAGGTGGTGAAATACCTTCTACAATTGCCTGTACAATCTGATCTTCAGGAAAATGAAGAGCAAACACCCTGGTATAGAACTTAATATCTTGGATGAAATCTGCCAAGTTTTCATCCAACCGCTGTACACGATAATAGTACTTCTGAATCAGGGATGACCTCGCACGAGCAGGAATGAAATTTGCAAGAAGGTGAGCATGAAAGTCTTCAATGGATGACTGTTCCGCTATTGCTCTAACAATTTTGTCCGAGAGAACACCAATTGCATAGGGATAAATTATTTGCAAAATCTGACAAGCCGAAAGAGAAAAAAACGAGGGCATGATCCTGAAACTCAACTAAGAACCGTAAAAATGCAATTACGTCACTGGTAGAGTTAACCGAAAACTTAGAGATACCTCTAAGCAACATAGCCAATGGATGGGGTAAACTGCTGAAACCAGGAGACGTAGTAGGAAGGGGCCTAAGTGGCGGAGAAGCAGATTCAGAAGGAGCATTATTCAACACGAAGGGTGGAATGGACTTGCGACGATCTGACATAGTTTCTGATGGGGCAGATGTACGTTGGGTAGTCGCCTCAGTATTACTTCCTTCCTCTTTCGAGGAATCCTCCCCACTAACAATATTTACTACCATAGGTTGGTCGACTTTAGGGATAGCAGGTCCAGATAACAACTGACTAACTTTACTAGACATTTCGGACAAGTTTTCAGCAAGGGCACTATCTTCCTTACCCTGAAGGTCATTTAACTTCAGAGACAATAGATCACATACCCTATTATAAAAGTGGTACAACCTAGCCTGTACTCTTTTAAGTTGATTAGGAGATGGATCTCTTACTTCAAAAAAACTAACTACAGATGCTAGCTCAGTAGTATTGTCATTGATCGTGGAGAGAGCATCGTCAATCTCTTTTTCTCCCAAAGTCGGGATGGTGATAAGTAAATCAAGGGAATCTTTTAGCTTATTGGAGTCGACTGCAACCGGGCCTCCAGATTGAACATTTCTAAGAGATAGTTCATAGATTAATTCCTCTTTACGCAAATAGAAAGGATGAAGAACCTCACGAGGGCCGGACATGATGACAGAACAATTTTTGAGAAAGGCAAAGAAACAAAAATTCCAGCAACTGAGAAAATTGTTAGAGTTCGAAAGCAAGCAATGTTTAGCCGTCAAAAGGGGCTAAATTGAGACCCATTCAACCACGCTCTGCTACCACTTGTTACGGAGTATTGTGGATGTGCAGAGGTGAAAGAAGGTGCGGGGGTGAACAGGTCTCAAAAAATACGAAATTAAGATAAAATTTAACAAGGTTATATTTTCTTTGCAAAATCAAGAAATAAGAAGAATGGCAGGTACAGAGTAGCAAAGCAAACAATCGGGAATGTACAATTACAGAGTTACAGGATTTGGGCTCCGAGAGCCAGACACATAATTCTTGAGCAATAAGCTCAACCTTACGCTATACAAGATTCAACCAAGGGGCAGAAGACCCCAATCATGCCCAGGAGCTCTTGCTCCCAATTACACAGTAAAGCCTCCTCGAGGCACGCAGAAACAAATTTTAAGAAAGAGCGACCCGCTCTTAAGTTCAAGCCTATCAAAGGCCACACCAAACTCCACTTTCAAGCTGTCCTCCAAGGACACATACACAGGGGTAAAAATACCCAACCTACTGAGGCCTATTCAGAGAAGAAACAGAAATATTACATGGCCTCTAAAATACCAACTTGAGAGGAGGCGCTTTTGCACTCCTAATATACTTTACTTAAAACCTACTGGGCGCTAGGCCTCTAATGCAAGGGCTAATCCCATACTAAAGAGGTGACTTATAGAAGGAGACAATTTACATTACGTTAAGGAAGAAACGGTTGTGAAAATAAGTTCACCTCAACGCAATATGAGTGGGAGCTCGAGAGGGTTAAGCACTCTCTATCCCAATATGTAGTTTAAAAAAGATGAAATTGATACCAAGTGTCTTTACATTTTAAAGGAAAGTTACATGGTAGAAAGGCTTAGGACCTGCCCCGAGAGTTAAACTGCTGAGCTAGCAAGAAAAGAAGTTATTAAACGGCCATTACCTGGAGGTTGAACTGCTGCCCGAAGAAAGAGGCGCTTCCCGCCCCCTGCTACGTACTTTACACACTGATAGATGTTACTGAAGTGGCGCGGAGATCCGAAAATCAGCAGTTTATATACCCCCGTGGAAAGTTCGAGGCGTTTCAGGAATGAGAACACCCTCCCACAAGAATTTTATTGGCTAACAACGAAAACCCCTACACTAGATGAAGAAGAAACACATTATTGGTGGAAAATTAATTACAGAAATTCCTTATTGGTCAAATTCAAAACTGGCGGAAAGAAAGGGTTAATATGCCAACTTAAACAATAACTGAAAGAAATTTAACAAGGAACAAACTTATGAATTCAAAATTTCTCCAAAAAACACAGTTCTTTCACTTCGCACTAGGGTGCATAATTGAAGTCCTTCAGTAGTGCCATCTGGAAGAGAATGTCCACACTTCTTACTACAGGCAAAACAAAAATACATCGAAAACGACCCAGTTCAGAAACTTCAAAATTTACAAGTAGGGACATCTTCTGAGAAACTTGAGAATTAACACAGTGGATAAAGTTCAGACTTCCTCCAGTAGATGAGTTTCAACTGGCGCAAAGTTTGAATTAGCGGCGTGGAGGTGTACCACCCGGTACAATTATTATTATTATTATTATTATTATTATTATTATTATTATTATTATTATTATTATTAAATCGCTATTGTCAGTATCCTATACTTATTTCTTCTCGCAATATCTGGCAGAGGAGCGTGGGTGATCACCGGCGCCAGAAACCGCATACCCAAACACTACCACCACGACCAAAGGGGTGTTGCCATCTCAGAGAGTAAGGGAAACTCTTAACCTTAATCGGAAGAAAAATGGAAAAGAAAGGAAAAGAGGGTAAAGACTCCTTAGACATCATTAACCTGGTAACGTAGATATCGGAAGGAACCAACAGTTGACCAAGGGAAAAGATGAAATTTAGCAGCATAGTACAAATAAGTGGAAACAATTTGAGACTCAGCTAGGGGCCTCGTTGTTGCTAAAACACTCGCCTCTGGGAATTTCCCTTTCAGCAGCCTCTTACCATAGACATAGGATACCATGGATATATTCTATCCGGAAGGGGTGACTGAGTCCGTAAAAAATATATTAAACTTGGAGTACAGCATTTGTATTCGAGGATATATTCGGAATACCTTCATTGTTTCATATATTTTACCAGCAGACTTCTATAAGTACTGAAAAAACGGAAATTTTACAGGATCAATCCCATACGTAGTGAAAAGATTTCTGTGAAAAAATTTGAAAACTCTCTTCTTCCTATCATTAACTAACCGGTTTACATTCCTTGCACTAACTTGTGGCACAGTCGAGTAACCGTTGTCCACCTGTTGTCAAAATTCTAGGGGTTAAAAAGCTCCCTTGGGATAAAATTTCACTCATCTTGACGCCTTTTAAATCTATAGTAACTCAAAGAATGTTAA
Source organism: Anabrus simplex (assembly GCF_040414725.1). Taxonomy (NCBI): domain Eukaryota; kingdom Metazoa; phylum Arthropoda; class Insecta; order Orthoptera; family Tettigoniidae; genus Anabrus; species Anabrus simplex. Next base: position 265,879,922 of record NC_090268.1, read on the forward strand.
ACTAATGATATTAAGTTCCCAGTACTCTTCCTTACAATAATGTTATGTAGCCTCCGGAGAGGCCTAGTGCAGGTCTTTGGAATCAACATCCGTGGACGACTGCGAGGATGAGGCCTTGTCTAGGGATGACATCTAATGTTGAACAACGCACAAATGACTAGTCTACGAGACAGAGGAAATATCCAGTGACGGATAAAATCCTCGACTCGGGATCTCTTGTAACGAAGGCCAGCATGCTAATAAGCTATCCACGGTGACGAACTGTCGTGGCTAGAGAAATCTCAGTTGACTGGAGTAAACAATCATTCTAACGATACTGCTCTTCTTGGAAGCGGCGAAGAACAGCTATCAGAAATAATGGGATGTGTCAAAAATTTTATTCAATTTAATCCAAACTCATAATTTCAAATAGATCAGAGTTGCCTCACTGAAAATAAATAGTGAATTTCTTTGTCTCCTTGCATCAATGATCAGTGTCACGGGAAAGTATACTAGATGAAGGAGCCTTCTATGAGTCGCTATGAGAAAGTTCACTAAAATCTGGCAGAATAGAGGAATAAGAGAATTGGTAGTGGTGGTGACTATTGTCTTCATGGAAAGCACAACTAGGCAACTATCCCCTCGTAACTATGATCAGAAATGAAAAAAGAAGAGATCAGATGCTTCAGTTTCAAGGTAACACCCACGAACCTACTACGCTCGCATAGCTGGGCTAGAGGTGATACTCCCACGTGGCGCTTCCCAGGTGGCGGATAGGGGGGGCATAACCGGCTTGCCGGCGGACGTGAGCAAAATAAAATAGCTCTCACGGACCAAACACACATCCTTCTGTGGGTGGGGGACGCAGGCGAAGAATACAATCACGGTACCCCTGCCTGTCGTAAGAGGCGACTAAAAGGGGCGACCAAGGGATGACGGTATTAGAACCATGAGACTACTTGCAATTAGTACCACGACGCGGAGAACACCATGGGTCGATTTTACTTGCGCGTAATACAACTATGTTAGGTACACAATAGGTTTGTGATTAGTAGCGACAGTGTGTGAATCAGGGTGAGTTTTACCGTACCTTTGCTTAGTACCACAATATGAGCGACACCATGTGTGAGCAACACCATGGGTCTGCCTTGCCTGTGATTAGTATGCACTATGTGAGGAACACCATAAGTTTGCTTTACCTGTAAATGGCGCCGCAATGGGTGAAACACCATAGGTCTGTGTTACATGTGCGCATTATATTACCTGCGAGTAGTACCATAATGTGTGGAATACCGCGAGTCTACGCTACTTTTGATTAGTACCGCAACACGACAAATACCATGGTTCTACTTTCCTAGCGATAAGTATTATTATGAGGGAGCGATGACCTTAATTTTGGAGCCCTTTAGACTACAAGCATCATCGATTCAGTATTGTGCTTTAGAAGCAGTCTCTTGGTCGGTATTACTATTGTTTAACGCTAGTTTCTGGGAATGTGGGGCATTGCGGGTCGGATCCACTGATTGTTTTAACTTCATATCCATCCATTCATTCTTCGTCGTCACGTTTTGAATTCTGGTCAGTGGATGATTTTGGCCTTTGAAATTGTCATTATATTTCGTCTCATTTGGTTCCATTAGAGGCCGATGACCTAGATGTTAGGCCCCTTTAAACAGCAAGCTTCATCATCATCATCATTATCAAGTTAACAGCAAAAGGTAGGGATGGACATGAAGGGAGTGAAAATGAGGGACTCAGTAGGCCTCACAATGCCAATACCGATAGAGTCGGAAGAGAACAGAAGTTGACCAAGGGAGGTCAGGTAGGCTTACGGAAGTGAGGATTCTGGCACAAGATAAAGAAATGCCTGACTCAGCTAGAGGTCCTCTGGTCACAGCCTTCTCTTCCCTCAGGTGAAAGTCCTTTTAATATAATAATCCAGGCAGGGGATGCAGTACCTATATACTATATCCCACCCATAGCATTTATCTGTCTGCTCCTATGAACGTGAGTTCTCGGATGCCAAAGGTAGTGATTAAAAACAAAAAGAATGTATTCGAAATGTGATGGCGCAACGAGGTCCGAAGACTGCAAAACGAAACTATATAACATTACTCGGATTTCTTAGCGCTTTTCTTCTCCCATCGATGTCACAATATTGTAGTTCTTTGGAGACATATTTGATGATCTATAAAATAAACAAAAAATCGTCCTGGAAGCGAAGATTGAAGGCAGCAGAAAATGAGGAAAGTCTGCTGCTCATTGGATAGGATCCATTAAGGTCATCCACCGGCGTATCCACTCAGAATGCGCTGAGGAACTATGGTTTGTATTGGAACTCCTCAGATCGAACGAATTGACTGTGCACTGCAGGCAATGTAGCTGTGGAAGGTGCTGTGTTTGAACCCCACTGTCAGCAGCCCTCAAGATGATATTCCGTTGTTTCCCAGTTTTACACCAGGCTAATGGTGGAATTGTACCCGAATTAAGGTCACGGTCACTTTCCGTCCAGACCTAGTCATGTCTTATACACGTCGTCACCGTAAGACCTGCCCGAGTCGGTGGGACATAAAACCAATAGCAAAATAAATAAAACTTCTCAAATAAACAGTTCCTAACAACATATAGTGTTAATTCTGGGTTGTGGGAAGATGTGGTAAGTGTGTAAATTATGCTTAGCATCATTTCATTATATTATAATAATAAACTGAATATTATTTTAATAGCAGTTTTAAAGTCACACTAACGCATACAGGTTTTCGGAGACGGTAGGGTGGAAAAAGATAGGAAAGGGCAAATAGTGACCTAAATTGGGGTGTAGCTTCGGCATGCCGTTGGTCAGTGTGAAGATGGGAAGCCACGGAAAGCCAACTTCACTGTTGCTGATGATTGATTTTGAAACTACCAACACCCTAATGCTAGTTAACAACGACGCGATCTCTACCATGCAACCAATTCACTCGGTCATAAATTACTTTTGTTAAAAGAGTGTCCTTCAGTGGTAATATTGTCAAGCTCCATGCTGGTCCCCAAGGATTCCCGGGTTCGATTCCCGGCCGAGTTACGGATTTTAACTTTAATTAATTAATCCTTCTGGCTTGAGGGCTGGGTGTTTGTGGCGTCTTCAGAGTCATTAATTTGTGATAGAGCCCCATCCTCACAAGCGCGTAATTCGCCTATCCGGCGTCAAATCGAGGACCTGCACCTGGCCTGTCTGAAGGCCAAATGCCATGGTAATGTTATGTCAAAACATATATTGTAAGTGATAAAATTGCTATGTTGAAGTTCGAATGGAAGTTCAGCGAACAGCTAAGAGTAACATACTGTTTGTATAAGCCGTGCTTGGTAATGGAGTGTGGAGTACACGAGTGACCATTAACCTAGCGACACTTTCCTGATTTAATAACGGTCAGCACAGTGCCCGCTTAGTGAAATAACAGTTAAATGATTCAAACTGAAGAAGTAGTGCAAAAGTCTAATGCAGCTCTAGATTATGTTTGGATAGCTGCTACAATGTATGTCGGCAGATGTAGTTGAAGAGGGTACAAGATCCAAAAAGAGGGAAGTTTACAATGAATCAGAAACAAGACTGGTTAGAAGCATACTTGGCCCAAAGACAACAGAAGCAGAATACAACAGGCCACGATCTAATAAAGAAATCTATGTTCATGTGGAGAATTTACTATACACCATGCGTGAAGGAAGATAGTCGTTTTTCGGAAATTTGAACAGTATGAATAATGACAGACTTACAAAACATTTTTTTACAAAACCATAAAGCTTAAAGTATTTTTTATTTTATTTAATTGGCCTTTGTGGTAACAACATTTGGTCATCCTCCATGTACAATGAACACTCCCAGCACACATACAAAAATCTGAATTATCAGCGCAAAGTACATATAAGAAATAAAACCCAAATCTTCCACATTCTTCAAGTACATAAAACCACACTGAGTCCCTCTTCTGGGAAGAGAGGGCAAGAACAAACAAAACACTGGCAACAATTCAATGAGTACAAAGTCAAATTCTTATCTCCGCGGTTCTCAAAAAGTCTATTACAGCATTGAGAACTGAATTATTTTCACCTTGCAACACCAATGCAGCGCTGGCCGGGAACGGCGCTTGTAAAAAACATAGTTCAGGTAGAAGGCGGTTTCGACAAGCATCATAAAGGCTACACTTAAACAAATTGTGTTTGAGATCTCCATCCTCCGCTTACTGATATCGACAGCGCGGTGAATCCAAAACTCTTATGCGATGTAGATGTACAGGGAATGATCCATGATTTAGCCTCATTCGGATTGCTGGAACCGTTAGACCTCGTGACCAATGAAACTTATAATACCATGGCTTAGAAGGGATGTTGGGTTGTACAAGAGCATAAGCTCAACCTTTTGAGATGTTTCCCATTGCATATAGCTTAAAGTAACACCACCACGTTTTACACAGATATTAAAAGACCTCACAGAAGCAAACGTTGACAGTAAGGATACACATAAAATGAATTTGTTAAGGGGAAAAATCCAAAAAAAGTGACCGTCAGGAATAAACAAGAAAGAAATATAAAGCAGCCACAGAGCAAAGAACAGCTCCAGAAAGAGTGATCAGAACGGATGAAACGGATGAAACAGATGTAGGCGGACAGGAAAAAGGAACATAGCAAGAGTTGAAGTATTGATTTAACGTGCTCTGTAAACGTGCTATTCGATTAAATAACGAACTAAATAAATAAATAGACCGAGCTCGATAGCTGCAGTCGCTTAATTGCGGCTAGTATCCAGTATTCGGGAGATAGTAGGTTCGAACCCCACTATCGGCAGCTCTGAAGATGGTTTTCCGTGGTTTCCCATTTTCACACCAGGCAAATGCTGGGGCTGTACCTTAATTAAGGCCACGGCCGCTTCCTTCCCACTCCTAGCCATTTCCTGTCCCATCGTCGCCATAAGACCTATCTGTGTCAGTGCGACGTAAAGCAACTAGCAAAAAAAAAAATCTGATATATGAGTTAGTGCCCGTTTATCTACTGTGGACTGTAATAGACTTCTTCTTCTTCTTCCAGCGAATTCTCCTCACAGAAGGTTGGTGACCATCATGAAGTTCTTATGCTAGTGGATGTCGAACAGCTCCAGGAGGTTCCCTATCCAGGATAATCTCTTCCCACGTCCATGTTTCAATTCTATCACACCTTCTTGTCAGTCGACCTGGTGTCCATAATAGTTATGGCGTCAGTTCTTTACGGTCAGACGCCGTGGTTAGCTGGTTCGAGTTCTGTTGAGGGAAAAATTTCACCATTGGGATACTGAGTGACAGGGTAGGAAAGATCATGTTATACAATGTGTACTCACTTGACTGCGTGCGATATCCCGGGGTTCAGGTCCAAACTCATCCGCAGTATTCATATGGAGAAAGGATATATGATGCTGTTCATCGCAGTTTTGTCCGTCGGATGGAGACGTTAAGCCTGGAGCAGACCCGTCAAGGTTATTCGACAGAAGCAGGCTATGCACCAACATCGTATTTCAACTTCCCCCAACCTCATTTTCATTGACACGTAACCTGACGCGAAGGTCGCACATGATCGTCAACTAGAAAGACCTGCAACGAGCCTCACGGTCCTGACTTGCTCTCTCAGGAAATATGACGGAAACAGTCCCTTTCTTGCACATTTCGAAGGTCAGGACACCAGTTAGATGCCATTTCCGTTTTAATAATAATAATGTTATTGGATTTATGTTTAAGAGTAAATGAACTATGATATCAGCTGAAGGCTGCTACTAGGATATGCCATGTTACGTCCCACTAACTACTTTTACGGTTTTCGGAGACGGCGAGGTGCCGGAATTTAGTCCCGTGGGAGTTACCAGTAAATCTACCGACACGAGGCTGTCGTATTTGAGCACCTTCAAATAACACCGGACTGAGCCAGGATCGAACCTGCCAAGTTGCGGTTAGAAGGCGAGCGTCTCAACCGTCTGAGCCGCTCAGACCGGCCATTTCCGTTTTTGAAAATGTTTCTCAACGTGTCAATCGTTCTATACATTTAATACATTAATGCCTACCAATTGTGCAGTGATTTGATTTCCCAACTATGAGACTAAAATTAAAAGCAAATGATCAAGCGAGTAGCTGGTCAGTGTGGTGGCCTTCGGTTCTGAGGGTCCTGTGTGTGATTCCCTATGGGGACTGGGATTTTAACGACTTCTTGTTAAGTGCTATGACTTGGGTACTGGATGCTCGTTGTTTGCCCCAACACACTGGGGCCTACTTTTCATACATCTCAGCACACCACACTACCAGCCTCAACAGAAACACGCAAAAATGAATACATTCTTCCACATAGGGTGGATGTCAGTAAGGATCAGGAACGACATTTGGCCGGAAAAGTTGGTCAATTCCTCACGTGGCATACATTTCGCATCTGCGACATTTCCAGGGCACAGAATAGGAAGTATATGGAACGGAAACTTCGCTCCAATCCGTGCTGTCGAGCTGACTGCCTCAAATGGTTGAGGCACTGTCCTTCTGATCCCAACTTGGCAGGCTCGATCCTGGCTCAGTCCGGTGGTATTTTGAGTTGCTCAAATACGTCAGCCGCATGTCGGTACATTCATTGTTAAAAGAACTCCTGCGGGACAAATATCCAGCACCTCGGCGTCTCCAAAAGCCGTAAAAGTACACTGGCTGAGCAAATGTCATGGGATAGCGGAGCACTGATGCGCAGGTGTGTTGTCTGCGCACCACACGCCCCCTGTGCCAGCGGCAGTTCTATAGAAGACCTTGTTTGCAGTGGCTGTGCATGTGACAGGTGTAACATGGAACGTCATCGTGAGCTTACACCGTTCGAACGGGATATGGTGGTCGGTGCCCGACGGATGGGAAGTGCGATATCGGAAGTGGTGCGGGAATTCGGCTTCACACGATCAACCGTGTCCAGGGTGTATCTTGAATGGTTGAATGCGGGTGTCACCGTCCAAAACAGACGAACGACCGGCCGTCCAGCCACCCTCGATGACCGTGAGCGGCGACATCTGAGACGGATTTCAATAGTGACAGACGGGAAGCCGTGCAACAAATCATGGCTCAGTTCAACATAGGCCGTGCTAGGCACGTCTCCCAGTGGACAATCCGTAGGAACATGGGTTCTATGGGGTATGGGAGCCGGCGCCGCACACGGGTGCCACTGTTAACCCAACGTCATTGGGCACAACGACGCGCATTTGTCGCCAGTCACCAGGGATGGACTTTGGAACAATGGCGTAACGTGATATGGTCGGACGAATTACGATTTCAACTGCACCATGCCGACGGGAGGCACCGTGTATGGCGCGGACCACGTGAAGCGATGGATCCCGCCTACCTCGAAGGTGTGGTCCAGGGCGCTGGTGTCACTGTTATAGTCTGGGGTGCATTTTCCTGGTATGGAATGGCCCCCTAGTTGTTCTGGAAGAGACTTTGAATTGTACGCGGTATGTTGAGCTGCTCGGAGACCATCTCCACCCATTTTTGGCCTTCCAGCGCCCAGACTGTTCTGCGGTGTTTCAAGATGATAACGCGCCGCTACATCGCTCCTAAGTCGCCCGGGAATGGTTCCAGGAACATGCAGCGGAGGTCCAACGACTGCGACGGCCACCCAAGAACCCCGATATGAACCCTATCGAGCATATCTGGGATGTCCTGGAACGCAGGCTCCGTGACATGGATCTTGCACCCACGAACAGACCAGCATTGGCTGCCGCTGTGCAAACGAGGACTACCAGGGACTTGTCGACTCACTTCCACGGCGTCTCACTGCAGTTCGCAGGGCCAGAGGACCACACGCGATTAGGTGACTAACCCATGACATTTGCTAAGTCAGTGTAGTTAGTGGGACGTACAGCAAATTATTATTATTATTATTATTATTATTATTATTATTATTATTATTATTATTATTGTTACCGTGTTTTAGCGGTAGGTAGAGGTGTAAGAAGGTGCGGGCGTGAATGGGTTTTCAAACTACGGAATCAAAGTTAATGTAAAATTTAACGAGGTTATATTTTCTTTTCAATATTAAGTAATAACAAAGAACAGGTACTTAGTAGCCAAAACACAATTTGAAATGTACAATTACAGGGGTTACAGAGTTTGGGCTTCGAGCCCTGAGTTCACAATTCTTGAGCAACTAGCCCAACTTTCCGATATACAAATTTTAACAAAGGGGCAGAAGACCCCAATCAAACCCTGGAGCACTTGCTCCAAATTACACAGTTAAGCCTCCTCGAGGCACACAACACTCCGTTTCCAAAAGAGCCACACGCTCTTTAATTTAAGCCTCTCCCAGGCCACACCAAACTCCACCTTCAAGTTGTCCACAACGGACACAAACCCAGGGGTAAAATACCCAATCTACTGAGGTCTATTAAATGAAAAGCAGGTTAATTAAATGACCTCTAAAACAATTTGAGAGGAGGCGAACTTGCACTCCTAATACACTTTGATTTTAAAACCTACTTTGGCACTAGGCCGTTATTACAAGGGCTAATCCCATACTACAGAGGTGACTTAATAGCAATTTACATTACATTACGGAAGAATAGGTTGAGAAACAATAAGTTCACCTCAAAACATTATGAGTGGGAGCTCGAGAGGGTTAGCACTCTCTATCCCAGTATGTAGCTTTTCAAGAGAATAGAAGAAAAGACTAGTTACATTTTAGGAAAAGGTTACATGGTGGAACGCTTCGCACCCGCCCCGAGAGTTAAACTGCTGAGCAAGAAAAGAAAGAATTTATTAATCGGCCATTACCTTATTGTTGACCGCTGCCGAAGAAAGAGGCGCCTCCCGCCTCCTGCTAGGTACTTAACGCACTGAAAGATGGAACAGAGGTGGCCCAGAGACCCAAAAATCAGCAGTTTAAATACTCTCGCGGAAGTTTCTAGGCGTTAGGGGAAAGAAAACACCCTCCCACAAAATTTTTATTGGCTAGGGAAAAGAAACCCCTACATAGAGGAAGAAGAAACACATTATTGGTGGAAAAATTAATTAAAGAAATTCGGGATTGGCTAGATCCAAAATAAGGGGAAAAAGAGGGGTATACAGCCAACTTAAACAATGACAGAAAGAAATTTAACAAAGAACAAACTCTTGAAATAAAAATTTCTCCAACAAAATAGTTCTTTGACTCCGCACTAGGGTGCACTATTGTTGATCTTCAGTAGTGTCCTCTAGAAGAGAAAGTTCACACTTCTTACTTCACGCGAAACAAAAACACATCAAAAGTGACACAGTTCAAAAACTCAAAATTTTCCACGTGGTGACATCTTCTGAGAAAGTAGAGAATTAATAGAGTAGATAAAGTTCAACCTTCCTCCAGAAGAGGAGTTTCAACTGGCGCAACTTTTAAATAAACGGTGTAGAGGTGTACCGCCCGGTACAGACCTCCCCCCCCAAAAGTTCCTCCAGGGGTGACACATGAAATCAGTTTGAAACAAGTTCCAAGTTATAAGGTGAATATGAAAATAGATTACAAGATTTTCAGAATGTTGTGTGATTCAGTTTCTCAATTTGTTGTTGCAGGTGAAGCAAAGTCCTTCAGTTTGTAGAAGTTGAATTTTTGAAGATAAACTTTTAATACTTGAAAGTGATGAAAAATTTGGCAATGTCCACCAAATATTGTTGTTGAATTCCCAAGTGTAATCATTACTTATAGTAACTGTTCATGTAGTTGATGTTGATGAAGTGAGGTGGCCAGACCGGCCGTTGCAGCTTGCGTCCAAAAGGAGGCCGCTCGGACCCCTTAAGTACCCTGAGATACCGCTCGCCCGCACTATGAGGGGAGCAGAGGTGTTGAAGCACGCCGCGCCCGCGGTGAACATATACAGGCTGCGGGCAAGTAGCAGGTCGTGCGCCGCACATCAGCCTTGGCCGGGAGGAGAGCTCCGGCTCGCCGTGCACATGTCGTCCTCGCTGGAGAGGAGGGGGCCCATCCCCCTCCCCAGTTACTGCACGGCGCCGCGCGGCTGCGGGGGCACTGAAACATTAAAGTTAGGCGGCAGAATTGTGTTGGACCATCATGTTTCTTTTAAGGGCACAGGCATGTAAAGAGATTGAGGGGCCAGCGGCGTGCAGATATCCATGGCATTTCATCTAAGCCAGCCACTGAGTGTAGTGGAGCAGGAGACGGGAGCGTGGTAATGGCCGTGGAAAGGACAGAATGGCAGTTTAACGGGTCGGGACAGGTTTTACAAAAATGCTTACATCTGAAACAAAATATTATAGGTAGTGCAGAATGCCTTAAAAATGAAACTCAAAAAAAAATATAACCTTCATATCCTTTCAAAATAATATAAAGCAAGTTAACACAGAAATTACACCGGCTTCACCTGGGACAGGTGAACTCTAAATATCCTCTCGGTGGCTGGATTACTTAACAATAAGGTAACCGGTAAGAAAATCGAGAATGATACAAGGCCCCTGAAATCTGGGGGCAAGCTTGCCCGCGGGAACAAAATTTTTGACCATTACTTGGTCACCTACCTTTAAAGGGGTGGGTCTCCGTCTACGATCATACCTTTCCCTAACCTTTTCATGAGATACCTTAAGATTGGCTTTAGCCTTCTTCCAAAGATCTTTAATATTATCCGGATCTATTGTCTCGGGCAGAATGTCACTCAGAGACCAGAGGTTAGAGAGCGGCGTGTTGGGAACAAACTTAAACATCAAGGAAGCTGGAGTAAACTTGTGTGATTCATGAACCGCCGAATTCAAAGCAAAAGCTAACCAATGCAGGGACGTGTCCCACCTAGAATGATCTTCATGATGATAGGCAATAAGTGCGGACCTGAGATTACGGTTAACCCGTTCAGCCAGAGATGGTTGAGGGTAATAAGCAGAAGTGGTTACATGAGAGATGGACAAGTCAAAACAGAATTTACGAAAAAGATTTGATGTGAACGCCTTAGCATTATCAGATACAATATATTGGCACGGACCAAAAGAAGCAAAAATAGAATTTAGACAGGTAATGGTGGACTGAGCGGTAGCCAGCTTAGTCGGAAATAACCAAGAAAATCTGGTAAAACCATCTACACATACAAAGATGAATTTGTTGGCATTTCCCTTCGACTGGGGGAAGGGTCCTACATAATCAATATACAGGCGTTCCATGGGGCGCGACGCTTGATGAGAAGACAAAAGGCCTACTTTAGTGGACATGGTGGGTTTACTGATCAAACAAGATTTACAAGCTTTTACAAGTTCCCGAATTTCACCGTCCATACCTTTCCATATGAACATTTCACGAATCTTTTCACGAGTTTTAAAGATACCCAGATGCCCTCCCAATGGGGTCTCAATATAGTATTTGAAGATCATAGGCACAAGAACCGCTGGAACGACAACCTTCATCATCTTATCATGCCTCGAAGGGCAACATAAAACACCATTCCTCAGAACATAAGGGATAACATGTTCCCCAGAAGAAAGGGTTTCCATTATCTGAGCCAGCGTCGGATCTTCACGTTGGTATTTCTCAATATCCCTAAAGAGCATGGGAGCATCTGTTAAGATGGCATTAACCTCAGATAGCATGGACTCGGAAGGTGATGAACTGTCGACCGGTTCGTGGGTCTCGACGTCGTTATGAAACATACGGCTGAGTCCATCAGCAACAACATTTTCGGTACCTCTGATATGTCTAACATCAAACTGGAAGGCGGAAATACGAATAGCCCAGCGGGCTATACGACCAGTACGACGCGGCCTACCTAAGACCCAGCTTAAGGCTTGATTATCTGTCTCCAGGTCGAATTTGACATGTTCCAGATAGAGACGGAACTTTTCTAAGGCGAATAAGACTGCCAAACCTTCAAGCTCATATATGGAGTACTTTGCTTCTTGAGCTGACAATGTCCTAGACGCATAGGCGATGGGTCGCCTCCCTCGTTCAGTCTCTTGAAGAAGGACTGCAGCTACCGCCGACGACGACGCGTCGGTTTGGACGATGAATTTCTTCGAGAAATCGGGCATAGCAAGTACAGGGGCATTACAGAGAGCTAATTTAAGGTCTTCAAAAGCGGCTTGTTGAGAAGGTCCCCACTCAAATTTGATGCCTTTCCTACGAAGAAGGTTTAAGGGCGCCGCTCTATTAGCAAAGTTAGGAATGAACTTTCTGAAGAAATTCACCATACCAATGAACCTGGCGATACCTTTAATGTCCTTGGGAGGTTTAAAATCACGGATGGCCTGTGTTCTAGAATGATCGACAGCTACACCATCGGGTGACACAATATGCCCTAGGAATGACATAGAGGGCTTAGCAAAGGCAACCTTGGACAACTTAACAGTTTACCCAGCCTTACGAAGGCGATCAAGAACTTCTCGCAGATGATCTAGATGTTCTTCAAAAGTCTCTGAAAATACTACGACATCATCTAAGTAGTGATATAAGTACTCGAATTTGATGTCGGAGAAGACCCTATCTAGCAGCCTAGTGAGCACAGCTGCTCCCGTGGGGAGCCCGAAAGGCACGCGGTTGTATTCATATAAATTCCAGTCCGTGGCGAACGCTGTAAGGTGTTTAGACTCTTCGGCAAGGGGAATTTGATTATAGGCCTGATTTAAGTCCAAGATGGTGAAGAACTTGGCCTTACGAAACCATGAAAAACAAGAATGAAGGTCGGGAAGGGGCACAGATTGTAACACCACCTTCCGATTGAGAGCCCTGTAATCAATGACAGGCCTGAAGCCTCCTTGGGGTTTCGGTACTAGAAAAATAGGCGAAGAATACGCTGACTTAGAGGGCCTAATAATACCGTCCTTCAACATCTGACCGATGATTTCCTTCAGAGCCTTCATTTTAGGTGGAGATAGCCTATACGGTGGAAAACGGACAGGAATCGAATCCGTAACCTCAATTTTGTATTCAATAAGGTCAGTAACACCAAGAGTACAGAGAACACCTCGGGAAACGACTGACACAATTTGCGAATACTATCAGCCTGCTCCTCAGGTAGATGTCTAAGGTCTAACAACATCTCATCCTGGGTAGGCGAAATAGATGAACATGATGCAGAATTACACTTTAATAGAGGGATTTTACAACTAGAAGCAAATTTGAATGTGCACGACCTAGACTTGAGATCGAGCACAAGACCAGTGTGAGAGATAAAGTCAGCTCCCAATATAATGGGGCAAGACAATTGCTTGGCCACAAACAATTTAATTTTCCATGTAAACTTAAAAACACGAATTTTGACCAGTAAGGAACCTAGAATTTCTAATGGAGATGAATTAGCCGAAACGTATTGAACAGGAGAAGAGACATAGTCAGGAAGTTTACAAACCGTTTTCAATTTAGAATACCATTCAGCCGCAATAATCGAACAAACACTACCTGAATCTAAGAGAGCTGTTATAGGCTCGTTATTTACCTCAATCTTAAGAAAAGGAACAGGTGCGGGGGTATCCGCCGCAATCCTAAGACATTCTTTAGGGCATTCAAAAGATGAACTTGAAGGCTGATCGTTCTCTGCATTTACAATCTGTTTACTAGGGGCTGAGTCTCGGGAAGATGGATTAGTCGACTCAGCCGAAGCCACTAGTCACTTTTTATTATTGGCATGGGTGGAATTTGCACCAGAAGTTGGGCAGGAGGGGGTGCTATTTGAGTTTGGGCAATTCTTGGCGATATGTGAGAAGGCCCCACATTTAAAACAGCCTTGTGCTGAACCAGCTCCATTATTTGCCCTACTACTTTTGACCAATGGACATTTATTGCGAAGATGGTCAGGCGACCCGCAAGCATAACATTTACGGGGTGTGACTGGTCGGCGAGGTGGAGGCCGAGTGTTACTAAAGGAAGGCGGGGGTTCTTTCGCTACACGCAAAGAATCGGCGTATCTAACTCCTTCCGCTGAGACGGCCAACGCTTCAAGTTCAGAAAAAGTTTGCGGGCACGCCGCAAAACACAAGTATGACCTATAAGATGGTGAAATGCCTTCCACAATAGCTTGTACAATTTGGTCCTCAGGGAAGTGAAGAGCAAACACCCTGGTATAAAACTTAATGTCTTGTATGAAATCAGCCAAGTTTTCATCCAAACTCTGTACTCGATAATAGTATTTCTGAATCGGAGATGACCTTGCGCGGGCAGGAATAAAATTAGCAAGTAGATGTGCATGAAAATCTTCGATGGATGACTGTTCAGCTATGGCTCTTACTATTTTGTCGGAGAGAATACCAATAGCATACGGATAGATAATTTGCAAGATTTGACATGGAGACAGAGAAAAAACAAGGGCATGATCCTGAAATTCCACTAGAAATCTTAAAAATGAAATTACGTCACTGGTGGTATTAACAGAAAACTTGGATATACCTCTGAGCAACATTGCCAATGGATGAGGCAAGCTACTAAATCCGGGTGACATAGTAGGTAAAGGTTTCAATGGCAAGGAAGTCAATTCAGAACGGATGTTACTCAATGATGCACGACGTTCAGATTCGTTGTCCAATGGGGCAGGGATAGTTTGAGCAGCAACGGTTATCCTATTAACTTCTCCCTTGGGAGGCGCTTCCTCACTACCTGCATTCACTATGGTGGGTTGATCAGATTTGGAAGGAACTTCCCCAGTTAACAATTGAGTGACCTTACTAGATAATTCGGAAATATTTTCCAGGAGCGTACTAGCTTCCTTCCTCTGAACGTCATTCAGTTTTAGAGACAACAGATCGTTAACCCTATTCGAAAAATGATATAGCCTGCCTTGCACACGCTTAATTTGATTAGGAGACGGATCATTTTCATCAAAAAAACTAACTACAGAAACTAGCCCAGTAATATTCTCCGTGATCGTGGAAAGAGAGTCGTCAATTTCTTTCTCTCCCAAATTGGGGATGGAAATGGGCAAATCAAGAGACTCTCTAAGCTTGTTAGTGTCTATTGCAACCGTGCCTCCAGATTGCACATTTCTGATAGTTAATTCATAGATCAACTCCTCTTTGCGCAAATAGTTAAGGAGGAGAACATCGCGAGGGCCGGGCATGATGACAGAACAATTTTGAAAAACTCAAAAAATTCCAGCAACTGAGAAAATTGTTAGAGTTCGAATCAAAGCAATGTTTAGCCGTCAAAAGGGGCTAAATTGAGACCCATTCAACCACGCTCTGCTACCACTTGTTACGGAGATATCCGTGGTAGGTAGAGGTGTAAGAAGGTGCGGGCGTGAATGGGTTTTCAAACTACGGTATCAAAGTTAATGTAAAATTTAACGAGGTTATATTTTCTTTTCAATATTAAGTAATAACAAAGAACAGGTACTTAGTAGCCAAAACACAATTTGAAATGTACAATTACAGGGGTTACAGAGTTTGGGCTTCGAGCCCTGAGTTCACAATTCTTGAGCAACTAGCCCAACTTTCCGATATACAAATTTTAACAAAGGGGCAGAAGACCCCAATCAAACCCTGGAGCACTTGCTCCAAATTACACAGTTAAGCCTCCTCGAGGCACACAACACTCCGTTTCCAAAAGAGCCACACGCTCTTTAATTTAAGCCTCTCCCAGGCCACACCAAACTCCACCTTCAAGTTGTCCACAACGGACACAAACCCAGGGGTAAAATACCCAATCTACTGAGGTCTATTAAATGAAAAGCAGGTTAATTAAATGACCTCTAAAACAATTTGAGAGGAGGCGAACTTGCACTCCTAATACACTTTGATTTTAAAACCTACTTTGGCACTAGGCCGTTATTACAAGGGCTAATCCCATACTACAGAGGTGATTTAATAGCAATTTACATTACATTACGGAAGAATAGGTTGAGAAACAATAAGTTCACCTCAAAACATTATGAGTGGGAGCTCGAGAGGGTTAGCACTCTCTATCCCAGTATGTAGCTTTTCAAGAGAATAGAAGAAAAGACTAGTTACATTTTAGGAAAAGGTTACATGGTGGAACGCTTCGCACCCGCCCCGAGAGTTAAACTGCTGAGCAAGAAAAGAAAGAATTTATTAATCGGCCATTACCTTATTGTTGACCGCTGCCGAAGAAAGAGGCGCCTCCCGCCTCCTGCTAGGTACTTAACGCACTGAAAGATGGAACAGAAGTGGCCCAGAGACCCAAAAATCAGCAGTTTAAATACTCTCGCGGAAGTTTCTAGGCGTTAGGGGAAAGAAAACACCCTCCCACAAAATTTTTATTGGCTAGGGAAAAGAAACCCCTACATAGAGGAAGAAGAAACACATTATTGGTGGAAAAATTAATTAAAGAAATTCGGGATTGGCTAGATCCAAAATAAGGGGAAAAAGAGGGGTATACAGCCAACTTAAACAATGACAGAAAGAAATTTAACAAAGAACAAACTCTTGAAATAAAAATTTCTCCAACAAAATAGTTCTTTGACTCCGTTCTAGGGTGCACTATTGTTGATCTTCAGTAGTGTCCTCTAGAAGAGAAAGTTCACACTTCTTACTTCACGCGAAACAAAAACACATCAAAAGTGACACAGTTCAAAAACTCAAAATTTTCCACGTGGTGACATCTTCTGAGAAAGTAGAGAATTAATAGAGTAGATAAAGTTCAACCTTCCTCCAGAAGAGGAGTTTCAACTGGCGCAACTTTTAAATAAACGGTGTAGAGGTGTACCGCCCGGTACAATTATTATTATTATTATTATTATCCGATCCGTGCGTCAAATTTTTCGGTGCATAAACAGTTTCCGCTGTATTGAAACAAAGTACCCAGTTTCGAATAAACGCTTGTTTTATACCTTATGAGATTTAATTTGAAAATGGTAAACAGTTGTCGTATGTACATTCAAGTGAACACTTGTCTGATTCTTTATGAATACTGCATTTGTAAATACTCCCCTGTGGGTAAGGGAAGCAGATGAAGAATATATCCACGGTATCCCCTGCCTGTCGTAAGAGGCGACTAAAAGAGGCGACCATGATAATTATAATGGACTTAGAACCATGAGACTACTTGTGATTAGCACCATTAATGTGAAGAACACCATGGGACTACGTTACCTAGGAGCAGTACCATTATAAGAGGAACACCACGGGTCTGAGCGTTGCCTATGATTGGTACCATCGTGTACATACCACCGAGGTGGTGGAGCGGGCACTCGGCTGCACAGGTACCAGGTACCAAGCGTTGCTCTCGAATGTGTTGGTTCCACTGTATTGTGAATGGGTCTGCGTTACCTATAAGTAGTACCACTATATGAGGAATACCATGTGTCTACGATGCCTGTGGTTAGTACCATTATAGGAGAAACACGATTGTTCTGCTTTACCAGTTATTAGTAGGCCTAGTGTTATGAGGGGCCGATGGCCTGGAATATGAACCCCTTTGAACAATAAGCATCATCTCAGAAAATAAGACATTGTGAATTGGATCCACTGACTGTTTTGGATTCATGGACATATTTCCATCATCATCCGTTTTAGATTCTATACATTTTGGAGTTTTAATTATCGTTTCATTTCGTTGCACCTCGTGCCATTGGAGGCCGATAACCTAGCTGTGAGGCCACTTTAAACAACAAACCTCATCATCATTATCAACATTTCTAATGTTATTTTACACGTTTAACAGTGAGTGTCTGTAAGAAGAAAGACAGTCGATTCCCATTCTGTTTCCTTTACTGTGACCAGACGAAGGTTAATTAAGGTACAACCCTAGTATTTGCCTGGTGTGAAAATGGGAAACCACGGAAAACCATCCTCAGGGCTGCCGACAGTGGCGTTCGAAGTCACCATCTTCCGAATGCAAGCACACGGTTGTGCGCCCCTAACCGCATAGCCAACTCGCTTGGTGGTGACTGTTTTAAAGGGAAGTACAACTAGGCATCACTGCCCTCTTAACACTTATCCGAGGACAAAAACAGAAGAGACAAGAGTTCCAAATCTTCGAAAAATGATAGGATTAGCACCAAGAAACAAAAAAGACGTGAAATGAAGGCCTTGTCACCTAGGATTATTAGGATAAGAAGAGAGCAGGAGTTGATCGAGAGACGTCGTATAGGAAAGTTCAAAGTGAGGAACCTGTCACAAGTAGGTGAGAATCCTGCCACGCTCAGCTTGAGAACCTATGGTCACCAACTCACACAGTCAAGGTAGGCCTTTTACACCTGCAATGAGGAAGAAAGGTAGGTGGCATTTACGATTATTTGAATTATTGCAGGACGAACTCCGAACGTGTGGAATACCGAGCTCGATAGCTGTAGTCGCTTAAGTGTGGCCAGTATCCAGGTAATCGGGAGATAGTGGGTTCGAACCCCACTGTCGGCAGCCTTGAAGATGGTTTCCCGTGGTTTCCCATTTTCACACCAGGCAAATGCTGGGGCTGTACCTTAATTAAGCCCATGCCGCTTCCTTCCAATTCCTAGGCCTTTCGTATCCCATCGTCGCCATAAGACCTTTCCGTGTCGGTGCGACGTAAAGCAAATAGCAAAAAAAAAAAAAAAAAAAAAAAAAGTGTGGAATGAGGGCAACATTCATATTCGTTTATTGGATACCATTTTATATAATATTGATAATGTCCTATAACAGCTGATAAATTAAGAGTTTATTTTATCATTATAAATATGTCCCATCAACAAATCTTGCATGATTTAAGAAGAAAAAACCTACACAATTCAGTCGGATATTTTTATATGAAACGCGTTTCGTTTCTTACCTCCTGTATTTGCTGTTGGTTAGCAGCCTCATCCGAAAATAATATGCTTGGTGACTACATTTCAATTCAAGTCCTGGCCAAACAGCGTGGACCACCGACCGTGCTAGGCGTCCCAAAAGGTACCGCCATGAGTCAACAGCAGAATAGGGCTCTACATTGGACGGGTGATCAAAGAAAGGACATAGACATTCCTCGTCAGGATGATACAGTTTCTGAACCGTATCATGAGAGCTGAGTAAACAGTCGCCCAGCAAATTTGTTTTGTTATGGTTATGAAGATTAAAATTTTTAATGGACTAGACCTACTTATAGGTATACGTTGTCTAGTAAATTAGAAAAAAAATGTTTCCTCGTAAATGTACCGAATAATAATAATAATAATAATAATAATAATAATCCGCAACAAGCCTTATATCTGATTCCAGTTCTTTTCTCTTATATACATGAGAAAATATAAAGGAATAGAATGGTATAGAATACTCCAGTCCCCTAGTTCCAGATCGCATGAAACTTCTGAGACAGCACTCTTTAATTGCAATTCATTTAAGTTTGACACAAGCATTACGTTTTCTTCTTACCATCATTTGACTATTACTACACTAAATATGATGAATTTTGTCCCAGATGTTAACAATGTTACATTGTCTAGGACAACAACCATCTTCACTTTCCTTAGCTTATTTAGTGCTTGCTTTTGTGCCACAAGTCTTTTGGAGCATCCTAGGGCAGGCTTGTTTTTATCTATCTAATCCTTATCCTTCAGTTTTCTCGTTCGTATTTGTTGCGGTTTTTTAAATTTTCTTTCTCCACGTACTTTTTAAAATACAAACTTTTGCTATCCTTTCCGATGTAGTCCACTCTTTATTTAATAGCTTAACAATTGTATAGGTTTCTCTCTGTCTTCGTATTCTTGTTTTATATTCACTTCTCAGATATTTAACTCTCAATGCTTCAGTTGCCCTACAGACTCTTAATGGATGAACTTCTTCCATTTCTTCTTCACAGAGTAGACACTGATTTTCGTTATTTCTCTCTTTCTCTCTGTCCCTTATGTTTATATATTCCCATTATCCACCAGATCATTCCTCTTACTTCTGTGTCAGGAAGCCTTTCGATCCTTTTTACCATATGTTGTATAATTTTACAAAAGATAAAAGCATAAATGTCCAATAATACCTACCTATTGGACCCCTTGTTAAATGTTACCGGATCAGATAATGCTTCACCTACTCTAACCGTCTGAATTCTATTTTCTAGAAATGTAGTCACTCATTCAAGCACTCTTTTGTCTAATCAAATAGCCATCATTTTTCTTAACAGTCTCTCATGATCTACCCTAACAAATGCCTTGGCTAGGTCAATAGCGATAGTCTATTCGACCTTCGTAATATAAAATATCTTATATTATGTTGCTGGTATCCTAACAGTTGAGCCTCACTGGAATAACCTTTCCTAAACTCTTACTGCTTTCTGTAAAACCAGTTATTTCGCAAAAGTGTCGAACATAATAAAAATAATGCTTTCCCAGAACGTTACAGAAGAGTTATTGAACGTTTCGGAAGTTTTGAATGAAGAATAATAAGAAAACATTGGTAGCATCTTGTGAAGCCATCTCATGAAAATATTTTGAAATTATTTGTTTAAAATTGTCCAACTCTGAAATATTTCAGAAAATATTTTTAGTGCAGATTCGAATTCACTTGAAGTTACAGCAGTGTGGAAACGATTTTGAGTCATAATCATCCCATTTAAAGCTTTTATTGTTACGGATCGAAAATTAAATAGTGTGTATAATATAGATTAACACAATGGATTTACATAAACCTGTGAAAGGTATAATCACATCCGTGTTTAAAAATGTCAAATATTTGATGTTATCTATTACAAGCAATATCAGTTTTCGAATGGTGACGGAGTTCGGTTTTCTAGAAATGTAGCCACTCATTCAAGCACTCTTTTGTCTAATCCAATAGCCACCATTTTCCTTAACAGTCTGCCCTACTCTCATCATCATGTGAAATTGCCAGCGTGTTTCCCCAGTCTGGCATCGGGCTCAGTTGGATCGTCAAACCTCTTCAAGACGCCGGCGACTACTACGCCATTGTTCCTTCTTGAAACATAATATTTGATGTAAAAGGCAGGTATTTGTAACAAGTGGGGGGTAATCATCTTTCTTAGTGAGCTTTCACTGTCTGTGCCTCAAATGAGGCTTTCAGTAGTAGCTCAACGGTGCACTCACTAGCCGCTACGTCTTGGGAAATTTGTGACAGTCCAGCCAGGGTTGTCAGATTTCCGGATGGCAAATAAGGAGCACTCGTTCGATTCCAGATAGCAAATAAGGAATATTTCCATTTCCTTGCCATATAGCGCTAAATTAAGGCACCATAACCATGATTAAGAGAAGAGACCAGGGTTATATTAACAAATAAATACCGGTACCGGTAATAATATAACAGCGTCAGCGTGAAATATGTAGGTGTTTAATGTATTACAAACTAATAATGCGTTAGTCTTTACATTGAAATGAACACTTCACAAGTACTTGCCATTTGAAGATGCAATTTGTAATAGTTTCTTATTGAACAAAACTTTCAGAAATTCCTTACAATTCTCATCATAGCTGAAGTACACAAGAAGTTCACTGTTATTAAAACTACTGAGCATCTCTTTCTGTCATCTCTCAATTTTATTGCCATTACTGAAAATACTTTCAGTAGATGCCCACTAGTACATATTTTGATCATAACCGCGCACTTTTTCGACACCTACTATGCTATTGTTTAAACCGCCCTATTAAAAAAGCGGAACATTGGGCGTGCGATTTAAAGGGTACACAGTACGCGGAGCAAAATGAGGAAAAACCGTATTGTTCCGGGCAAAACCGTACATCTGGCAACACTACGTCCAGTTGATAATCCCAATGCCACACTGCAAAGTTGTCCAGAGACCCTTAAAACTTTGCCAAAACCTCCTTTTGATTGTTCGAATTGAATCTTTCAGTTTTTAGGGACAAAAATGATTTCTTATAAAATAATGTTATTTGTTTTACGCCCCACTAACTACTTTTTAAGGTCTTCGAACACGCCGAGGTGCCGGAATTTAGTGCCGCAGGAGTTCTTTTACGTGCCAGTAAATCTACCGACACGGGGCTGTCGTATTTGAGCACCTTCAAATACCACCGGACTGAGCCAGGATCGAACCTGCCAAGTTGGGGTTAGAAGGCCAGCGCCTTAACCGCCTGAGCCACTCAGCCCGGCAAAATGTTTTCTTGGGTTCCTCTCTCTCCTTTTGCGTCTCAGGGAATTTGTATGAGTTCTCTTATTGTCGTTTCGTAGGGCATATCAGAAATAAAAGAAAACTGTGTAGATCAAGTAAATTACGTGTTAGATGACGAAGACTTGGGAGTCATTTAGTTTCACGAGGAGCAAAAGTGAACAAGTTTTGTTTACTGAATCTAAAAGAGAAGGGACTGACATTTTTTGGATAGGGAAATTTGAACGACGAGAGGGTGGCAGTCAATTTGAACCCTAATGAAATTTTAAATTCTGTGGTAGTTTTTTTTCCACAACCAGTCAAAGAAAGGAAAGAAAAAAATAATAAAAAATAGGGATAAGTCTGGAGCTCGTGCAACATTTCGAAGACCCTGTCGGACTAAATGCTGGGAATTTCACGTCTATCTGACTGGTTCGGAATACAGGACATTAACTCCTAGCGACTGGTTTCTAGTAGTTTGCAATTTGAAGTTTTGGCCAGGCTTTGAGGCTTTCATGTATTCTAGACAACTGTACAGTGGAGCAAAATGTCGGTAAATTCACTACTGAAAGAGATTAAATTGCATGAATACTTATGTAAATAACGTATTCAATTAAATACTGTACTTTCTTAGAGTCGGAGTTGCCTGGAATCTGCATACATATACAAAATTCAATGCAAGGTGCGTCTTAGAAACGGATAGAAATCAATTTTATGATTCGTTCCATAGAGAAGATGATATAACATTCCACAAGTAAAATTAAAGACAATAAGGAAGTATCATTATGACTCATAAAATTATTTTGTTTGGATGAACGTCAGGAAACAAGTTTGAAAACATGGTCATTCCTAAAGACTATAATTTTATCGTTGTAAGTGAAAATTAGGTTGCTTAACATGTTCTTCAGTTGATAGAGAGTAGGAAAGTTAAATATGAATTGATGTATTCTACAGCTGTGCCGTGAATGGGTGCGTTCAATGGTGTGGACGTCAGCTGTACGCTCTCTGCATAGTCCTGGGAATGAGGACATTGTTGATGAATTGCCACGCAAATGCAACTGTTGTTGGATAAATTTCGTTACCTTAGAAAGGAAAGCGGCAACCATTAAAATTAAATATTGAAAATAAATAATGTAGCAGTAACACCTTAATGACTGCCATTCGTAACATAAAGGCAATCGCATTCGGCGTTAGAAGAAAGCTAGGCTGGGAAGACTCCTGTGTAAATATAATATCAGTTAAGAACGGCTACCTTACCGACGTAGTAGTCTGGCTCCATGGCTACATGGTTAACGTATTGACCTTTGTTCGTAGGGGTCCCGGATTCGATTCCCGGCATGGTCGGGAATTTTAACTATCATTGGTTAATGCCGCTGTCACGGGGGCTGGGTGTATGTGTCGTCTTCATCATTTGATCCTCATTTCGAGGCGCAGGTCGCCTACGGGAGTCAAATCCAAAGACATGCTCCTGGCGAGCCGAACATTTCCTCGGACACTCCCGGCACTAAAATTCCATACGGCATTTCACCCGAAAGGGCGTGGGTTTCATTCTTCGTCAGGAAGTGGAAAAAGGAGAAACGATATTCCCACTTCTGGAGAGGCACATAGTGCGTTCGAACCCAACTATCAGCAGCCCTGTTATTTCCCGAATTTTCCTATTTTCACATCAGGCAAATGCTGGGGTTGTACCTTACTTACGGCCATGGCCACTTCCTCCCCAGTCCTAGGCCTTTGCTATCCCATCGTCGCCGTAAGATTTATCCGTTTACGTGCGACGTAAAGCAAATTGTAAAAACCATCTGCATTCTGGCCGTTTGAGAGTGGGGAGACAAAGTTGTACATTGTGTGCCTAATACGTTTCAAACGTCAAATGCTTTTCAGAATTTTGGCCCGATAGCCATGATTTGTATGCAAAAAAAAAAAATGAAAATATACTTCTGTACTTCAGACGGGTAATTCCATACAGTGCCGAGGTTACTGATAGTGGAAGCCATTACTTTCCACTCGTGGGGTTCGTCATGAACTGTACTGTGATGGCTTTGATTACCGTTTATAATATCAGTAAGAAGAAGGGACAGAATGATAGGGTACATCTTAAGACACCTACGTCCTGTTCACTTAGTTTTTGAGGGAAGTGTAGACGGTAAAAATAAGGGTAGACGAAGGTATGAATATGACAAAGATTAGAGTAGATATAGGATGTAGTAATTACGTAGAAAAGGAAAGGTTAGGTTAGGATGGCATGGGAAGCTGCATAAAACCCAAACAATACAGTATCAAGTAATAGCGAAGATGAGTGAAAATTCCAAATTTCTGTATTACTTGAGGAGGAAAGAGTACTGTAACACTAACCGAAATGGGTGGAGATAAGCACTAATTGGAAGACAAAAATAATCATCCTGTGATGACACTCGCTCCTCTTCCTCACTCGAAGACCGAGGCGGTGATGATGATTATTAATTTAAGGGGAAGAACGACTGTGCAACCATTCAACATTAATCCTCATCAGAATGGGAAAACAAAGACACTATATTTTTTACTAGTGGTTAACGTCGTACTAACACATCGAAGGTTTTCGGCGATGCAAGAATGGGAAAGGACTAGGAATGGGGGATAGCTGCCGTGGCCTTAATTAAGGTACAGTCCCAGCATTTTCCTTGGATGGAAATGGGAAACCATAGAAAACCATCTTTAGGACTGCAAACGGTGGGATTCGAACGTACCATCTCCACAATTCAATCTCAGAGCTATGCGATCTTAACCGCACGGCCACATCACTCTTTGAATAAAGATGCCCAAAAATTCAAAATTTGAAGATATTGAAAAATGAAGGGAGTGACATGAGGGCGAATAGAATGTAAAAATCCCTACACCCTGCCAACCTAATACCGTTGGGATAGGAGGAGAACAAGAGTTGACCAGTGCAGGTCGGACAGGAATTTTAAAAGTGAGGAGCTTGATAAAGCAAAATAAACCAGTATCAGGCTCAGCTAATGGACCCGTGATCACCAATCCATATTTCGAATTTGGGAGCCCCTGAGGGAATAGAAAACATACACACTATCTAAAAGAAATACTGTACATTTTCAGTTTCTTAAAGAACTGGACGTTGGAGAGTTGAAGTCATAGCTGTATAGCAAGTGCCTAATACGTTCCAAACATCAAATGCTAATCAGAATTCCGGCCCGATAGCAGTGATATTTATGTACAAAATATGAAAATGAACATCTGTTTTTCAAACGGGCGATTTTCAAACAGCAGGTTTGTAGTTAGTCATGACTGTTGACATCGTCACCATAGCAATGGGACGTCTAGGTTTACGGGAATTCAAACCCAAGGACGTAGATTTTCATTTCAAAAATGCCACGTGAATTGGCTAGGATTCGAACAGTGGCAGGCTTGATTAGAAGCAAGTGACAATTCCACTCGTCTTTCATGCACCTAGTCGATTTTCCTGAGATGATGCTTCAAGTACAGAAATGACCCAGATGGCAGTACATTACTTTCATTCCCCTGTGGGTGACGGCTGTAGAATAACACCCACGGTATCACCTGCCTACCGTAAGAGGCGACTAAATGGACGGGCTTTGAACTTGGGAACGTGGGTTGGCGACCATGGGGACCTTAGCCAAGTTCTGGGATTAATTCCACTTACTTGTCCCAGGCTCCTCACATTCATCTGCCCTATCCGACCTCCCTTAGTTAACTCTTCTTCTTTTCCGACCCCGACGGTATTAGAACACTGGAGGCCTACGGAGTCTTTCATTTTCAAGCGTTTTGTGGCCCTTGTCTTTCCTTGGGTGATATCTTCGATTTTTCGAAGTGTCAGATCCCTTCAATTTTTTCTCTCCGATTAGTGATATATAGAAGATGGTTGTCTGGTTGTACTTCCTCCAAAAAGAATAATCATCACCACCAATCACAATCATCGCCAGAGATGAAAAACTTTTTGAATTATGAGTTCACAGTTAGTGACAAGATAATAATAATAATAATAATAATAATAATAATAATAATAATAATAATAATAATAATAATAATAATAATAATAATAATGTCTGACTCATTGGCAGGGGAAGAGGTGATAACTCCCACGTGGTGCGTCCCAGGTGGTGGGTAGGGGGGTCCTAACCGGCTTGCCGGCGGACTTGAGGGAAATGAAATACCTCTCGCGGACCAAACACACACCCCCTGTGGGTGGGGGAGGCAGACGAATAGTACACCCACGGTATCCCCTGCCTGTCGTGAGAGGCGACTAAAAGGGGCGACCAAGGGATGATTGCATTCCAACCATGAAACTATATGTGTATAGTACCACCACACGGAGAACACCAAGGGTCGCTTTTACTTGTGCGTAGTACCACTATATTAGGTACGAAATAGGTTTGTGATTAGTAGCACACAGGAGCACCGTGCGGTCGGCTTTTGCAGTACCTGTGATTAGTACCACCATATGAGCGGGACCATGGGATGATAGCTACCATGGTTCTGCCTTGCCTGTGATTAGTACCCACTATATGAGGAACACCACGGGATAGGGGAAGGTCCCTGTGGTTAGTACTATTATGTGATGAACACCATAGGTTTGCGTTGCCTGTAAATGGTGCCGCAAAGTGAGAGAAACATAGGTCTGTATTATACGTCGAATTTCATAACCTCTGAGTAGTACAATAATGTGTGGAATACCGCAAGTCTCTGCTACTTTTGATTAGTACCGCAACAGGACAGACACCATGGTTCTACATTACTAGTCCACGAACCTGCTACGCAGGCGTAGCAGGGGGAGAGGTGATACTCCCACGTGGCGCGTCCCAGGTGGCGGATAGGGGGGTCCTCACCGGCTTGCCGGCGGACTTGAGGGAAATAAAATACCTCTCGCGGACCAAACACACACCCCCTGTGGGTGGGGGAGGCAGACGAATAATACACCCACGGTATCCCCTGCCTGTCGTGCGAGGCGACTAAAAGGGGCGACCAAGGGATGAATGAATTAGAACCATGCAACTACTTTTGATTCGTACCATCATGCGGGGAACACCATGGGTTGCATGTACTTGCGAGTAGTATCACTAATATGGTACGAAATATGTTTGTGATTCGTTGCAGTAAAAAGCCTGGCCTGGTGGATTCCAGTACCCGTGCGTTGTACCCATGTGGGCAACACCGCGGGTCTGGGCGTAGCCTGTGAGTTGTACCACTATATGAGCGACACCGTGGGTCTGCGTTGCCTGTGATTAGTACTCACTATGTGCGGAACACCACGGGGCCCTTGGGACCGGCGCCCGTGACTAGTACCCTAGGTGCGGAAACTCATCGGTTTGCGTTGGCTGTAAGTGACGCCATTGTGTGCGAAACACCATAGGTCTGCGTTACCTGTACGAAGTACAATACTTGTGAGTAGTACCATCTTTTGTGGAACACCGTGAGTCTTCGCTACTTCTGATTAATACCCCAACATGACACATACCATGGTTCTATTTTACTCGCGACATGTACCATTCTGTGGGGCCTTCGACGTGGATTTTGCGCCCCCTTTAGACACCGAGCATCATTGTGCTTTATAAGTGGTACCTTGGTCGGTAATACTGTTATTTTCGTTCTCTATTGAATCCGATCCACTGGTTTTTGTTTTTGTTTGTTTTGTGTTTTGTTGGGTTCCTGTCCATCCATTCATTCTTCATGACATTTTTATTTTGGTCAGTGGATGCCTTTGTAATTTTTGTTCTTTCATTTCGTACCATTAGGGGCCGATGACCTTCGCTGTTAGGCCCCTTAAAACAACAAGCAAAAAAAAAAAGCAACATTACTAGCGATAAGTATCATTCTGAGGGGCCTCTGATCTGTATTTTGGACCCATTTAGACACCAAGCATCCTCGATTCAGGATTGTGCATTGGAAGTGGTCCTTTGGTCAGTAATACTATTAACTATGATAGTTTTTTGAGTCGGATCCACTGATTGTTTTAAATTCATGTTCATTCATTCATTCATTCATTCTTCATGACATTTTTTTATTTTGGTCAGTGGATGATTTTGAACTTTTAGTTTGTCGTTTCATTTCGTACCATTAG
This sequence comes from Anabrus simplex, assembly GCF_040414725.1. Lineage (NCBI taxonomy): Eukaryota > Metazoa > Arthropoda > Insecta > Orthoptera > Tettigoniidae > Anabrus > Anabrus simplex. The sequence goes on from NC_090268.1 coordinate 265,907,892, forward strand.
GGGCCGATGACCTCGATGTTAGGCCCCTTTAACCAACAACATCATCATCATGACTCATTGGCTGAGTTGAGGCCTTCGGTTCAGAGGGTCCCGGGTTCGATTTCCGGCTGGATCGGTTAATTTAATCGCATTTGATCAATTCTTCTGGCCCGGGGACTGGGAATTTGTGTTTGTCCCAACACTTTCCTCTTCATATTCAGACCCCACACTACACTACCTACCACCATAGAAACACGCAGTAGTAATAACAACCCTCCATATATATGGTTGGCGTCAGGGAGGGCATTCGGCCGTAAAACTGCGTGAATCCACATGTGCGACACGGTTCTGTGGAATAATAATAATAATAAAGTTATTTGCTTTACGTCCCACTAACTACTTTCGCGGTTTTCGGAAACGCCGAGGTGCCGGAATTTCGTCCCGCATGAGTTCTTTAACATGTAAGTAAATCTACCGACACGAAGCTGATGTATTTGAGCATCTTCAAATACCACCGGACTGAGTCAGGATCAAACCTGCCATGTTGGGATCAGAAGAGCAGCGCCTCAACCGTCTGAGCCACTCTGCCCGGCTAGTGCCAAGATACATGAACATACTATGTAGTGAGGGTGGCCATTCATCAAGGCACTATGAAGAATTGAGTGGTCGGCTCCATGATTCACCAATTTGTTCCCCAGAATTAAACTCATTTTAAATTCTATTTCATGAATCTCTGAAGGCCGTAATCTACTTCCAATTTATTTTGACTTCCGGATAAGGGATAGAACCCATCTCCATAAATCAATAATGTTTTTACTCTCTTGCTCTGTAAGATATTTTCAACGAAAGAATAACCAACTATACCACAGCAATAAAAGTATATGGAGAGACCTGACTTTTAGTCTTGCCCTTGTATTTCTTACAGCTTGCCGGCTGAAACTCCATCACAAGGAGATCACTCGTTAAATATATTCATGCAGCTGGTTTGTGAACAGTTATGAGATGACAGTAACTGTTTAGGCCGCCTGTAGCACGTGAGGCTGGGACAATACTGTGCCCTGAGGGAGCAGGTGTCTCATGCCAGAGCTCATTATCCACCGCTCCCCGTTAAACTCCACGTAGCATATGGCTTCTTCCATAACAGGCATCCAATATCAATAAACATGAGAAATGGGGAATTTTTAAATCTTCTGATATCCATAACTACAAGAGATGAGACTTACAGAGCAGAGAAGAATATGAAGTCGTAAATAGACCACATTCCTAGACAGCACAGTATTCAAATACAGTATGCGGCAAAACAAACAGTACTAAAATTACAAACAGGCTCTCAACATCAAGATATATCATTATAACATACACGATGAAGACTGCGATTTAAGCTAGTAGTAAGCTCAACCTATAGCATTGCAAGCCGTAAGGTTAACCACTGGAAATACTTACGTCGTGTGTGAATTTGTATAATATGATGATGCTGGATTTAGAATGTTAAAGTAGTAGTATTTCTTTTAATATTTTCTTTCCTTTGATTTGCTTGGTATATTGTTGTTGTTGTTGTTGTTGGATAATTATGTTTTAACTTTACGTTATTATCACACTACTCTAAGTGACCATTGTCACCAGGATATTTCCCAATTGCGATGTAGAGGGTTGTCCAGAAAGATGTTACAACTTATATGGCACTACATGATCTTATATCACATATTTGTTTCCTCTGTTGCAGACGAGATGTGGCCACCCAATTTACTTTGGATAAGAGAAGAAAGGTAGCTTCTTAGATGGAAGTGCTTGAGTCGCCCTCACTAGTATGAAAAAACATTTAAGAAATGGTTTGAGAAGGATCCTCCAAACCGTCTACTTATCCGTTGACTGCATGATAAATTTGTACCAATCGGCCCTGCGACCAATGACTGTAAAGGAAGGAGTGGACGTCCAAGAAATATTCGAATGGAAGATAAGGAGCCCAAGAAAATCAAGTAGGAGATTAGCATTGGAAAGCGGCATCACACGGACAAGTGACTTAAAAATTCTTTCCCTCGATCTGGAAATGAACCCGTACCACATTCAGATCATACAGGCTCTTTCTGATAAATTAGCACAGAGCTGTCATTAGAGAGATGCATATACAGTAGACCCTAATGTTGTGTTCTTTATGACGAATGCAGCCACATTTAATGTCAGCGGGAACGTGAATAAATACATCTGCGTCCTTTGGAGTACAGACAATCCACATGCAGTAAGAGAGCACACTCGATCCTCTCCGAAAGTTAACGTATGGTACGATATTTCGAAGTTTGGAGTACTTGGTGCATACTTTTTTTAATGATCAGACTGTAACGCGAGATGCTTATCTAGATATGTAGCGCCAGAATGTTGTTGATAACCTTCCCTTCCGAATCTTAACATCAGGTTATTTCCTTAACGGTTCGATATTTCCTGGATGAAACGTTTGGTGAACGCTGGATTGCAAGAGGTGGACCTGTGGCTTGGCCAACACGGTCACCCCACGAACCTACTACGCTGGCCTAGCAGGGGGAGAGGTGATACTCCCACATGCCGCGTCCCAGGTGGCGGATAGGGGGGTCCTAACCAGCTTGCGGCGGACTTCAGGGAAATAAAATACCTCTCGCGGACCAAACACACTACCCCCTGCGGGTAGGGGACGCACATGTAGAATACACCCGCGGTATCTCCTGCCTGTCGCAAGAGGCGACTAACAGGGGCCCAAAGGGCTCTCAACTTGGGAGTGTGGACTGGTGACCACGAGGTCCTTAGCTGAGTCTTGGCATTGCTTCCTCACTTTCGTCTATCCTATCCGACCTCCCTTGGTCAACTCTTGTTCTTTTCCGACCCCGACGGTATTACAGCATTCGAGGCCTAGGGAGTCTTTCATTTTCACGCCCTTCGTGGCCCTTGCCTTTCTTCGTCCGTTACTTCATTTTTCAAAGTGACTGATCCCTTCTTTCTTATTCTTATATTCTCTCTATCACCTGTGGGTAATAATTCAATTTCGTGTGGCTATTTCTAGCCGAGTGCAGCCCTTTAAGGCAGACCCTCCGATGAGGGTGGGCGGCATCTGCCAAGTGTAGGTAACTGCGTGTTATTGTGGTGGAGGACAGTGTTATGCGTGGTGTGTGAGTTGCAGGGATGTTGGGGACAGCACAAACACCCAGTCCCCGGGCCATTGAAATTAACCAATGAAGTTTTAAAATCCCCGACCCGGCCGGGAATCGAACCCGGGACCCTCTGAACCGAAGGCCAGTACGCTGACCATTCAGCCAACTAGTCGGACACCTGTGGGTGGGGGACGCAGACGAATAATACACCCACCGTATACCCTGCCTGTCGTGAGAGGCGACTGAAAGGGACGACCTAGGGATGATTGAATTAGAACCACGAAACTACTTTTGATTCGTACTATCACACGGGGAACACAATGGGTTACCTGTACTTGCGAGTAGTACAACTATATTAGGTACGGAATAGGTTTGTGATTAGTAGCAGAAAAGAGTAGCTTCTCCTGTGGGTTTCCAGTACCCGTGCGTCGTACCCATGTAAGCAACACCGCGGGTCTGGGCGTTGCCTGTGAGTTGTACCACTATATGAGCGACACCGTAGGCCTGCGTTGCCTGTGATTAGTTTGTACCCACCAAGTGAGGAACACCACGGGAATACCGTCACCCGTGACTAGTACACCTAGGTAAGGAACCTCATCGGTTTGCGTTGGCTATGAGTGGCACCATTGTGTGAGAAACACCATAGGTCTGCGTTACCTGTACGATGTACAATACTTGTGAGTAGTGCCATCTTGTAACACCTTGAGTCTTCGCTACTTTTGATCAGTACCCCAACATGACAAATACCATGGTTCTACTTTACTCGCGATATGTACCATTCTGAAGGGCCTTAGACCTGGATTTTGGACCCCTTTAGACATCAAGCATCCTCGATTCAGGATCAAGCCTTATAAGTGGTCCCTTGGTCAGTAATAGTATTAGTTATGATCCTTTTATGCGTCGGATCCACTGTTTTTTGTTTGTTTGTTATTTTTTTCTTTTTTGGGTTCGTGTCCATCCATTTATTCTATATGACATTTCCTTATTTTGGTCAGTGGATGATTTTGAAATTTTTGTTGCCATTTCGTATCTTTAGGGGCCGATCACCTAGATGTTAGGCCCCTTAAAACAACAAGCATCATCATCATCAGCTGATAGCGCTGCCAAGGAGGCGGTCACATGGCCTCAGAGAAGCGGTAGTATTATGTCGTCTTCGGATCGGCCACGGTATAGCAACACACTCATACTTACTGAAGAGAGAAGAAGCACCTTCCCCCCTCCCCTCTTTGCCGGTATGTACTGGTGGCGATCATCTGACCCCATACGGAGTGCGCGCACCTGGCCGATCTGCGCCGTAGTCTAAAACTCATCTCCCTCATTCTACGCGACGACGAGCAGTCAGAAGACTTTGTCATCCGTTTTATGAGGGATAGTGGCAGGTTTTATGGTGTTTAATAAATTTTAATTTAAAAAATATAAGCTTCGCGTTTAATCATGGTTTTATTCCTTTAACTCTGTTTTTATCTATCTTTAGGTATTTTTAATGTATTCTTTACACTTTTAATTTGAATAAAATATATTTAAATTTAAATTCAAGCCTTATACAATTTTATTACATTTTAATCCAGTCTGAAATCCTTTTATAATGGACAAAGGCTTAGTGAATTAGATCCACTAATTATTTTAAATTAATCGCTTATCATCTATTTTTTAATTCTAGTCAGTGGATAACTTTAAATTATTATTCCATATCGTTTCTTCTTGAACCACTACAGGCCAGTGACCTAGATGTTAGGCCCCTTTAATGAAGAAGAAGAAGAAGAAGAAGAAGAATATTAACTTAGAAAAGAGAAACAAGTTGTACAGTTAAACCGTCTATTTCTTCATTTAAATGTTTATTTCCAGAATTTGTAATAATTGAAACTCTTGAACAGTGGTGAATGATGCGAGAAGTAAGAAATGTATGATTTAATGATGATGATGATGATGATGATGATGCTTGTTGTTTAAAGGGGCCTAACATCGAGGCCATCGGTCCCTAAAGGTACGAAATCAAATGACAAATTAAAAGTTCAAAATTATCCACTGACCAAAATAAAAATGTAATGAAGAATGAATGGATGGACATTGAATTTAAAACAATCAGTGGATCCGACAAAAAAACTATCATAAATAATAGTATTACTGACCAAGGGACCACTTCTAATGCACAATCCTGAATCGAGGATGCTTGATGTCCAAAGGGGTCCAAAATCCATTTCTAAGGCCCCTCAGAATGGTACATGTCGCGAGTAAAGTAGAACCATGGTATTTGTCATGTTGGGGTACTGATCAAAAGTAGCGAAGACTCACGGTGTTCCACACAGGATGGTACAACTCACAAGTTTTGTACTTCGTATAGGTAACGCAAACCTATGGTGTTTCTCACACAATGGCGCCACTCATAGCCAACGCAAACCGATGAGGTTCCTCACCTAGATGTACTAACCACAGGGACTCGCACTATCCCGTGGTGTTCCTCACATAGTGGGTACTAATCACAGGCAACGCAGAACCACGGTGTCGCTCATATAGTGGTACAACTCACAGGCAACGCCCAGACCCGTGGTATTGCTCACAAGGGTACGACTCACGGGTACTGGAGACCCACAGTGATCCACCCTCTGCTGCTACTAAACACAAACCTATTTCGTACCTAACATAGTGGTACTGCTCGCAAGTAAAGGCGACCCATGGTGTTCCCCGCGTGATGGTACTAATCAAAAGTAATTTAATGGTTCTAAGACAAACATCCCTTGGTGGCACCTTTTATCCGCCTCTCACGACAGGCAGGGGATACCGTGGGTGTATTTTTCGTCTGCGTCCCCCACCTACAGGGGGTAAAGAGAGAGAAAAAAAAGAAAAAAGGAGGGATCCGTCACTTCGACAAATGAAGTAACGGACGAAGAAAGGCAAGGGCCACCAAGGGCGTGAAAATGAAAGACTCCCTAGGCCTCGAATGCTCTAATACAGTCGGGGTCGGAAAAGAACAAGAGTTGACCAAGGGAGGTCGGACAGGATAGACGAAAGTGAGGAGCCTGGCACTAGTAATTGGAAGCAATGTCGAGACTCAGCTAAGGGCCCCGTGGTCGCCAATCCACACTCCAAAGTTGAGAGCCCCTTAGGCCCCATTTAGTCGCCTCTTACGACAGGCAGGGGATACCGTGTGTGTATTCTTCATCTGCGTCCCCAACCCACAGGTGGTAGTGTGTTTGGTCCGCGAGAGGTATTTTATTTCCCTCAAGTCCGCCGGCAAGCCGGTTAGGATCCACCTATCCGCCACCTGGGACGCGCCACGTGGGAGTATCACCTCTCCCCCTGCTACGTCAGCGTAGTAGGTTCGTTGTGTATGATTTAAAATATCGTTTGACTTGTCATTGGCTTTTACAGGAGACAGGCTCTAGATTTGCGACGATTTTGTTGCCGTCCAATTCACTCCGTTATGGAGTAGTTTCGTATGCCACGAACCTGCTACGCAGGCGTAGCAGGGGGAGAGGTGATACTCCCACGTGGCGCGTCCCAGGTAGCAGATAGGGGGGTCCTAACCGGCTTGCCGGCGGACTTGAGGGAAATAAAATACCTCTCGCGGACCAAACACACACCCCCTGTGGGTGGGGGAGGCAGACGAATAATACACCCACGGTATCCCCTGCCTGTCGTGAGAGCCGACTAAAAGGGGCGACCAAGGGATGATAGTATTCGAACCATGCAACTACATGTGATTAGTACCACCACGCGGGGAACACCAAGGGTCGCTTTTACTTGTGCGTAGTACCACTATATTAGGTACGAAATAGGTTTGTGATTAGTAGCAAACAGGAGCACCGCGCGGTCGGCTTTTGCAGTACCTGTGATTAGTACCACCATATGAGCGGGACCATGGGATGATAGCTACCATGGTTCTGCCTTGCCTATGATTAGTACCCACTATATGAGGAACACCACGGGATAGGGAGAGATCCCTGTGGTTAGTACTCTTATGTGATGAACATCATAGGTTTGCGTTGCCTGTGAATGGCGCCGCAGAGTGAGAAAAACATAGGTCTGTGTTAATGTCGAATTTTATAAGCTTTGAGTAGTACAATAATGTGTGGAATACCGCAAGTCTCTGCTACAATTGATTAGTACCGCAACAGGACAGATACCATGGTTCTACATTACTAGCGATAAGTATCATTCTGAGGGGCCTTTGACTTGTATTTTGGACCCATTTAGACATCAAGCATCCTCGATTTGCTTTGGAAGTGGTCCCTTGGTCAGTAATACTATTAACTATGATAGTTTTTTGAGTCGGATCCACTGATTGTTTTAAATTCATGTTCATTCATTCATTCATTCATTCGTTATTTCATTCTTCATGACATTTTTTATTTTGGTCAGTGGATAATTTTGAACTTTTACTTTGTCGTTTCATTTCGTACCATTAGGGGCCGATGACCTCGATGTTAGGCCCCTTTAAACAACAAGCAGCATCATCATCATCATCAGTTTCGTATGCATTTAATGTAGGTGTCCATCCGTTTGTCCGGCTCTATGGCTAAATAGTTAACGTTCTGGGCTTTGCTCCAAGTGGTCCCGAGTTTGATTCCCGGCCGGTCGAGGATTTTAACCTTCATTTGTTAATTCCGATGGTTCGGGGACTGGGTGGGTTTGTTAATTTTTTAGCATTAGAATACATCATAGGTAGGTCCACATCCTCACACAAATGCAGGTCGCCTATATGACATCAGCGCTAAAGACCTGCATCAGGCCTTTCCGGAGGCCATACCCATTTATCACTATTATTATTATTATTATTATTATTATTATTATTATTATTATTATTATTATTATTATTATTGTACCGGGCGGTACACCTCCACTCCGCTAATTTAAAATGGGCGCCTGTTGAAACTCCTCTGCTGGAGGAAGTCTGAACTTTATTGACAGTATTAATTTTCTACCGTCTCAGAAGATGTCACCACGTGGAAAATTTTGAGTTTTTGAACTGTGTCATTTTTGATGTGTTTTTGTTTCGCTTGAAGTAAGAAGTGTGAACTTTCTCTTCTAGAGGACACTACTGAAGATCTACAATAGTGCAACCTAGTGCGGAGTCAAAGAACTATTTTTTTGGAGAAAATTTAATTTCAAGAGTTTGTTCTTTGTTAAATTTCTTTCTATCATTGTTTAAGTTGGCAATATTTACCCCTTTCTTCCCCTTGTTATGAATGTATCCAATCCCGAATTTCTTCAATTAATTTCTATCCAATCAGATGTATCTTCCCCCAACTTGAATCTGTTGCGGGGTCCTATCCAATAAAGAGTTTGTGGGAGGGTGTTTTCTTTCCCCTAACGCCTAGAAACTTCCGCGAGAGTATTTAAACTGCTGATTTTTGGGTCTCTCGGCCACTTCTGTTCCATCTTTCAGTGTGTTAAGTACATAGCAGGGGGCGGGAAGCGCCTCTTTCTTCTCCAGCCGTTCAACACAAGGTAATGGCCGATTAATAACTTCTTTCCTTGCTAGCTCAGCAGTTTAACTTTCGGGGCGGGTTCTAAGCGTTCAACCATGTAACCTTTTCCTAAAATGTAACTTCTCTTTTCATCTATTCTCTTGTAAAACGACATATTGGGATAGAGAGTGCTAACCCTCTCGAGCTCCCACTCACATTGTCTTGAGGTGAACTTATTTTCTCAACCTATTTTTCGTTAATGTAAAACAAATTGTTCTTTTCTTAAGTCACCTCTTTAGCATGGGATTAGCCCTTGTATTAACGGCCTAGTGCCAAGTAGGTCTTAATCAAAGTGTATTAGGTGTGCTAGTTCGCCTCCTCTCAAATTGTTATTTTAGAGGTCATTTAATTAACCTGCTTTTCTTTTAATAGACCTCAGTAGATTGGGTATTTTACCCCTGTGTTTATGTCCGTTGAGGACAACTTGAAGGTGGAGTTTGGTGTGGCCTGGGAGAGGCTTAAATTTTGAGAGCGAGTGGCTCTTTTGAAAATTCTGGGTTGTATGCCTCATGGAGGTTTTTCAGTGTAATTTGGAGCAAGGGCTCCTAGGTATAAATGGGGTTTTCTCCCCCTCTGTTAAAACTTGTGTTTGAGGTAAAACTGAGCTGATTGCCCAAGCATTGTGAAGTCAGGGCGCGAAGCCCAAATTCTGTAAATATTGTAACTAACCCCTTTTGAATTGCTACTTTGTACCTGCCATGCTTGTTATTTCTTTGTTTTCGAAAAGAAAATATAACCTTGTTGAATTTTAAATTAATTTTACGTCGCACTATAATTTCGTAGCTTGAAACCCATTCACACCCGCACCTTCTTTCACCTCTACCTACCACGGAAAAGTCCGTAACAAGTGGTAGCAGAGCGTGGTTGAATGGGTCTCAATTTAGCCCCTTTTGACGGCTAAATATTGTTTGTTCCGAACTCTAACTATTTTCCCAGTTGCTGGAATTTTTTGAGTTTTTCAAAATTGGTCTGTCATCATGCCCGGCCCTCGCGATGTTCTCCTTCTTAACTATTTGCGTAAGGAGGAGTTGATCTATGAATTAACTATCAGAAATGTGCAATCTGGAGGCACGGTTGCAATAGACACTAACAAACTTAGAGAGTCCCTTGATTTGCCCATTTCTATCCCCAATTTGGGAGAGAAAGAAATTGACGACTCTCTTTCCACGATCACGGAGAATATTACTGGGCTAGCTTCTGTAGTTAGTTTTTTTGATGAAAATGATCCGTCTCCTAATCAAATTAAGCGTGTGCAAGGCAGGCTTCATTTTTCGAATAGGGTTAACGATCTGTTGTCTCTAAAACTGAATGATGTTCAGAGGAAGGAAGCTAGTAAGCTCCTGGAAAATATTTCCGAATTATCTAGTAAGGTCACTCAATTGTTAACTGGGGAAGTTCCTCCCAAATCTGATCAACCCACCATAGTAAATGCAGGTAGTGAGGAAGCGCCTCCCAAGGGAGAAGTTAATAGAATAACCGTCGCTGCTCAAACTATCTCTGCCCCATTGGACAACGAGTCCGAACGCCGTGCATCGCTGAGTAACATCCGTTCTGAATTAACTTCCTTGCCATTGAAACCTTTACCTACTATGTCACCCGGGTTTAGTAGCTTGCCTCATCCATTGGCAATGTTGCTCAGAGGTATATCTAAGTTTTCCGTTAATACCACCAGTGACGTAATTTCATTTTTAAGATTTCTAGTGGAATTTCAGGATCATGCCCTTGTTTTTTCTCTTTCTCCATGTCAAATCCTGCAAATTATCTATCCGTATGCTATTGGTATTCTCTCTGATAGAATCGTAAGAGCCATTGCCGAGCAATCATCTATTGAGGATTTCCATGCCCATTTGCTAGCTAACTTCATCCCTGCTAGGGCCAGGTCCTCCCTTATTCAGAAGTACTATTATCGTGTACAGCGCTTGGATGAAAACTTGGCTGATTTCATACAGGACATTAAGTTTTATACTAGGGTGTTTGCCCTTCATTTTCCTGAAGATCAGATTGTACAGGCTATTGTAGAGGGAATTTCACCTCCCTATAGGTCATATTTGTGTTTCGCGGCGTGCCCGCAAACTTTCTCGGAACTTGAAGCATTGGCCGTCTCAGCGGAAGGAGTTAGATACGCCGATTCTTTGCGTGTCGCGAAAGAACCCCCGCCTTCCATTAGTAATACTCGGCCTCCTCCTCGCCGATCAGTCACCCCCCGTAAATGTTATGCCTGCGGGTCGCCTGACCATCTGCGCAATAAGTGTCCTCTGATCAAAACTAGTAGGGCAAATAATGGAGCTGGTTCATCACAAGGCTGTTTTAAATGTGGGGCTTTCTCACATATCGCAAAGAATTGTCCCAATTCGAATAGCACCCCCTCCTGCTCAACTTCTGGTGTAACTTCCAACAACAATCAAAAGTGACTAGTGGCTGCGGCTGAGTCAACTAATTCTGCTTCCCAAGGCTCAGCCCCTGGCAAAAAGGTCGAGAATTCAGGGAACGATAAGTCTTCGAATACATCTTTTGAATGCCCCAAAGAGTGCCTTAGGATTGCGGCGGATACCCCCGCACCTGTTCCTTTTCTTAAGATTGAGTTAAATAACGAGCCTATAACAGCTCTCTTAGATTCAGGCAGTGTTTGTTCGATTATTTCGGCTGAATGGTATTCTAAATTGAAATCGGTTTGTAAACTTCCTGACTATGTCTCGTCTTCTATTCAATATGTTTCGGCTAATTCATCTCCATTAGAAATTCTAGGTTTCGTACTGGTCAAAATTCGTATTTTTAAGTTTACTTGGAAAATTAAATTGTTTGTGGCTAAGCACCTGTCTTGCCCCATTATATTGGGAGCTGACTTTATTTCTCTCACTGGTCTTGTGCTCGATCTCCAGTCTAGGTCGTGCACATTCAAATTTGCTTCTAGTTGTAAAATACCACTATTAAAGTGTAATTCTGTGTCATGTTCTTCTATTTCGCCTACCCAGGATGAGATGTTGTTAGACCTTAGACATCTACCTGAGGAGCAGGCTGATAGTATTCGCAAACTGTGTCAGTCGTTTCCCGAGGTGTTCTCTGATACTCTTGGTGTTACTGACCTTATTGAATACAAAATTGAGGTCACGGATTCGATTCCTGTCCGTTTTCCACCTTATAGGCTATCTCCACCTAAAATGAAGGCTCTGAAAGAAATTATCGATCAGATGTTGAAGGATGGTATTATTAGGCCCTCTAAGTCGGCGTATTCATCGCCTATTTTTCTAGTCCCGAAACCCCAAGGAGGCTTCAGGCCTGTCATTGATTACAGGGCTCTCAATCGGAAGGTGGTGTTGCAATCTGTGCCCCTTCCTGACCTTCATTCTTGCTTTTCATGGTTTCGTAAGGCCAAGTTCTTCACTATCTTGGACTTGAATCAGGCCTATAATCAAATTCCCCTTGCCGAAGAGTCTAAACACTTTACAGCGTTTGCCACGGACTGGAATTTATACGAATACAACCGCGTGCCTTTCGGGCTCCCCACGGGGGCAGCTGTGCTCACTAGGCTACTAGATAGGGTCTTCTCCGACATCAAATTCGAGTACTTATATCACTATTTAAATGATGTCGTCGTATTTTCAGAGACTTTTGAAGAACATCTAGATCATTTGCGAGAAGTTCTCGATCGCCTTCGTAAGGCTGGGTTAACTGTTAAGTTGTCCAAGGTTGCCTTTGCTAAGCCCTCTATGTCATTCCTAGGGCATATTGTGTCACCCGATGGTGTAGCAGTCGATCATTCTAGAACACAGGCCATCCGTGATTTTAAACCTCCCAAGGAAATTAAAGGTATCGCCAGGTTCATTGGTATGGTGAATTTCTTCAGGAAGTTCATTCCTAACTTTGCTAATAGAGCGGCGCCCTTAAACCTTCTTCGTAGGAAAGGCATCAAATTCGAGTGGGGACCTTCTCAACAAGCCGCTTTTGAAGACCTTAAATTAGCGCTTTGTAATGCCCCTGTACTTGCTATGCCTGATTTCTCGAAGAAATTCATCGTCCAAACCGACGCGTCGTCGTCAGCAGTAGCTGCAGTCCTTCTTCAAGAGACTGAACTAGGGAGGCGACCTATCGCCTATGCCTCTAGGACCTTGTCGGCTCAAGAAGCCAAGTATTCCATCTATGAGCTCGAAGGTTTGGCAGTCTTATTCGCCGTAGAAAAGTTCCGTCTCTATCTGGAACACGTCAAATTCGACCTGGAGACAGATAATCAAGCATTAAGCTGGGTCTTAGGTAGGCCGCGTCGTACTGGTCGTATAGCCCGCTGGGCTATTCGTATTTCCGCCTTTCAGTTTGATGTTAGACATATCAGAGGTACCGAAAATGTTGTTGCTGATGGACTCAGCCGTATGTTTCATAACGACGTCGAGACCCACGAACCGGTCGACAGTTCATCACCTCCCGAGTCCATACTATCTGGTGTTAATGCCATCTTAACAGATGCTCTCATGCTTTTTAGGGATATTGAGAAATACCAACGTGAAGATCCGACGCTGGCTCCGATAATGGAAACCCTTTCTTCTGGGGAACATGTTGTCCCTTATGTTCTGAGGAATGGTGTTCTATGTTGCCCATCGAGGCATGATAGGATGATGAAAGTTGTCGTTCCAGCTGTTCTTGTACCTATGATCTTCAAGTATTATCATGAGACCCCATTAGGAGGGCATCTTGGAATCTTTAAAACTCGTGAGAAGATTCGTGAAATGTTCATCTGGAAAGGTATGGACGGTGAAATCCGGGAACTTGTAAAAGCTTGTAAAACTTGTTTGCTCAGTAAATCCACCATGTCCACCAAGGTAGGCCTTTTGTCTTCGCATCAAGCGTCGCGCCCCATGGAACGTCTGTATATCGATTATGTAGGACCCTTCCCCCAGTCAAAGGGTAATGCTAACAAGTTCATCTTTGTGTGCGTAGATGGTTTTACCAGATTTTCTTGGTTATTTCCGACTAAGCTGGCTACCGCTCAGTCTACCATTACCTGCTTAAATTGTATTTTTGCTTCTTTTGGTCCGTGTCAATATATTGTATCTGATAATGCTAAGGCTTTTACATCTAATTTATTTCGTAAATTCTGTTTTGACTTATCAATCTCTCATGTAACTACTTCTGCTTATTACCCTCAAACATCTCTGGCTGAAAGGGTTAACCGTAATCTCAGGTCAGCACTTATTGCCTATCATCATGAAGATCATTCCAGGTGGGACACGTCCCTGCATTGGATAGCTTTTGCTTTGAATTCGGCGGTTCATGAATCTCACAAGTTTACTCCAGCTTCTTTGATGTTCAAGTTTGTTCCCAACTCGCCGCTCTCTAACCTCTGGTCTCTGAATGACATTCTACCCGAGACAATAGATCCGGATAACATTAAAGATCTTTGGAAGAAGGCTAAAGCCAATCTTAAAGTGTCTCATGAAAAGGTTAGGGAAAGGTATGATCGTGGACGGAGACCCACCCCTTTGAAGGTAGGTGACCAGGTTATGGTCAAAAATTTTGTTCCCGCGGGCAAGCTTGCCCCCAGATTTCATGGGCCTTGTATAATTCTCGATTTCCTCACACCGATTACATTGTTAGTAAGCAATCCAGCCACCGAGAGGATATTTAGGGTTCACCTGTCCCAGGTGAAACCGGTGTAAATTTGGTGTCAACTTGCTTCATATAATTTGATAGGAATATGAAGGTTATTTTTTTTTTTTTGAGTTCCACTCTTAAGGCATTCTGCTCCTTCTATTGTATTTTATATGTAAGCATTTCTTGTAAACCTCCCCGATTGTTAAACTGCCATCCTGTCCTTACCTCGGCCATTACCACGCTCCCGTCTCCTGCTTCAATACACACAGTGGCATAACTTATGCCATGGATATCTGCACGCCGCTGGCCCCTCAACCTCTCCACAAGCCTGTACCCTCAAAAAAGATGATGGTCCAACACAATTCTGCCGCCAAGCTTTAATGTTTCAGTGCCCCCGCAGCCGCGCGGCGCCGTGCAGCAACTGGAGCTGAGGACGGGCCCCCTCGGCCCCAGCGAGGAAGACGTGTGCACGGCGAGCCGGAGCTCTCCTCCCGGCCAAGGCTGATGTGCGGCGCACAACCTGCTACTTGCCCGCAGCCTGTTTATGTTCACCGCGGGCGCGGCGTGCTTCAACACCTCTGCTCCCCTCATAGTGCGGGCGAGCGGTATCTCAGGGTACTTGAGGGGTCCGAGCGGCCTCCTTTGGACGCAAGCCGCAACGGCCGGTCTGGCCATCCCACTTCATCACCATCTACTACATGAACAGATACTATAAGTAATGACTACACTGGGGAATTCAACTGCAATATTTGGTGGACTTTGAAATTTTTTTTTCCTTCACTTTCAAGTATAAAAAGTTATCTTCAGAAATTCAACTTCTACAAATATAAAGACTTTACTTCATCTGCAACAACAAATTTTGAAACCAAATCAACCCAAATTAAGAAAATCTTATAAATTTGTTGGCAATCAATCTTCATACCCACAGCATAACTTGGACCTTGTTTCAAACTGATTTCATGTGTCATCCCTGGAGGAACTTTTGGGGGGGGAGGTCTGTACCGGGCGGTACACCTCCACTCCGCTAATTTAAAATGGGCGCCTGTTGAAACTCCTCTGCTGGAGGAAGTCTGAACTTTATTGACAGTATTAATTTTCTACCGTCTCAGAAGATGTCACCACGTGGAAAATTTTGAGTTTTTGAACTGTGTCATTTTTGATGTGTTTTTGTTTCGCTTGAAGTAAGAAGTGTGAACTTTCTCTTCTAGAGGACACTACTGAAGATCTACAATAGTGCAACCTAGTGCGGAGTCAAAGAACTATTTTTTTGGAGAAAATTTAATTTCAAGAGTTTGTTCTTTGTTAAATTTCTTTCTATCATTGTTTAAGTTGGCAATATTTACCCCTTTCTTCCCCTTGTTATGAATGTATCCAATCCCGAATTTCTTCAATTAATTTCTATCCAATCAGATGTATCTTCCCCCAACTTGAATCTGTTGCGGGGTCCTATCCAATAAAGAGTTTGTGGGAGGGTGTTTTCTTTCCCCTAACGCCTAGAAACTTCCGCGAGAGTATTTAAACTGCTGATTTTTGGGTCTCTCGGCCACTTCTGTTCCATCTTTCAGTGTGTTAAGTACATAGCAGGGGGCGGGAAGCGCCTCTTTCTTCTCCAGCCGTTCAACACAAGGTAATGGCCGATTAATAACTTCTTTCCTTGCTAGCTCAGCAGTTTAACTTTCGGGGCGGGTTCTAAGCGTTCAACCATGTAACCTTTTCCTAAAATGTAACTTCTCTTTTCATCTATTCTCTTGTAAAACGACATATTGGGATAGAGAGTGCTAACCCTCTCGAGCTCCCACTCACATTGTCTTGAGGTGAACTTATTTTCTCAACCTATTTTTCGTTAATGTAAAACAAATTGTTCTTTTCTTAAGTCACCTCTTTAGCATGGGATTAGCCCTTGTATTAACGGCCTAGTGCCAAGTAGGTCTTAATCAAAGTGTATTAGGTGTGCTAGTTCGCCTCCTCTCAAATTGTTATTTTAGAGGTCATTTAATTAACCTGCTTTTCTTTTAATAGACCTCAGTAGATTGGGTATTTTACCCCTGTGTTTATGTCCGTTGAGGACAACTTGAAGGTGGAGTTTGGTGTGGCCTGGGAGAGGCTTAAATTTTGAGAGCGAGTGGCTCTTTTGAAAATTCTGGGTTGTATGCCTCATGGAGGTTTTTCAGTGTAATTTGGAGCAAGGGCTCCTAGGTATAAATGGGGTTTTCTCCCCCTCTGTTAAAACTTGTGTTTGAGGTAAAACTGAGCTGATTGCCCAAGCATTGTGAAGTCAGGGCGCGAAGCCCAAATTCTGTAAATATTGTAACTAACCCCTTTTGAATTGCTACTTTGTACCTGCCATGCTTGTTATTTCTTTGTTTTCGGAAAGAAAATATAACCTTGTTGAATTTTAAATTAATTTTACGTCGCACTATAATTTCGTAGCTTGAAACCCATTCACACCCGCACCTTCTTTCACCTCTACCTACCACGGAAAAGTCCGTAACAATTATTATTATTATTATTATTATTATTATTATTATTATTATTATTATTATTATTATTATTATTATTATATGGAGAAATAACTTCCACAAGGAAGTATCCTAGGACCCATTTTGTATATTATCTTTGTCAATGGTATAAGCTCATGTTTTAAAAACTAAATATTTAATGTATGCAGATGATAAACTAATTGTATTAGTACATAAAACCCAAAAGTGGCAGAGATGCATTTACAAATGGAGTACAACTACTTTCAAGAATGGTG
This sequence comes from Anabrus simplex, assembly GCF_040414725.1. Taxonomy (NCBI): domain Eukaryota; kingdom Metazoa; phylum Arthropoda; class Insecta; order Orthoptera; family Tettigoniidae; genus Anabrus; species Anabrus simplex. The sequence goes on from NC_090268.1 coordinate 265,924,793, forward strand.
CCATGATAATGGTTTATTAATTAACACTTCGAAAATAAAGTCTTGTACATTACTACCCCCAAAATGCAGAGAGAAATCAAAAATACCAGGCCATTCAGTTCAATGCATTTATGATGGTGAACAAAATCATGCAGTTGTGACTATGTAATAGAGGAAGTTGATAACATGAAATATTTATGCATAATAATAGATATTTTTCATGGAAGCAACATATTAATAAGTTTTGTGAAAGACTGAGGCTAAGCTTGTTCAAAATGCAAATGGTTAAGTATATAATACCTCATGATAGCTTAAAAATGGTTTATCATTCACTTGTTGAGTCACTTATGTCATATGGTGTAAGTGTATGGGGATCAGCTTCTGTTACAGACATAAACATGGTACAAATGTTACAAAATCGTAATGTCAAAGCATTCTTTTGGTATGAAAACAGAGGAATATTTAGCTTAAGTGCCGGCCCCATGGTGTAGGGGTAGCGTGCCTGCCTCTTACCCGGAGGCCCCGGGTTCGATTCCCGGCCAGGTCAGGGATTTTTACCAGGGCATGAGGGCTGGTTCGAGGTCCACTCAGCCTACGTGATTAGAATTGAGGAGCTATCTGACGGTGAGATAGCGGCCCCGGTCTAGATTGCCAAGAATAACTGCCGAGAGGATTCGTCGTGCTGACCACACGACACCTCGTAATCTGCAGGCCTTCGGGGTGAGCAGCGGTCGCTTGGTAGGCCAAGGCCCTTCAAGGGCTGCAGTGCCGTGGGTTTTTTGAGGATATGTTAACAGGGATGTGCCAGAAGGAAAGGTTCTTGAGAGTTAAACAACTTTATATGTACAACATAATTAAAGAAAATTACTGGAAGCCACAATACAGAATTGTAAATGAACATACACATGGAACAAGACTGAGGCATATAAGTTATTTTAGGTCATGAGGTACTACAACAAATTTGGATCCAGAACACTGCAAGTTGTAGTTCCTAAATTTTTGAATTAGTTGCCCTCAGAATTGACACACTTAAAAACAAAATACCAACTAAAAATACATGTGAAACTGTGGATCATAGATAATAAAATTACAGTTTAAATATTTGTTCATGAATGAAAAATGTACCAAAGACTTATCTATCTTGAGTGATACTTTCAGTAATTAAGAAAAACTCACACCACAGGACAAAATTACAATGCGAATGTAAATATACAAACCTTATTAATGCTGTAAACAGTAAGGATTGCAACAATGTGTACAAATGTGAAACAAGTACAACAGCAGATTGCAGGTGTAAATAATTGCAAAGATAATGCATAATATCCAACTGAATATTTGCAAATGTATTTTAGATAAGTTATAAATAAATAAATAAATAAATAAATAAATAAATAAATAAATTATTATTATTATTATTATTATTATTATTATTATTATTATTATTATTATTATTATTATTATTATTATATTTGGAAATTTTTTGAAGCATGCTGAAATTCCTTAATTTCCTTTATTAACGGCCTCATCTTGATTTTTCTGTCATTTCTGATGTATATCGTCAGGATCTAGTCATATAACACCTCACTCGCACATCATCTACACTTTCGACTGCCAAAATCATACCTCAATTTGTAGACGAGCTTGTGATGGCGTCATGTGCTTTAGGTCAGCTACCATGGGCTCGTCTTGAGCATTCGTCCTTCTACTTAAAAATAATAAATACAACACATATCTGTATATGTAACTTTGTAATACTTTTTGAGCTATATTTTGAAAAGCTTCATTTAAAGCGTTTCATTGATTTTTTTGCTCGAGACCTCCCAGCACCATTTTGAAAGACCTTGCACTAGAACAGAAGCAGTATTTTTACACTTATACATTGAAGGTACAGAGGTTTACACTGACTTAGCAAATGTCATTAGATAGTCACCTAATAGCGTGTGGGACGTCCTCTGGCCCAGCGCACTGCAGTGAGACGCCATGGAAGTGAGTCGACAAGTTCCTGGTAGTCCTCTGGACGCAGCTGATACCAAATCGTTTGCAGAGCGGCCACCGATGCTGGTCTGTTCGTGGCTGCAGGATCCATGGCACGGAGCCTGCGTTCCTGGACATCCCAGATATGCTCGATAGGGTTCATATCGGGGCTCCTGGGTGGCCATAGCAGTCGTTGGACCTCCTCTGCATGTTCCTGGAACCATTCCCGGGCGAGGTGGAAGTGATGTGGCGGCACGTTATCATCGTGAAACACCGCAGAACAGTCTGGGCGCTGGAAGGCCAAAATGGGTGGACATGGTCTGCGAGCAGCTCAATATACCGCGTACCATTCAAAGTCTCTTACAGAACAACTAGGGGGCACATTCCATACCAGAAAAGTGCACCCCAGACCATAACAGGGACACCAGCGCCCTGAACCACACCTTCGAGGCAGGCGGGATCCATCGCTTCATGTAGTCTGCGCCATACACGGTGCCTCCCATCGGCATGGTGCAGTTGAAATCGTGATTTGCCCGACCATATCACGTTACGCCATTGTTCCAGTGTCCATCCCTGGTGATTAGCGACAAATGCGCGTCGTTGTGCCCCATGACGTTGGGTTAACAGTGGCACCCGTGTGCGTCGCCGGCTCCCATAAACCCATAGAACCCATGTTCCTACGGATTGTCCACTGGGAGACGTGTCTAGCACGGCCTGTGTTGAATTGAGCCGTGATTTGTTGCACGGTTGCCTGTCTGTCACTATTGACAATCCGTCTCAGATGTCGCCGCTCACGGTCATCGATGGTGGCTGGACGGCCGGACGTTCGTCTGTTGTTGACGGTGACACCCGCATTCAACCATTCACGATACACCCTGCACACGGTTGATCGTATGAAGCCAAATTCCCGCGCCAATTCCGAAATCGCACCTCCCGTCCGTCGGGCACCGACCACCATACCCCGTTCGAACGGTGTCAGCTCACGACGACGTTCCGTGTTACACCTGTCACATGCACAGCTACTGCTCACAAGGTGTCCTAAACAACTGCCGCTGGCACAGGGGGCGTATGATGCGCAGACAACACACCTGTGCATCAGTGCTCCGCTATCCCATGACATTTGACCAATCAGTGTATTTTATGACTGTCTCTGCATATAATTTCTTTTTCATTAATAGTTAAAACTGTGTACTATACATTTCTTCCAAAGCATAAATCTGTTAACACCGTCGGTTCTTTGTCTCCCTTGGCCGAAACTTTGGTAAGCAAACATAAAGTTCTCATTTCAACAGACAACAACCTTTGTTTGGTTTTAATGTTCGTCAAATGTGAAACAGCTTGTTCACATAATTTATACGTGGAGGATTGAAATGGGTTTAAGGCCTTCTCCGAGATTATAGGAACAGCTTCTTTTTTCAAGGATAACTAAAATATAATCACAAGAATAGTCAATAAATGTGGTATTTAACGTCATATCACATCTCAGCATGGCCAATTGTTCCCTTTCTTGAAGGATGATTAAATTATCTAAACCACGAACCTGCTACGCAGGCGTAGTAGGGGGAGAGGTGATACTTCCACGTGGCGCGTCCCGAGTGGCGGTTCGGGGGGGGGGGGGTCCTAACCGGCTTGCCTGCGGACTTGAGGGAAATAAAATACCTCTCGCGGACCAAACACACAACCCCCTGTGGGTAGGGGACGCAGATGAAGAATACACACACGGTATCCCCTGCCTGTCGTGAGAGGCGACTAAAAAGGGCGACCAAGGGATGATTGAATTAGAACCATGAAAGTACTTTTGATTCATACCATCACGCGGGGAACACCATTAGTTGCCTGTACTTGCGAGTAGAACCACTATATTAGGTACGAAATAGGTTTGTGATTAGTAGCAGTATAGAGCCTGGCCTGGGGGTTTTCCAGTACCCGTGCGTCGTACCCATGTGAGCAACACCGCGGGTCTGGGCGTTGCCTGTGAGTTGTACCACTATATGACCGACACCGTCGGTCTGCGTTGCCTGTGATTAGTACCCACTATGTGAGGAACACCATGGGGCCCGTGGGAACGGCACCCGTGACTAGTACACCTAGGTGAGGAAACTCATCGGTTTGCGCTGGCTGTAAGTGGCGCCATTGTGTGCGAAACACCATAGGTCTGCGTTACCTGTGCGAAGTACAATACTTGTGAGTAGTACCGTCTTGTGTAGAACACCGTGAGTCTTCGCTACTTTTGATTAGTACCCCAACATGACAAATACCATCGTTCTACTTTACTAGCGACATGTACCATTCTGTGGGGCCTTAGTCGTGGATTTTGCACCCCTATAGACATCAAGCATCAATGTGCTTTATAAGTGGTCCCTTGGTCAGTAATAGACTACTATTATTCACGATAAATTTTTGTGTCTGATCCACTGTTTTTCTTTGCTTGTTTTTTTTTTTTAGTAGGGTTCATGTCCATCCATTCATTCTTTATGACATTTTTGATTTGATTTTGGCCAGTGGATGAATCTGAATTTTCTGTTATTTCATTTCATACCATTAGGGACCGATGACTTCGATGTTAGGCCCCTTTAAACAACAAGCATCATCATCAAATTATCTAAACATAGTTATTCTGAGCGATTCGAGATGGTCTGGTATCATTGGTAAATTATATTCAAACTTCTTAGGGTGTGAACTGAGATAAGAGGGGAAACATTTTAACACTACCTTTCAAGAGATTTTATGCATTTTTGCGGAATTTTCGGCATGGTGTTTCTCTGGACCCTGGTTGAGAATCGCTGGTCTAGACTCCGATTATTCACAATACAAACAGATGTAAGCGGAGATACTTGCATTATATCACATGCGAATGACCCAAGTCTCCCCACTGCACATTTATGAGAACGTTAGCCCGAAGGCGCCGGGTGGATCCACTTCCATGAAACAAGTGGGAGTAATGGGTAATTCCCTATCAAACCTGTAAATGATCTGGTACGATTTATCAGATGTAGGCTCCAGGGTACTTCATAAGAACCCATTTAACAGCACAGAGAAAAAATATCTCTCTCCTCACTGCGTATTACGCCTTTACAAACGGTCGATCGTTGATCTGCTGAATACATGATATTAAATATGTTAAGTAATAAAGATCAAGGCAGCATTCTTCGCGTACGTGAAGTGATTTATAACGATTAATTTTACTTCCGAATGTATATAAAATATGCACCTGATCCCAATAGCCTTATTTGGATAAACAGACATGTGTGAAATAAAATCCTAATATGACACTACTGTTTTTAATTCATTTTAGTCTGATTCCTTGGCTGAATGGTCACCGTCATGGCCTTCGTTTAAGAGGATTGCGGGTTAGATCCCCGGCTGAGTCAGGGATATTAGCCGCATCTGCTTAGTTCCTCTGGCTCAGAGACTGGGGACTTGTTTTGGTTTCAGTACAATTTCTCTTCTCCTAAAGCGTTACCGACCAGCACAGAAACACGCGATAGTGAATACATCTACATAGGATTGGCGTCAGGAAGGGTATCCGGGTGTAAAACAGGGCCAAGTCCATGTGTGAGTCATGTTCACAGCCACAATGCCACCATAAAGTAGGACCCTGGTGTTCCGTATGTGCACGTAACTCCGAGGAGATAGGTGGTATGTGACGTACCGTTACCGGTGTGATCATTGGCGCTGCTCACTCGGTCTTTTTTTTTGTGTTAATCAGTTGTGTAAATGTTTAAAAGATAGGGTTCTTTGTTATGATTTACTTGTTTAGGTGTGATGAAGTGTTTATTGTGTATTTTGTGTGCGTGTGTGTGTGTGTTTCGTCAGAGGTCATCGTACTACTGGCTGCACCGTGAGATTAATGCTACCTATTAATTAATATTAATAAGCTATTGCGGGTGTAATTCTAATACCATCATATAGCTTCACAGCTTTGTGGCGCTCCACCTCGGTTGTGTGTTGTATGCGATATTTTAGCAGTTAAGGAAGAGAGAACTTGGGCTGGTCTTACTGGACTTGAATACTGAAACATATAGCCGTTACTGGTATCTGATTACAAATATTTTCCATAACTGGAATGTTTTGAGAATCCTTCATATGAGGAATTAAAGAACCACCACATATAAATAAAAGAGCCTTAAATAACGTATGGGTTAAAAGGTAGAAAAAAAGTTCACTTCGGAAATCCTATAGAAAAAACGTTTATTACTAAACCTAGTTGACTCAAAGTCGACAAAGCAATAATCCTTTTCAAATCAAATTCATAATTATCTCCTAATGCAGCTATAAATATAGTTAAACCGGCCTTATGTTTATCAACAAATGAAATAAAATGGCGTATGGCTTTTAGTGCCGGGAGTGTCCCAGGACATGTTCGGCTCGCCAGGTACAGGTCTTTTGATTTGACGCGTAGGCGACCTGCACGTCGTGATGAGGATGAAATGATGATGAAGACGACACATACACACAGCCCGTGGGCCAGCAAAATTAACCAATGCTGGTTAATATCCCCGACCCTGCCAGGAATCGAACCCGCGACCCTTGTGACCAAAGGCCAGCACGCTAACCATTTAGCCATGGAGCCGGACATTTGTCAACAAAAGTTCTATTACATCGAATCAGCAAGTAAATCCTTGCTGTAATTAGTGCAGATGAATGAACTTAGGCCGAAACTGGTGTTGGAGTAGTCATGGCTGCTGGAAGTCATCAGGAAAAAGGGATCTGAGAACTCTTGTTTCATTTTAAGTATTTGTTCATTCTTCACTATATTCCCTGTCCAATTTCGTGGCTGCAGTTGGGGGTGGGGTGTCCGATTAGGCCTGTTGATGAAGGTATTGGGGTGGTAGTAGGGGGAGTAGTCTGTGTTGGGTCGAGATGGGGTTTAGGAGCAATATATAGAGGAGAGTATTTGTTTCTTGGCTGGGCAAGTACTTGGGTTAGAGGGTGGTGAGGCTGGAAAGCTGAGCAGTAGAGCAGGGTGTGTGTTTTTGTATTTTAGGTGGTACGCGGCGTGGCTATAATATACTCTAATTGTATTCTCTATTGCACCCGACAGAGGCAGGTTCCAAGGATCTCTGGTTAAGACTGGTCATTTAAATTACAGACGCAAAGCTATTTGAGGAAGGAAATATATAAATTAATTAATATCAATATCATTGAGACCGATAAAATAAGTCTACTTTTATTATTTACGATCTATTGCGCAACACCTTTCTTTGTCCAGTGGGGAGCCCGCAGAAGAGCCAAGCCCGTGAAGTCTTGGGTGAGGCTGCAATCGGTAACTTGAGAGAAGTCACTCCTACCTCAGGACCGAGAAAGCGAGGGGAGGCAAATTTTTTCGAAGCGAAATATGGAAGTCATCTTTAATTCAGCCTAGCCAACTTGATTGTCTACGATGTGAAAATTAATAAAATCTGAATTCTGGAGTCGTTTTCCGATTTAAAAAAGATAATTATAATTGGGGCATTTATTTCGCGTGTATTATGTCCTCTTGGTTGGTAACTTACGGGTGGAGAAAGAATACTTCGTTATTCCTGCGTGGAAAATTACCAGGGGCCATCTGGTTAGTGTCAAAACACCTCCTTGATGCGTGAGATTAGCCCAGTGTGGAGAGGGAAGCAGAAAATACTTTAATTACAGGAGATCCAACGAAGAATAATCGTACGGATATGTCTCAATCACACAAGGTGAATACTGGTCACCTGATGGTCGTGCTATTTGACCTCTAGTGGGCCGTGGATAAACCATATACAGATTTTGAGTGGGGGAAACTGTCTTTTTGTAAAAAGCACTGTCGTAGGCGCAGCTATTCATTCGGGACTCTCAGCTCTTGAAGGGCGAAGCTATGTTTAGCTGAGCTCGTATTAATTCTTTGTTTAATTACTTCAAACTTAAAATTCAAACGCAATTGAGTAATTCGTGTGAATACTGCATTGAGTTGACATACGTGACGCTAGAAATTAAACATTTAAAACTGTGACGTGTCGCGAACACTCAGTTCGAATTGTATTATTATTATTATTATTATTATTATTATTATTATTATTATTATTATTATTATTATTACAGCACAACTCTTCGGGTAGTAATAAATGAATAGTGGCTGAGAGGTACAAGGAATTCGATACCGAACCGCGGTTTACAAAGTACTAATCCGAAATCGTGGCCGGACGCCCACGCTGAACGCAATTGAACGTAATGTGAAAATTATTAGGTACTTGTTCTGTGTTTAGGATACTGCAAGTAACTTCATCAATGAAGAACTATGGACTTCTGGCTTGATGGTGAAATGGAGCTACCAGTGATAGCCTTGGTGCCAATGGGTCAGCAGTAAACCCAGGTATGGATCACCCGAGCTGACCAAGGTGTCGTCAGATGATAGAGATGAGTCTTTTCATATTTAAATGGTATGACTAGAAGGGGCGGGAATTATTTATCATAAGCTGACGCTATAATATTAGGAATGTAACTTCATTTGAATGCAGAAGTGCCAAAGATGAGCACGTAGTTTGTATTTCTTATTTTATTTTAATTGTTAACAGGTCTGAGTGATTTTAATTGTAAATAGGGGAGATTTATTTTATTCTGAGAGATTTGCATGCAGGAGAGGATTCACTTATTTATTTAATTTTGGGAAACTTGTAGTCAGTTAATACGTCAGGAGACCAGTAGCTCAGGAGATTCAGGGATTGATAATTTAAGTTAGGTTGTAGTTAATCCAGTATTGATAATTGAGTTGTTTTGATTAGTTTAATTATAACTCAATTACAATTTAACTATGGGTTAATTGCTGTGCGAATATTTAATTATCGTGTGAATATTTAATTATGAGATACTTACTGTGTGAATATTTAATTATGAGTTGATTACCGTGTGACAATTTAATTATAAATTAATTATGCGTTAACTATAAATTAATTAGGGTTTAATTATGAGATAATTATCGTTTGATTATCTAATTACGTTGTAATTATGAGGAATATTCCGTGTGATGGTTTGATATGATTTAATTACCAGGTAAATCACGTAAAGAAGTCAGTGAACAGCTGAAAATAATAATAATAATAATAATAATAATTGTACCGGGCGGTACACCTCTTCTCCGGTCATTTAAAAGTTGCGCCAGTTGAAATTCCTCTTCTGGTGGAAATCTGAACTTTATCTACTCTATTGATTTTCTCGTTTCTCAGAAGATGTCACCACTTGGAAATTTTTGAGTTTGTGAACTGTGTCATTTTTGATGTGTCTTTGTTTCGCTTGAAGTAAGAAGTGTGAACTTTCTCTTCTAGAGGAAACTACTGAAGAATTACGATAGTGCAACCTAGTGCGAAATCAAAGAACTATTTTGTTGGAGAAATTTTTATTTCAAGAGTTTGTTCTTTGTTAAATTTCTTTCTGTCATGGTTTAAGTTGGCTGTATACCCCTCTTTTTCCCCTTATTTTGGATCTTGCCAATCCCGAATTTCTTTAATTAATTTTCCACCAATAATGTGTTTCTTCTTCCTCTATGTAGGGGTTTCTTTTCCCTAGCCAATAAAAACTTTGAGGGAGGGTGTTTTATTTCCCCTAACGCCTAGAATCTTCCGCGAGAGGATATAAACTGCTGATTTTAGGGTCTCCAGGCCACTTCTGTTCCATCTTTCAGTGTATTAAGTACATAGCAGGAGGCGGGAAGCGCCTCTTTCTTCTTCAGCCGTTCAACACCAGGTAATGGCCTATTAATAACTTCTTTTCTTGCTAGGTCGGCAGTTTAACACTCGCGGCGGGTTCGAAGCATTTCCATCATGTAACCTTTTCCTAAAATGTAATTACTCTTTTCATCTTTTTCTTGTAAAGCTACATATTGGGATAGAGAGTGCTAACCCTCTCGAGCTCCCACTCACATTTGTTTTGAGGTGAACGTATTTTCTCAAACTATTCTTCGTTTATGTAATGTAAAGTGTTCTTCTCTAAGTCACCTCTGTAGTATGGGATTAGCCCTTGCGTTAGCGGCCCAGAGCCAGATTAGGTTTTAAAAACAAAGTGTATTAGGAGTGCAAGATCGCCTCCTCTCAAATTGTTATTTTAGAGGTCATGTAATCAACCTTCTGTTCATGTAATAGACCTCAGTAGGTTGGGTATTTTACCCCTGTGAATACGTCCTTAGAGGACAGCTTGAAGGTAGAGTTTGGTGTGGCCTTGTGATAGGCTTACAATTTTGAGAGCGGATCGCTCTTTGAAATTTGTTTCTGTATGCCTCGTGCAGGCTTTATGTGTAATGTTTGGAGCCAGTGCTCCTGGGCATGAATGGGGTTTTCTGCCCCTTGGCTAAAATTTTTTTTTTGGAGTAAGGCGGGGCTGATTGCCCGAGAGTTATGAAGTAAGGGCACTGAGCCCGAATCCAGCAATATTGTACCAACATTTTTGCTACTCTGTACCTGTTATGATTGTTATCTCTTGTTTTTGAAAAGAAAATATAACCTAGTTAAATTTTAAATTAATTTTACATTGCACGTTAATTTCGTAGCTTGAAACCCATTCACACCCGCACCTTCTTTCACCTCTACCTACCACGGATATCTCCGTAACAAGTGGTAGCAGAGCGTGGTTGAATGGGTCTCAATTTAGCCCCTTTTGACGGCTAAACATTGCTTTGATTCGAACTCTAATAATTTTCTCAGTTGCTGGAATTTTTTGAGTTTTTCAAAATTGTTCTGTCATCATGCCCGGCCCTCGCGATGTTCTCCTCCTTAACTACTTGCGCAAAGAGGAGTTGATATACGAGTTAACTATCAGAAATGTGCAATCTGGAGGCACGGTTGCAATCGACACCAACAAGCTTAGAGAGTCCCTTGATTTGCCCATTTCCATCCCCAATTTGGGAGAGAAAGAAATTGATGACTCTCTTTCCACGATCGTCGAGAATATTACCGGGCTAGCATCTGTAGTCAGCTTTTTTGATGAAAACGATCCGTCTCCTAATCAAATTAAGCGTGTGCAAGGCAGGCTGTATCACTTTGCAAATAGAGTTAATGATCTGTTGTCTCTAAAGGTGAATGACGTTCAGAGGAAGGACGCTAATACGCTCCTTGAAACTATTTCTGAATTGTCTAATAAGGTCACTCAATTGCTAACCGGCGAAGTTCCTCCCAAAACTGATCAACCCGCCACGGTGAATGTAGGTAACGAGGAAGAGCCTCCTCAGGGAGAAGTCAATAGGATAACCGTTGCTGCTCAAACTACCTCTGCCCCATCGAACAACGAATCTGAACGCCGTGCGTCATTGGGTAACATCCGCTCTGAATTAACTTCTTTGCCATTGAAACCTTCGACTATGTCGCCTGGGTTCAGTAGCTTGCCTCATCCATTGGCAATGTTGCTTAGAGGTATCTCTAAGTTTTCCGTCAACACCACCAGTGATGTAATTTCATTTTTAAGATTTCTAGTGGAATTTCAGGATCATGCTCTTGTTTTTTCTCTTTCGCCATGTCAAATTTTGCAAATTATCTATCCGTATGCTATTGGTATTCTCTCTGATAAAATCGTAAGAGCCATTGCCGAGCAATCATCTATTGAGGATTTCCATGCCCACTTGCTAGCGAACTTCATCCCTGCTAGGGCCAGGTCCTCCCTTATTCAGAAGTACTATTATCGTGTACAGCGCTTGGATGAAAACTTGGCTGATTTCATACAGGACATTAAGTTTTATACTAGGGTGTTTGCCCTTCATTTTCCTGAAGATCAGATTGTACAGGCTATTGTAGAGGGTATTTCACCTCCCTATAGGTCATATTTGTGTTTCGCGGCGTGTCCGCAAACCTTCTCTGAACTTGAAGCATTGGCCGTCTCAGCGGAAGGAGTTAGATACGCCGATTCTTTGCGTGTCGCGAAAGAACCCCCGCCTTCCTTTAGTAACACTCGGCCTCCACCTCGCCGACCAGTCAATCCCCGTAAATGTTATGCTTGCGGGTCGCCTGACCATCTGCGGAATAAGTGTCCTCTGATCAAGTCAAGTGGGACAAGGAATGGAGCAGGGTCATCACAAGGCTGTTTTAAGTGTGGGGCCTTCTCACATATCGCCAAGAATTGCCCAAACTCAAATAGCACCCCCTCCTGCTCAACTTCTGGTGCAAATTCCAGCTATGCCAATAATAAAAAGTGACTAGTGGCGTCGGCTGAGCCGACTAATCCATCTTCCCGAGACTTAGCCCCTAGTAAACAGGTTGTAAATGCAGAGAACGACCAGCCTTCAAATTCATCTTTTGAATGCCCTAAAGAGTGTCTTAGGATTGCGGCGGATACCCCCGCACCTGTTCCTTTTCTTAAGATTGAGTTAAATAACGAGCCTATAACAGCTCTCTTAGATTCAGGCAGTGTTTGTTCCATTATTTCGGCTGATTGGTATTCTAAATTGAAATCTGTTTGTAAACTCCCTGACTATGACTCATCTCCTGTTAAATATGTTTAGGCTAATTCATCTCCATTAGAAATTCTAGGTTCCTTACATGTCAAAATTCGGGTTTTTAAATTTACATGGAAGATCAAATTGTTTGTGGCCAAGCGTTTGTCTTGCCCCATCATATTGGGAGCGGACTTCATTTCTCACACTGGTCTTGTGCTCGATCTCCAGAGCAGGTCGTGCACATTCAAATTTGCGTCCAATTGTAGAATTCCCTTGTTAAAGTGTAATTCTGTATCATGTTCATCTATTTCGCCTACCCAGGATGAGATGTTGTTAGACCTTAGACATCTACCTGAGGAGCAGGCTGATAGTATTCGGAAACTGTGTCAGTCGTTTCCCGAGGTGTTCTCTGATACTCTTGGTGTTACTGACCTTATTGAATACAAAATTGAGGTCACGGATTCGATTCCTGTCCGTTTTCCACCGTATAGGCTATCTCCACCTAAAATGAAGGCTCTGAAAGAAATCATCGATCAGATGTTGAAGGATGGTATTATTAGGCCCTCTAAGTCAGCGTATTCTTCGCCTATTTTTCTAGTCCCGAAACCCCAAGGAGGCTTCAGGCCTGTCATTGATTACAGGGCTCTCAATCGGAAGGTGGTGTTGCAATCCGTGCCCCTTCCCGACCTTCATTCTTGTTTTTCATGGTTTCGTAAGGCCAAGTTCTTCACGATCTTGGATTTGAATCAGGCCTACAACCAAATTCCCCTTGCCGAAGAGTCTAAACATCTTACAGCGTTTGCCACGGACTGGAATTTATATGAATACAACCGCGTGCCTTTCGGGCTCCCCACGGGGGCAGCTGTGCTCACTAGGCTACTAGATAGGGTCTTTTCCGACATCAAATTTGAGTACTTATATCACTACTTGGATGATGTCGTCGTATTTTCCGAAACCTTTGAAGAACATCTATATCATTTGCGAGAAGTTCTCAATCGCCTTCGTAAGGCTGGGTTAACTGTTAAGTTGTCCAAGGTTGCCTTTGCTAAGCCCTCTATGTCATTCCTAGGGCATATTGTGTCACCTGATGGTGTAGCAGTCGATCATTCTAGAACACAGGCCATCCGTGATTTTAAACCTCCCAAGGACATTAAAGGTATCGCCAGGTTCATTGGCATGGTGAATTTCTTCAGGAATTTCATTCCTAATTTTGCTAATAGAGCGGCGCCCTTAAACCTTCTCCGTAGGAAAGGCATCAAATTCGAGTGGGGACCGTCTCAACAAGCCGCTTTTGAAGACCTTAAATTAGCTCTCTGTAATGCCCCTGTACTTGCTATGCCTGATTTCTCGAAGAAATTCATCGTCCAAACCGACGCGTCGTCGTCGGCGGTAGCTGCAGTCCTTCTTCAAGAGACTGAACTAGGGAGGCGCCCCATCGCCTATGCATCTAGGACTCTCTCGGCTCAAGAAGCAAAGTACTCCATATATGAGCTTGAAGGTTTGGCAGTTTTATTTGCCTTAGAAAAGTTCCGTCTCTATCTGGAACATGTCAAATTCGACTTGGAGACAGATAATCAAGCCTTAAGCTGGGTCTTAGGTAGGCCGCGTCGTACTGGTCGTATAGCCCGTTGGGCCATCCGTATTTCTGCCTTCCAATTCGATGTACGACATATCAGAGGTACTGAAAATGTTGTTGCTGATGGACTCAGCCGTATGTTTTCTAACGACGTCGAGACCCATGAACCTGTCGACAGTTCATCACCTTCCGAGTCCATACTATCTGAGGTTAATGCCATCCTAACAGATGCCCCCATGCTCTTTAGGGATATCGAGAAATACCAACGTGAAGATCCGACGCTGGGTCCGTTAATGGAAACCCTTTATTCTGGGGAACATGTCGTCCCTTATGTTCTGAGGAATGGTGTTTTATGTTGCCCATCGAGGCATGATAAGATGATGAAGGTGGTCGTGCCAGCGGTTCTTGTGCCTATGATCTTCAAGTATTATCATGAGACCCCATTAGGAGGGCATCTTGGAATCTTTAAAACCCGTGAAAAAATTCGTGAAATGTTCATTTGGAAAGGTATGGACGGTGAAATCCGTGAACTTGTAAAAGCTTGTAAATCTTGTTTGCTTAGTAAACCCACCATGTCCACCAAGGTAGGCCTTTTGTCTTCGCATCAAGCGTCGCGCCCCATGGAACGCCTGTATATCGATTATGTTGGACCCTTCCCCCAGTCAAAGGGTAATGCTAACAAGTTCATCTTTGTGTGCGTAGATGGCTTTACTAGATTTTCTTGGTTATTTCCGACTAAGCTGGCTACCGCTCAGTCCACCATTACTTGCCTAAATTCTATTTTTGCTTCTTTTGGTCCGTGCCAATACATTGTATCTGATAATGCTAAAGCTTTTACATCAAATCTGTTTCGTAAATTCTGTTTTGACTTGTCCATCTCTCATGTAACTACATCTGCTTATTACCCTCAACCATCTCTGGCTGAACGGGTTAACCGTAATCTCAGGTCCGCACTTATTGCCTATCATCATGAAGATCATTCTAGGTGGGACACGTCCCTGCATTGGTTAGCTTTTGCTTTGAATTCGGCGGTTCATGAATCACACAAATTTACTCCAGCTTCTTTGATGTTTAAGTTCGTTCCCAACACGCCGCTCTCTAACCTCTGGTCTCTGAATGACATTCTACCCGAGACAATAGATCCGGACAACATTAAAGATCTTTGGAAGAAGGCTAAAGCCAATCTTAAAGTATCTCATGAAAAGGTTAGGGAAAGGTATGATCGTGGACGGAGACCCACCACTTTGAAGGTAGGTGACCAGGTTATGGTCAAAAATTTTGTTCCCGCGGGCAAGCTTGCCCCCAGATTTCATGGGCCTTGTATCATTCTCGATTTTCTTACGCCGGTTACCTTATTGCTAAGTAATCCAGCCACCGAGAGGATATTTAGAGTTCACCTGTCCCAGGTGAAACCGGTGTAATTTCTGCGTTAACTTGCTTCATATTATTTTGAAAGGATATGAAGGTTATATTTTTTTGAGTTTCACTTTTAAGGCATTCTGCCCCTTCTGTAATATTTTGGTTTTAGATGTAAGCCTTGTGTAAAACCTGCCCCGACCCGTTTAACTGCCATCCTGTTCTTGCCACGGCCATTACCACGCTCCCGTCTCCTGCTCCACCTTACACTGTGGCTTCATAATAGTAAATGCCATGGATATCTACACGCCGCTGGCCCCTCAACCTCTCCACAAGCCTGTACCCTCAAAGAAGATGATTGTCCAACATAATTCTGCCGCCTAGCTTTAATGTTTCAGCGCCCCCGCAGCCGCGCAGCGCCGGGCAGCGACTGGGGAGGGGGATGGGCCCCCTCCTCTCCAGCGAGGACGACATGTGCACGGCGAGCCGGAGCTCTCCTCCCGGCCAAGGCTGATGTGCGGCGCACGACCTGCTACATGCCCGCAGCCTGTATCTGTTCACCGCGGGCGCGGCGTACTTCAACACCTCTGCTCCCCTCATAGTGCGGGCGAGCGGTATCTCAGGGTACTTGAGGGGTCCGAGCGGCCTCCGTTGGACGCAAGCTGCAACGGCCGGTTTGGCCATCCGACTCAATCTACATCAACTACATGGACAGTCACCATAAGCAATAATTACACTTGGGAATTCAACAACAATATTTGGTGGACATTGCAAAATTTTTCTTCACCTTTAAGTATTAAAAGTTTATCTTCAGAAATTCAAATTCTACAAACATAAAGACTTTCATTCACCTGCAACAACAACATTTTGAAACTGAATTAAGAAATCTTGTAAATGCTACTGCAAACTATCTTCACATTCACATTAAAACTTGGACCTTACTTTCAATCAAAAGTTATGCTCTTCTGTGTTACCCCTTGGAGGAACTTTTGGGGGGGGAGGTCTGTACCGGGCGGTACACCTCTTCTCCGGTCATTTAAAAGTTGCGCCAGTTGAAATTCCTCTTCTGGTGGAAATCTGAACTTTATCTACTCTATTGATTTTCTCGTTTCTCAGAAGATGTCACCACTTGGAAATTTTTGAGTTTGTGAACTGTGTCATTTTTGATGTGTCTTTGTTTCGCTTGAAGTAAGAAGTGTGAACTTTCTCTTCTAGAGGAAACTACTGAAGAATTACGATAGTGCAACCTAGTGCGAAATCAAAGAACTATTTTGTTGGAGAAATTTTTATTTCAAGAGTTTGTTCTTTGTTAAATTTCTTTCTGTCATGGTTTAAGTTGGCTGTATACCCCTCTTTTTCCCCTTATTTTGGATCTTGCCAATCCCGAATTTCTTTAATTAATTTTCCACCAATAATGTGTTTCTTCTTCCTCTATGTAGGGGTTTCTTTTCCCTAGCCAATAAAAACTTTGAGGGAGGGTGTTTTATTTCCCCTAACGCCTAGAATCTTCCGCGAGAGGATATAAACTGCTGATTTTAGGGTCTCCAGGCCACTTCTGTTCCATCTTTCAGTGTATTAAGTACATAGCAGGAGGCGGGAAGCGCCTCTTTCTTCTTCAGCCGTTCAACACCAGGTAATGGCCTATTAATAACTTCTTTTCTTGCTAGGTCGGCAGTTTAACACTCGCGGCGGGTTCGAAGCATTTCCATCATGTAACCTTTTCCTAAAATGTAATTACTCTTTTCATCTTTTTCTTGTAAAGCTACATATTGGGATAGAGAGTGCTAACCCTCTCGAGCTCCCACTCACATTTGTTTTGAGGTGAACGTATTTTCTCAAACTATTCTTCGTTTATGTAATGTAAAGTGTTCTTCTCTAAGTCACCTCTGTAGTATGGGATTAGCCCTTGCGTTAGCGGCCCAGAGCCAGATTAGGTTTTAAAAACAAAGTGTATTAGGAGTGCAAGATCGCCTCCTCTCAAATTGTTATTTTAGAGGTCATGTAATCAACCTTCTTTTCATGTAATAGACCTCAGTAGGTTGGGTATTTTACCCCTGTGAATACGTCCTTAGAGGACAGCTTGAAGGTAGAGTTTGGTGTGGCCTTGTGATAGGCTTACAATTTTGAGAGCGGATCGCTCTTTGAAATTTGTTTCTGTATGCCTCGTGCAGGCTTTATGTGTAATGTTTGGAGCCAGTGCTCCTGGGCATGAATGGGGTTTTCTGCCCCTTGGCTAAAATTTTTTTTTTGGAGTAAGGCGGGGCTGATTGCCCGAGAGTTATGAAGTAAGGGCACTGAGCCCGAATCCAGCAATATTGTACCTACATTTTTGCTACTCTGTACCTGTTATGATTGTTATCTCTTGTTTTTGAAAAGAAAATATAACCTAGTTAAATTTTAAATTAATTTTACATTGCACGTTAATTTCGTAGCTTGAAACCCATTCACACCCGCACCTTCTTTCACCTCTACCTACCACGGATATCTCCGTAACAATAATAATTATTATTATTATTATTATTATTATGCAAATATTAGTATTATAAAACCGGTGTCGTGATGTGAGTTAGGTGTGATCTTTAACGTCATGGGGTGGCCAGGAGAAACATATGTGTTGAATTGAGGTTATTTATTTGAAGTCGATGTGGTTTGACGATTGAGCTCAGGATTATCGTGAGTGTACCTCGGGACGAGGCGTTTTAAAGAAATGGTTTGTTATGCCTGTGAAGGCCGAGGCTAATGACCACTCGATGTCGGAGGGGAAATGCTTGATCTTGCGCCAGATGTGTTTTTGTGCGTGTCTCGCCTAGAGGGAGGGAGTTTTTTCTGTGAGGTAAGGCCTGACTGGATAAGCTAAGAGCTAGAAATATTCAACACGCTGGAATAATGTATTCGCCAAAAAATGACACGGTAATTGGTACTAATATTTGTTAGGTTATTACTATCATTTATTTAAGTATAAATTAGCTACGGTTTTCAGCACCATCTGTTTGTT
Organism: Anabrus simplex; assembly: GCF_040414725.1. Classification (NCBI taxonomy): domain Eukaryota; kingdom Metazoa; phylum Arthropoda; class Insecta; order Orthoptera; family Tettigoniidae; genus Anabrus; species Anabrus simplex. The sequence continues at coordinate 265,943,042 of NC_090268.1, forward strand.
TCTGGGGTCGTCAATTCAGTCCTCTACGTGGCATTGGTATTCCACAATGCTCGAATGAAAGATGTGTGCCTCACGTGTTTCTTGTATATAATGAGTGACTATTTGTAATGTTTGTGTAACATGTTGGGACTGTAATTAGCGTCGGCGATGGCTTTATCTCATCCGCACGGCGGATTGTATTGCAGTGAAGGTTCGGTTCAAACCCGGGGGTGTGATCCACATCATTATAATTTATTTTATGGTATTTTGTTGGGGAAATAATTGTGTTCTTTTAGAATAGGGATCGCTCAGACTTGTTGCATGAGTGCCAATTTAATTTGTCAATAATGTGAACTAGCTTCAGTGTTTATGATAAATGTTTATTTCACGTTACGTCATGGCATATCGCTTCGCGATAAACAGTACTCGGATCTATCACACAAGACTACAAGTCTATAAATAATCCAAAACATATGTAAAATAAATTATGTACTTCATTGGTGTATACATGCTTCATTTTCATAATCATCAGGACTGAATAAACCGTTTACATTAATTTAAACTTTGATGGAATGTGTTCTCACTACAATTAGGTATGCCTCGTTTCTCCTACCCTGTATGCCGCTAATTTAAGATAAACGCCTATTTTGTACCCGTTAACTCCCTGTAGATTTCTCGACGGAGCCTTTTTGGGTAGGGGCGGGTACAATATATATGGGCAACCAGGGAAGGAAGCGGCGTGGCTGCCGTGGCAGTTGACATACAGTTCCTAGCCTGGTCCCGAGGCACCTTACAATCAGTGTTGCAGCGGCTGGATTCTGAGCAGGTTGCTTCAGAATGGTTTAGCTTCAGGCAATTATAGCACTATGTGATTAGGGAAGGACGGGGGTGAGTGTGGGTTCGAGTTCGTGTGTTGGTATTTTGTTCAGGGTGTGTCTGGAGCTTGGAAGCAGGATTGTTACGCATGCTACTAGTCTGTGTGGCTGTGCTTTGATTATTTGGGTTTGGAACTAGTGTCCATGTTCCGGGAGCGGTTTGTGTTGTTTGGTGGATCTGGAGTGGTGTGGGGAGGTTTGGAGGGGCCGTAATGTGTAAATACCACACAAGAAGAAGATAGCTGTTTCATTGTAAGTATTTGTTCATAATTCACTATATCCCCTGCCCAACTCCGTGGCTAACGGGTTAGCCTTTGGTCCAAGGGACCCGGAGTTGATTCCCGGCGTGAACAGCGATTTAAAACTTTATTGGTTAATTCCTCTGGCTCGAGGCTTCAGCATTAGAGTTCATCCTAATTAGGATCTCATCCTTTAATACGCACTCGTCATTACACACGGAAGTCAACTAGAAAGAAATGCACCAAACCTATCCGAAGGCCGAACGCCATTATACGGTATTTCGTATTGAACCGTACCAAGGAGTGACCCCAGTACTGAATTTGGCACACATTTTATGTATTAAAGATCATTCCCGGGGTGCAAACTGTCAAGCTTCAGGAGAAACAGTATCCTTTTCTCTCCGCGTTCAGACAAATGCAGCAGGGGCTGAGAGAGGGAGGTACAGTTGCATGGATGAGAAAGAGAATTAAGCATGTTGCAGGAAGAGACGAGCTGTGTACTCAGATCCCATTACCAACTGTTGGGCAAAATTTAAGCCAGTACAGGGCTGACAGGATCACCTAATTGTGAGAGAGCTCTACGGGATTATTTAGTTTAATCAGGATCGTTTCACGTGAGTTCATCATAGTATAGTATGCCGTAGAGAGTAGTGTCTTTTTTAGCGCAGTTATAGAGTTGTCTTGTGTCAGAGGCCATAGTACCCACGTTAAAGGTCGAACTGAGAGTCTATCGAATAGAAGGCATCCGGTTATTATCAGTGCACACATATGACTGGTAAATTTTCTGTAGTGCATGTGATTTTCAGATGCTGTTGAAGATGAACCAGTACAATAATTGTACTGCGTTGTATAATCAGGGCCTTCTTTGATGACGAGGGGCTAATTGCTCTAGTAACGCAACGTGATATCGAGCCTGGATCTTTCAGAGTACAGGCTGAGACTCAGATGAGATAAACGTGTGTGAAGTGAGATATAAGGCAAGGAGGTCTGAATGAAAAAGTAGAGACAGATGTTCCTCAGAGATAAATATGTTAAGTACCGGTTCGTGCCGAGGAAGTGATGAAAATTAAAATCCACAGCCTGTTTCTATTCATTCGACAGCGTCAGGAATGGAATGAATGTATCCCCTATCTAGCGGCGAGGATGGGAATTGTGCCGGCTGCCGAAGCCTGTCGTACTCTTCTGGGGCAATGATTGATGAATGACAGATGGAATGAAATGCTATAGGAGAGTGCTGCTCGAATGAAACATAACAGGAAAAACCGGAGAACTCGGAGATAAACCTGTCCCGCCTCCGCTTTTTCCAGCACAAATCTCACATGGAGTGACCGGGATTTGAACCACGGAACCCAGGGGTGAGAGGCCGGTGCGCTGCCACCTGAGCCGCGGAGGTTCGCTGAGGAACTGATAAAAGTCGTAAATGCACACGCCATGAAGAAAGTTAAACAAATTAATTAATTGTCAAGAATCGCCGATGAAGTGAAGGCAAACGCAGGTTGGAATCTTGCTGGCGGTATGTTTAAGTGCCCATCTTTTGTCGTGTGGTGTGTCTGGACGAGGAAGTTCTCAGCGGTGATAAGTGATTGTTAAAGGCACTATTGGAATGAATTTTTAACTTGACCTTGTTTTGCTGGGCTGCAGAAGAATGTGGGGTTATTGTACCAGATAGTCCCTTGTTTAATTGAAAGGGTTAATCGAAATTCTAAGGGTCGTTTGCCTTTGCCAAGGATGGAACCCAGATGACCAGCTATGATACTGGGAGTATCAGGGTTCATGACCCGGACGCCCATTCCCAAGATATGTTACTTTCCCTGTATGTATTTTATTGCAGGTGATATGTGGATTTGATTTTGAGTGCGCTGATCTCCATGGTTATTATGTGACATGTGCATTGGAATTTTGTTTTTGTGATCAAGTTGTTCATGTTATGGTTGAGTGCGCCCTGTGCATGTGGAGGTCTGTGTTCCAGTCCCATCCGTGCTGGCATGGCCGCGACCATAAAGATTAGAATCTGTTTCTTTCCCATACGAAGTGAATGAATTAGTTTATGCAATTTGCCATGCCCGTATTAGCCGGGAGGATTTCATATCGTTGCAAAAATTACACTTTCTCTTATATAACATTTTGTTGATGAATGGTCTTTGGACCATAGTTGAGAATATTTGCGTGTTATCCGCGTCAGTGATGTAACGTATCCCAGTTTCCATGAAATAAGACCACGTAAGAGTCCCCTCCGCAAGCAGCACGAACATCAAATTTTGATTCGGCCAATAATCAACCCTTAAGAAAGAATAGAAAATAAAGAAGGGACCGATGGTCGCATGACACTTTTAGTCACTTTCTACGACAAGCAGGGATTGCCTCTGGACGTATTCCTCCCGTCCCATCGACAGGGGTACAATTCATGGTACTAAAGCCACACTCCATTTCAATGCCTAGGTGTGATGACATTCTGCATTCTAGTCTTCCATTCCCATTAAACAACTGTTCAGCATGATCAGACTACGAGTTGCGAGTATAATGTGAATGGGACGGTACGGGTGTTATCCACCGAATCAACAAGTTGGATTCAGCAACGTCTGTAGAAACTATCGTGCTGCAAGGAATGTGATGTTAATAAAAATCGTGAAACTTTGGAACATTTCCACCAAAAAGGGTATCTGTGTTACTTTCTTACTGTATCGGACGCATTTACACGGTTCTAGCGCTATTCTTGAAAAACAATGATATTAAAATTTAAGTTCTGTAGTGCGCACCGACTAAGGTGTTTGATGTAAATCGCAAAATTAAAGCTAGTGAGTAGAATTTTCCCGTGGGAGGGGCTAATGCTCGGTCTTATGCTATTTGAAGGCTCTCAGATACACCAGCTTCAGGTCGGTACGGAGTTACACTATTTAATCCTTGAATGTAAAAAAGGAGTTGTATGTAAATCGCAAAGTAATTGACAGTGAGTAGAATTTTCTTGTGGGAAGGACTAACAGACAAATGAATACTCTCAGTAGGCCTTAGTAATCTACCTAGTACATATTGAACCCAAACATATTGAACCCATAATTTTATTATGGGTTCAATAGAGTATGTAATCTGTCTCTTTGGTCTGTAATGAAAATGTGGGGAGAAATTCTGGCACTTCAGCCTTCCCGAAAACCATAAAACACTAGTTAGTTGGACAAAAAAAACCAAAACAAATTTATTAAAAAGAATACAGTATATATGATTATTCATCTACGCTGAGCCTCGGCGGATTATCAAGGAAAGAAATCGGGAAAGTTGGAAACTTTTTCACACATATTGTTGCCATAACCCCTCTCATTTAGCACAACCGGCATTTATCATACAAGTTGATGTTGTTCAGGCCGTATTGCTGTTTAACTAGCGTGCGCTGGCGTTGATCTCACTTTGTTGAACCTCTCATTATCCACTGCTTTATTGCAGTCCCGCTTCGATACCCGCCTCATGGTAGGTTATAACCTATCTAACAAGGTCTGTCCGACCAAAGCCGGAACAAGAGGGCTTATCTTGTTGTGCGCGATACATTGTAAGACGTATCCATAAAATTACCATCTATTGCTAGGTAATGACCTTCTCTTCCCACAATTACTGGTAAATGGCGGTATCAAATTCTTTTTCTTTATGTTCACCTGAAACGTGCTATATTGCATCTAATTTATCGGAACACTACGCTTTGAGAGTACCTAAACTGCACTTACCGGTAGAAAAGAACACAAAATGCCATGTGTCGTTCATTAGTACGAAGTGTAGGTGCCTGAGTTACAGGTATACAAAAACGTACTTAAATGTCTACTACTCAGTCCCTCTTCCTGATAACCCCCTGTGGATGGGGGCTCTAGAATAACACCCATGGTATCCCCTGCCTGTTGCAAAAGGCGACTAAAAGGGGCTCCAGGGGCTCTTAACTTGGGAGAGTGGGTTGTCAACCACAGAGCTCTCAGCTGAGTCCTGACATTGCTTCCACTTACTTGTGCCAGGCTCCTGACTTTCATCTATCCTATCCGAACTCACTTGGTCAACTCTTGTTCTTTTCCGACCCTGACGGTATTACAGCATTCGCTGTCTTAGGGAGTTTTTCATTTTCACGCCCTTCGAAGTTTTGTCTTCCTTTGGTTCTTACCCTCATTTTTCGAAGTGGCAGATCCCTTCCATTTTCTCGTTCTGATTAGTGTTATATAGAGGATGGTTGCCAAGTTGTACTTCCTCTTAAAACAATAATCACCACCACCACCTCTTCCTAATAAGGGGTCGGGGGTGAGGTGATATGATATTTCATGGCATGTTTCCATGGCCAGATGCTCTTCCTGACAATAACGTCAGTTGAAGCGTTAATGAAGATGTTATGAATGCTGTTGAATGAAAATCGGTAAGGACGCGGAAGAAATCGGCTGTGGTATATAAACAGGAACTGTCCCAGCATTTGCCAAGAAGTGCAAAAAGGGGAATCAAGAGAAAACCATTCTCAGGACAACCGATGTTGGGGTTCGAACCCACTCGCCTCCCGAATGCAGAGCTATAGTGCGTTAACACGCGTGACGATTCCGTTCGGTACAGGTGTACAAAAACACAGGCTTATAGTTTAGAATATTTAAGGTAGTCCTATATTAAATTATTCATACAACATTGCGCTGAGTAACTGAAAACTTTTATGCACGTTGGTACACTTCAGTGTGGGTATCAATTGTTCGCCGGGCTGAGTGGCTCAGACGGTTAAAGCGCTGGCCTTCTGACCCCATCTTGGCCGGTCGATCCTAGCTCAGTCCGGTGGTATTTGAAGGTGCTAAAATACGTCAGCCTCGTGTCGGTAGATTTACTGGCACGTAAAAGAACTCCTGTGGGACTAAATTCCGGCACCTCGGCGTCTCCGTAACCCGTAAAAGTAGTTAGTGGAACGTAATAACATTATCATTATTTTTATTCACTGTTTACTATAGACATCTGAAAGGTATTCAAGTATTTGCTACGTGATTATAACCGTTTGAGGCGTTGTAAGTTCAGTTGCTTCAATGATAAGTTGTTTCAAATCAGGCAGATCTGAAATGAAATTTAGCGACCACCATGTAATATTCTTTCCTATTTTGTATTTCTTGTAATAGAGTAGCCAAATCGCGGATGTCGAACCGCTGTCGGGGGCTCCACAACCAGGATTATTTTCTCCGCCCACTTCTGTTTTCCTTCTATCCTGCATTCTACGGTCAGTTGTATCAGGCTGTACTTGTAATTTCGGAAGTTTGACCGAAACATGCTTCTTTCCGTCGCTTGGTGGAGTATCTCCTCATTGGTGACGTAGTCTACTTAAGGGATCTTCAACATTCAGCGGTAAATCCACATTTTGAAGAGCTTGTAGTCGGCTAAATGACGAAGTCTTTAGGGTCTATCCTTCGACTCCGTATAGCAGCACCCCTAACACACAACTCTTCACGACACACCAAAGAGTTTCGAACTGGTCGTCACGATTTTGCACAAGATGTTTACATTTCAGAAAGGCACGTCTGGTAATGCCAATTCTGGTTTTGATTTTCAGCATCAGGATCCCATGCCTGTGTGAAAATATACATTAGTTAATGAGGAAATCCCATGCACGCTAGAAACTTGCTATAAGATTATGTGATGCCTCAGGGTTCCTATGAAATTAAAAAATCCCCAATGCAACGGAGAAATCTCTTTTAAACACCCGCTAATGCCACCAAACTCAACCAAGCTCAAAAGACCAGCACTCAACAGTAGAGCTACACAGCTCGTTATATTATTTTTTCATCATTAAGAACTTCTTCCTCTTCTTCCTCTTCTTAGAGTGCCATATCCGGTCCCCCAGACGTTGGCGATCACCCTGGAGAAAGCACCCCTTAACTTGTTCGGCGTTGTAGATGCAAGCCCAGTCTTTGATGTTCTGGAGCCCTGAAGTCGATGATCAACCAACTACTGGCTTGTCTTCTATCCTTCCTTGAAATATGAGGTGTGGAAGTTTTCTTTGAAGCGGAAATTCATTACAATCCTTCTCCCTGTACTTTTTGGTTAGCTTCTCATTCAATATCAATAGCGATTGTTTTCTAGTGGACTCAGTCGGTAGTTCGTTTATATGGAATTATTCCCATCGTCGTAACCTATACCGTCCATACTCAAATTGTGTGCTCACCCATTGTCAAGGACATATTATTATTAATGTTACGGGGTTACCCATGGACGCAGAGGTGAAAGGAGGTGCCGGGGTGAACGGGTCTAACTATAAAGTCAAGAATGGAATTTAAAACTTTAACCAAGGTTATATTTCCGATACTTTTTTTTTTTTAATTTCAAACTTAACAATCTTTCACTAAGTGAACACAATAATATATCAGGTACAATGAGAAACTAGAAACAAGACAAAAAACATCCCAATTTTAGTGATTATTACACTCTTGGGCTACAAGCCCCTAGTTTTACAATTTTGAGCTCGTAGCTCAATTTTACCAAAGCACAAATTTTAATGCAAGGGCAATAAATCCCCAATACATGGAGCACTAGCTACAATAATGACAATTTCAGGCCTCCCAGAGGCACTATTACAACACTTCGAAAAAGAGCTAACGTGCTCTCAGTTCACAAGCCTACTCAAGGCAATTCCAACAGTATCTTATACCTTTTGGCCTTCCATGGCCAAACTTACAATTGAAACAGGGGTATCTCGTACCCAACCTACTGGGCCTTCATTGAACACGAATAATGGTTAAGTAAATGGCCCGAAACACCAAATAGAATGGAGGCGTGAATTTGCACTCCAAAACAGGCATTCTTAAAACCTAAAAGGCACTAGGCCGATGAAACATGGGCTATTCCCAAACTACGGAGGTGACCCGTATAAGAAAGAAATTTAAAACATTAAGGAAGAAATGAAGGGGAACTCGAGAGGGTGCATCACTCTCTATCCCCGAATTACGGTTACAGATTTTATGAAGTTTTTACATAAGCCGGCGGAAAATTACATTTTTAGAAAAGTATGTTACATGGTAAAGGTTTCGGACCTTTCCCGCGGGTTAAACTGCTGAGCTAGCAAGAAATAAAGATGTTAAACGGCCATTACCTTGCTGAAGAACTGCTGCCTGATGAAAGAGGCATCACCCGCCTCCTGCTTCACATACACACACTTAGTTAGATGTTGATCAAATGGCCAAGAACCGTGAAAATCCGCAGTTTATAAACCCTCGGGGAATGATCAAGACCTTTCATGAATAATCAAGACACAACCCATAGAATTTTATTGGAGGATACAAAGTTTACACTCAAAATCGAAGAAGAAATACGTGATTGGTTGGAAATTAATTACAGAAATTCTTGATTGGTTAAATTCAAAACAGGCGGAAAGACAGGATAAATATTGCCAACCCACAAATGAATGAACGAAATTTATTAAGGAGAAAACTTATGAATGCAACATTTCTTCATATAAAGTTCCTTCACTTCGCACCAGGATGCATGATCATAGTTTTTTTGTAGTGACCTCTCTGAGTGAATGTCCAAATTTCTTGATGAATGGAAAACCAAACAAGTGGAAATTCACACAGTACTGACAACTTCATAATCACAAAATTACGGTAGTGACATCTTCAGAGGAAACGTTTAAATAGGTCTAGTTTCAAGTTCAGTGTTTCTCCTGTAGAGGAGTTTTAATTGGCGCAAGATTTAAATGTGCGGCTTTGAGGTACCTCCCGGTACAATTATTATTATTATTATTATTATTATTATTATTATTATTATTATTATTATTATTATTATTATTATTATTTTATTATTGAGTAAATCCATATTGTTTAATTGACTGCATAGAGTAATGGGAAAATGTTTAGCCAGAGAAAATGTATTATTTTGATGTATCAATTTCTAAGTGCTGTGTCAATTGTGCTATAGCTAGATGCCGGGGTTCCACTCGAATGACTAAGGTTCGAAACACGGTCGATTCTGAGTTGGCATTTTGAAAATCACGTGGCATTAACCACCAAGACCAAAATGAGCCTGGGTGGCCCCAGCGACACCAGAAATACCTGGGATAAGCTGAAAAAAATTTGGTCTATCAATTTCTACGTTCATCCAGAGGTCAGTTACGACACGGGACCTGTAAATGAGTCTAAAAATGCTTTCACCTACTTGCAGCAGTGTCCTCATTTTAGCCTTTTCTATCCAACCTTCTTTTTTGAACTCCTGTGTTCCGACGACCCAGGATTTTACAAGGTGAGCGAGGCCTAGGGTCTTTCATTTTCAAGACATCCACGGTCCTTCCCTGTACTGTTATTTTCATTCGTCAAAGAACCGGCCGTCTTGTTCAGCTTACTATTTACAAAGATGAGGAGGAAGATTTTCATGTTGAAAATTCCAGTAAAACAATAATCACCACCACCGCTACCAACACGACCACCAGAGTGTCTGACTCATTGGCTGTATGGTCAGCGTAATGGCCTTCATTTCTGAGATTTCGATTCAGGCCAAGTCGGGTTCATTTCTTTAATTGGGAACTGAGTGTTTGTGTTAATATGAATACATACAGTATATCTGCATTATACGCAACACATCATACTTCCAACCACTGCAGAAATATTCAACATAGAATTAGCGTCACGAAGGGCCTAGTCCACCTGCACGTCAGATATCACATGTGCGACACCAGCAGGGTATGTGAAAAGAAGAAGGATGAACTGCCTTCGATCGGGGCATTCCTATGTATATATATCAGGCTCAGGCATATATATAGGGTGTATCAGAAATATTTGGGCAAACGGTGAGAGCAGGTTCCTCTCACCAAAACAAAGAAAAAAAAATGCTGAAATGTTCCTTTATTGAATTTATCACACTGATCGGCAAAAAATAGCGAAACACTTTAATTTTGTAAAGTATTTCCGCTAAAATGTATCTGTTTTCCAATATTCATTTCAATTTAAAAGAAGCTAGATATTTGGCTACAAAAAATACAAAAGACTTATTAACTCACAATTGTCAACATTTTCCAATTTTTGAAATTTTCATTTATTTAAGTTTTTCTTTTAGTTTTTAGTTTATTTTGTCAGTTACTAAATTTATTCTTAATACGTAGACTGTCACGACCACTAAATGACATTATGATAGTTGTTTGCACTTCACTTGATAAGGACACTGGTCGCTATAAACAGGTGCCTCTAGCGTCAATGACGAGCTGTGAACGCTCAGGCGTACTGTTCACAAGTTGTTGAATGGACTCTACTGGGATGCGATCCCCCACCTCCTGCAATGATGTTCTCTATTCTGCTAAGGTGGTGTTGTCATGTTGTCTAACGTCCATTCCAAGCCTATCCCATCATGTCCGATGGGGTTTATGTCAGGATTACGCTAGAACGCTAGGGGTGAACCAATAAGCAGTGTCCTCATGAACTGCAGTAAAAACATTAACTTTGTTTCCTTTTCTTGGCAATCAATTTAATAACAATTGAAAAAACAACTAAAAACAACTGAAAAGAAAACTTTAAGAAATGTGAAAAGTTCAAGAATAAATTGTAAAATGTAAGGAAACTGTGAGTTTGTGTAAAGCATGGTTTGGTATTTTCTGTAGTGAAACATCTAGCTTTTGTAAAAATTAAACGTATGTTTAGAAACCGACACATCCTAGTGGAATGAGTACAGATGTTACATACTAATGTGTAACACTTTTCTGCCGGTCACTTCTTTTATTATTATTTTCTTTTTTTTACAATTGGCTTTCGTCGCACCGACACAGATAGGTCTTATGGCGACGAAGTATTTATTGGACTGGGAAGGAAGCGGCCGTGGCCTTAATTAAGGTACATTTGCCTGATGTGAAAATGGGAAACCCAGGAAAACTATCTTCAGGGCTGCCGACAGCGGGGTTCGAACCCACTAACTCCCGGATGCAAGCTCACAGCCGTGCGCCACTAACCGCACGGCCAACTCGCCCGGTAGTTTTCATTTTGGCCCTGCCATTGGTTTTTGCAATTTCCCTATAACCCCACAACCTTTGGTGGTGCTATTTGATTTCCAACCAGCTGATGACCTAACCGACAGTGTATTATTATTATTATGATTATTATTATTATTATTATTATTATTATTATTATTATTATTATTATTATTATTATTATTATTATTATTATTAATATTATTATTATTATTATTATTATTGAAAGTGTATGTTCGAGGTACACTCCAACAACGTAAGCGTGTTAGAATAATTCAGTTTGTCGGATAACGGAGTGATGATAGTCATAGCTGGCGCTGGTGGGTGCGTAGTTACCGCTTTGGTCCTATAACTCTAAAACCACGGGTTCCATCCCGGCGAGGTTGGTGTTCTTTGCATGGAAGCAAAAACATGACGCCCCATGTCGTAAAAGAGCGGTTGGCCGTTCCCACGCGGCAAACATTGGGCAATGCACCAACACTTGAGCTCCGGGTCGTACCCCCAGGTGTCGCCCCCTGTGGATGTGGCTACATTGAGAGTCGGCTGGAAACACGTGCACGGGACATTTTGAGCATTTGCTTTGAGTTTCTATGAGTTGAACACTTCCTCTGAGCAGCTAAGATCATATTGGCAATAAGGTAAGGGTGTATTCTGCCCGAAGGCAGGTGCGAACCTCCGCAGAGGTGTGCCTAAGCCGGAGTTTACGCACGGTAGGGTGGCCAGTTCTTTTCCGCTCCTCCATTCCGTTACCCGCCTCCAACAGCGCGTGGCAACCCATCCAAATGTTGACCACGCCCAACGTTGCTTAACTTCGGAGATCTCACGGGATCTAGTGTTTCAACACAGCTACGGCTACGGCTTTTATTGAAATATGTCATTGAAAAATTTCTTTCAATAATACCTCCTAAACGAAACATTTCCCGGTGTATGTTTATAGGATATTTTTACCCTGTTTTGGTTTGAGAACCCCCCCAGCATTTATTCAAGTTTTTCTGATTTCTTCAGCTTATCCCAGGATGTATAGGGTTGCTGGAGTCATCAAAGCTCATTATAGTTTTGTTTGTTTGTTTGTTAGTTGTTTAAAGGGGCCTAACAGCTAGGTCATTGGCCTAATATTATGGTTTTATTGCCAGTTGCTTTACGTTGCACCGACACAGATAGGTCTTATGGCGACGATGGGGCAGGAAAGGCCTAGGAATGGGAAGGAAGCGACCGTGACCTTAATTAAGGTACAACCACAGCATTTGCCTGGTGTGAAAATGGGAAACCACGGAAACCCATTTTCAGGGCTGCCGACAGTGGGGTTCGAACCCACCATCTCCCGGATGCGAGCTCACAGCTGTGCGCTCCTAACCGCACGGTCAACTTACCCGGTTTTAGCTTGTGGTATAAAGTTGGATGCCCTTCCTCGCACCACATGATTTTGTAGATTAAAATATCAACCAAGGATCGAGGGGGATTAACACCTCAGCCTTCCAGGCGGGTGAAATAGCAGCAGCTAAGCCAGTGAGCTAATAATCATACACATATTTTTTTAAAAAGATATTCCGATCAAGGTTCGGCGTAGCTTACTATCACAAACACGCCCCCCTCCCCCTGTAAGTATAGTCCCACTTCCATGTACCGAAGACTGTACCCTCGCAGATGCTCGATCTAGTGACCAAGAACGAGAAGCCCTTGTCTCCCTGCTGGACACTCACATCGCATAAGTTTCAAACATTACGTATATTATTTTGATCCATGTAGATTGTGTTTGACGACATTAGACACGGCACGAGTTGTTCAGTGGACAGCATCTCCATAACTTACATCCATATGGTGCAAGTAACTTTACACCTGCATTCAAGACTCGCAAACACAGATTGTGTTTTAGATGCGGCACTTGGCGGCCGGCATTGTCTGGCAGCACCAGCATGAGCATCACCGTTGTTCATCGCTAGACGACATCTGCTTGCAAAACTACCATACAATCTGAGGATTGTAGCATCTTTCTAAAGTCAGGAATAAAATATAAAACTTACAGACAGAGCAAGAAGGGAAATGTTACCATCACACAGGGGCGTATATCACCCACAGCGCCATATGTTTTCATTTTACGTCGCATCAGCATAGACAGGTCATACGGCGACGATGGTGTTGGACACGCACTGGAAAGGAAGAGAGACCTTTGCATTAAAGAAATGTCCTTGGCTCGTGTGACAATGTGTTCTTGTTGTTGTTTGGTTTTAGGTTATCAGTCCACAGACTAGTTTGATGCGGTCCTCCATCCCACCCTACCCTGTGCTAACCTTTCATTTCTACGTAACTACTATCTGCGCACCACTTTTTAGCGATAATTTTTTGTACCGGTTTGAAGAATAAGGAGGAAGCTGTTCCGGTTCCGTTAGTACTGCCAACTGAATGGAAATGAAATCTGAATTGAATCGATAATATGATCGATAGATATGAATTTTCTGAACCTTTGTTATTTTAAGCCAACAACTGTGTCACACACACATTATATAACATTTCTCGATGCGAATCTTATTCCTAGAGTGAATTCTATAGTTTGGCTTTGCTGTGTAAATAACAACAGTACTAGTACGTAAAGTGTACGCCAGACGTCGCACAGCGATGCACAAGCGATTCATAGTTTGTGTTTCAAAGATTGCCAGTACGAATCTCGAAGATTGCCGAGGTCGACCGCTTCAGCACTAGGGTGTAAATCTATCGCTAAAAAGTGCGCAGCTAGTACTACGTCCTGCTTCTACTCCCATCTGCTTGTCATCGTTCTTACCCTAATCCTCCCTCAAAAACGAATTGAACAAGTCCTGGGTGTCTTATGATGTGTCCCATCATTCCATCACTTGTCAAATTTCACCAAATCGTTCTCCTCTTACAAATTCGAATCAGTATATCATCATTCGAGCCGGCCCCGCGGTGTAGGGGTAGTGTGCCTTCCTCTTACCCGGAGGCCCCGGGTTCGATTCCCGGCCAGGTCAGGGTTTTTTACCTGGATTTGAGAGCTGATTCGAGGTCCACTCAGCCTGCGCGATTACACTTGAGTAGCTATCTGACGATGAGATGGCGGCCCCGATCTAGAAAGCTAAGGATAACGGCCGTCAGGATTCGTCGTACTGACCAGACGACACCTCGTAATCTGCAGGTTTTCGGGCTGAACAGCGGTCGCTTGGTAGGTTCGTTTTAATTTTTACATAACATATTTCGTATTTCGATCTATCCATCTCACATTTAAATATCAGGTGCTTACATTAATTCACAATTTTCTGTGTGTAAAGTTCAATGCCTAAAGAAATCTGTTGGTTTGGTATGAAAGAAATCATCGTTTCAAGTTCGAAGAGTTTTCCCACTGTCGAAGGAGTTTTCTTGGATATTACTGGAAAGAAATGAATAATTGCAAATCTGTAGGTAATAAGGAGGATGTGTAAGAGCCTCCCACCCAAGTTTCTGCAATACAGCTCACGTCGAGTTAGCGGTGGCAGTAAACATCAGCAGTAATGGTAACATTTCTGTGAAGCAATTCCGAGAGCACGATATCATCCTTGTCTCATCAGACACTTCAAATTATCTTCTTATCATCCTTCATTCATATTCCTGCTAAATGGCGAGTGTGTCAACACTGAAATTATTACCTCTAAATAAGTCTGAATTCATGCGTATGAGCGGGCATGGATTACTAGACGAATGAAAGACGATACGGTGCCTGGGAGAGGAACGAAGTCTGTCATAGGAAGCCAGATACAATCCTGGAGACGATAGCTCGAATTGATTTTGAACCATTGTAAGGATCCAATTGTGGGATCAGCGCTAGTTGCAAATAATAACCCTTGGTTTACTTATAAACATCTTCAGGCTGACCTTTTAAAACCTACAATGGCAGATGGAATGCATGTGTATGTATGTATGATCTACAAATAGGAAAAATGATGACCTCTATAAATACACCGAAAAAATCACTGTCACCATGCGAAAGCGAAGGCTAAAATTCTATGGGCATTTAGAAAGAATGGATGAGAAACGGCTAACTAAGAAAATATTCAAGTACATCACTGGACTAAAAGCTTCGACGAAGTGGGTGGAAGAGGTAAAAAGAGATGCAATAGAAAGTGGACTTACAGTGGATATGGTTCACAACAGAAAAGAATTTAGAAGTCGAGTGGACAGCATCAAAACATTCCAGGAGAAACCACCAAATGTAGACCCAAACTGGTCATATCTGAGAAAGAAAGGAAGATCAGAAGTGAAAGAATGAAGAGGTTCTGGGAGGAGAAGAAGAAGAAGAAGAAGAAGAAGAAGAAGAAGAAGAAGAGAAAGCCTTAAGTTCAATGCGGTCCATAGGCGGCCAAATTCGGAAACAATAATAATAAGATGATCTACAAATAGCATATAATCACAGGCTAACCCACAATTTCCTTTAATCCAAGCAAACAAGGTAGCAAATTAAAACGAATCCCTAAACCGTGAACAAGCAACAAACAAGTCGTGTTCTTATTTGAGTGCATACTTTTGTATACAAACCATTAACGCTAGTAGTTAAAGCGTATTATGAACAGACATAAAAGACATAATTGCTGATGAAACAAGTGTTTCCGTAAAGGGCAAATCGACTTTATTTGCATTGTTAAAGCGTTATTTCTTGCTTCATAGCCCTGTTTTATGCATATACATTTTCGTAGTGAATTCATAATTTAATGAACATTTGTTTTCAACGAATTATCTATTAATGGTTATAATTAATCTAAGCGTATTTTAAAATCTAATATTTATGGACTGACTTCTGACTATAAAGTGCTTTCTTACGTCTTCTTCATAACATCGTTGAGTAATAAACAACCTGAAAAGTACAATCATTAATATACTGTAACGGCCAGGTAAGCGCCTTGATAAATGTTGTGTTTAAAGCTGGAGGAAAAGTCAGTTTAAAATTAAGTTGCGTATATCATTAATTTTAACCCATTTCTTATTATTTATACATTTTAGTGAATCTGTATCTATTTACCATTTCCTTAGAATTCTGAAATGAATGGCTCACCATTTACCACAGGACATTATTTCTTAGATATAGAGTGGAATGAGTCAATACAATTATGTAATTTTCTTCTCTACACATACTGGTATATGACATACAGCATATTTCGTTGGAACAAAGCAAGTATTCTATAAACACACTATGAAGGCCTCTTGAGAATTTAAAGTTTTCCATTATCCGTAATCTGAATTCCACGTCCTATCAGAGGAAACGATCTTCACTGCCTCGACTTAGATAACCAACATATGTTATATACTACTGGTATGAAGTCATATATAGGCTAATCATATTTAAGGAGTCCGACTCGTTGGCTGAATGGTCAGCATTCAGTTCAGAGGGTCCCGGGTTCGATTTCCGGTCGGGTCGGGGATTTTAACCTTCATTGGTTAATTCCAATGGCCCGGAGGCTGGTTGTTTGTGCTGTACCCAACATCCCTGCGACTCACACACCACACACAACACTATCCTCCACCACAATAACACGCAGTTACCTACTGTACATGTGGCAGGTGCCGTCCGTCGGCCTTAACAAGGGCTGCACTCGGCTAGAAATAGCCACACGAATTTTTAAAAAATATTTAAGGAAAATGACTATTGATGGCCATACGCAAATTCGTTTGCATTATACACAGTTGATGTCGTAGTTCCTTCTATGTATACCTAATGTACTTTTCCCATATGGAATTGACATGTAGGTACGGTATAACCTGACTGTCGAAAGAGGTGGCAGAAACGGGTAACTTTACACGAGCTTGTTTGATAAGAAACTTTGAAAACAATATTTCAATTTTTAGTATCTCTAATTAAAAGTTTCTATTAACATTTGTTTCTCATATCTCTCTATTGAAAACTGTGCTCTTCCAAATATAAATGACAGAGAAGGCATTGGTTGCTCTGATTTACAGCGACAAGCTTCATTGTTTACGTTAATGACATTGCAATAACAGACAATTATACCCCGAGTGAGGTTCACTGGCGTGCTGAAAATCTGGATGATATAGGAACGGTGATTTAGGTTGGTAATGAAACAGCTAACAGTCCTACCCTCTCCACGTTCAATCTCCTTTTACCTCTCGCATACTCCTAGCAACAAGAGTTACAAGTTATTTGCCCCAAAATTGATGAGCATTTCACACACCTCCCTCAAATCGTATTATATCGAGCTAGCCCACATTTCCTTATTTACTCCAATTATAAAAATGTTAATTAAGGGAGACTATTTTCTGACCCTCTCTTCATTTTACAAAGAACATAAAATCGTTCATTAGTTCGAATTTCTTTCTCTGAATATACTTCAAGTCAGTTATAAGGCGAATCGATAAGAGCTGGGTGGAGTGAAATAAAAGTGGATACACTGTAGAAGAAAAAAACACTATTGTGATCAACAGATATGCTCGAGATTTTTCTGCTCGCAAGTGCACTTATTTTGTAATTCAGTGAGTAATAGTATGAGTGTACATAATAATTTATTTCGATCGAAACTTCTAGTATTTCTTACCATAATATTTGCCTGCTGTATATCTCACGTAGCACAAACAGTGATTGCATTAGTGATTTAAAACAATTAAAAGAAGCTACAAAGCCAAAGTGTTTCTCGCGGCCTATTTTAAACACCCTTGCATGATATCTATTCTTCTCAAAAATTACTTAAAATATAATGACATTATTTGATTCATGCCACTCTTACTAAAAGACATATTTAATTAAATGACATGTGTTGGAATTTAGTCCCGAAGGAATTCTTTAGTGTGCCTGAAATCAAGGCTATGGAGTCTATGCATTTAAACACACTCACATTCTACCGATTTCAAACGAATTTCTATAGAAATGAATCATAATGTGCATTTAGACCGTGTAGTTCATCTCAATCTAGTTCAGTAATTTACTGAAAATGACCTAAATATTTCTAAATTGTTGTGGCGGAAGATTCAGACATGCAATATGGCAATAATTATATTAGTGAGATGGGACATTCAATCTCTCTTTAAGACGTCAGTATCAGAGACAATGAATTACTCAGGTCTCGTCTCTTAGATGATAACTTACACTAATTTTACACTATAAGTTGTATTACTTGCTTCACTCCCGTAATCTTTCACAAATCATAATGACGCCATAAATGTAATAAACGGAAATATCATATAGAACATTTTCGCAGCACAATAACAATGGAGAGTAATTAGACGAAAATAATGACATATCTGTATTTATTCCTGATACATTAGATAGGTCCGTGCATTAATACATCACTCTTATGGCCAATTACAGTCGAATGTTCTTTTATAAGATACCGACAAGGCATGATAAAAGGATCCATTCACCTTTCTCGCATTGGTAGTGTTTCAACATTTTATAAACGTAATATTTTACGATGACATTAATTCATATTTGTGATAAATTTCCAGGTGAAATTAGGTTAGTATTCTGTTTCGGAGGCTTGTTTAGCATAAGTCGTGCTGAAGACAGGATCAGAATTGCCTGCGGCAAGGCTAAATACACCATTAAAATGTAATTCAGAAAATCATTCTTTCTCTTTCTCAGGGGATTGTGTAAAATGTTGGAGTTATTTGTGGATAAAAGAAGATCTCATTTAAGCAGCGATCACGTTCTACCATGAAGTTGACAGATGGGAAAGAAGAAATGATTTCGTCGGTACTCTGAAAGATACAAATATCATGCCTCAGTGATAAGGATGAGCGTGAGTTAGTGTATTTGAGACGACAATGTTTCTGTATTGTGTATGCGTGAGAAAATTATTTAATGGATGAAATGTTGCACACCTTAGGATCTCACGAAATGATATCCACTGGTGTCATTGAAGACACAAATATATAGTTTATTATTTCGGTTCAAAAGCATGGTATGTTATTTGCTCATATTCTTCATTCAAAGTTGTAGGATCGTATCGCAACACAGTGTGTTGCCATTTAACTTTTGCGCTCGTATGTCGAA
Organism: Anabrus simplex; assembly: GCF_040414725.1. Lineage (NCBI taxonomy): Eukaryota > Metazoa > Arthropoda > Insecta > Orthoptera > Tettigoniidae > Anabrus > Anabrus simplex. The sequence goes on from NC_090268.1 coordinate 265,962,044, forward strand.
CATAGGCTACGAGTTTTGTAAATTCACTTGGGACAATATTCCCATGATAACAAATGCATTATTATTATTATTATTATTATTATTATTATTATTATTATTATTATTATTATTATTATTGTATGTAGATAATGTTGGAATTGAAGAGGAAAAATTGGGGAAAATTTTCATTTATAGAACGAGGAGTATGGGTTTGGAATAATTAATTCATTCATTCATTATCATTATAGACTGTTATGCCTTTCAGCGTTTAGTCTGCAAGCCTCTGTGAATTCACTAAACGTCGCCACAATCCTCTATTTGCAACTAGTGTTGTGGCCTCATTTAGTTCTGTACCTCTTATCTTTAAATCGTTAGAAAGTGAGTCTAAACATCGTCGTCTTGGTCTCCCTCTACTTCTCTTACCCTCCGTAACAGAGTCCATTATTCTCCTAGGTAACCTATCCTCCTCCATTCGCCTCACATGACCCCACCACCAAAGACGGTTTATGCGTACAGCTTCATCCATCGAGTTCATTCCTAAATTAGCCTTTATCTCCTCATTCCGAGTACCCCCTGACATTGTTCCCACCTGTTTTTACCAGCAATCATTCTCGCTACTTTCATGTCTGTTACTTCTAATTTATGAATAAGATATCCTGAGTACACCCAGCTTTCGCTCTCGTAAAGCAAAGTTGGTCTGAGAACAGACCAATGTAAGGATAGTTTAGTCTTGGAACTCACTTCCTTCTTAGAGAACACTGTTGATCGCAACTGCGAGCTCACTGCATTAGCTTTACTACACCTTGATTCAATCTCAATATATTACCATCCTGGGAGAACACACTACCTAAATACTTGAAATTATCGTCCTTTTCTAGCTTTGTATCTGACATTCAATTCTGTTGAATTTCTTACCTACTGACATCAATTATCAAGAAAAATTCGATAAATTTCCAAATTCTCTGAAAACCAGGAAGCGAAATTCCGTCGAAATATCAATTTTTTATTGCTTTAAGTTATACGTCAGTCCTCCCTGAACATGAATATACAGGGCTTTTGTATGTTTGCTGCTTACTGATAAGAAAGAGGGAGCATTTTATAAACAGTGATATTGATGCCACGCCCCCTTCTGTCTGCTGTTCATTTAGGTGTGTTCATCGCGGTTGCAGCAGACTTCCTTTGGCTTTACTCTCTTTCATTCTTTGACCACTGTTTTTCATGTTGGTTACTCTGGTGCTATACGAGTGTTAGTAACAGTTAAAGATCATTTCAGCGTTCTGTTTACGTTTTACTCGTCGTAGTTAGTTGAAGAAGCTTGAACTGACGAAGCAATTTTAATGTGTTTATATTTTTATTTTTATTTTTATTTTTGTTACCGTGTTTTGGCGGTAGTTAGAGGTGAAAGAAGGTGCGGGTGTGAACGGGTCTCAAACTACGAAATTAAAGTTACTGTAAAATTTAACAAGGTTATATTCTCTTTCCAAAATTCAGAAATAACACGAAAGACAGGTACAGAGTAGCAAGGCAATAAAAATACAATTACAATATTTAGAGGATTTGGGCTTCGAGCCCCAACCTCACAATTCTTGAGCAATTAGCCCAGTTTTACCCCAAACACAAGTTTCAACAGAGGGGCAGAAAACCCCATTCATGCCTAGGAGCACTTGCTCCAAATTACACAGTAAGGCCTCCTTGAGGCGCGCAGAAAACAAAATTTTCGAGAAAAGAGCAACTTGCTCTCAAAATTCAGGCCTGTCAAAGGCCACACCTAATTCCACTTTCAAGCTGTCCTCTAAGGACATATACACAGGGGTAAAATACCCAACCTACTGAGGTCTATTAAATGAGAAGAAGGTTAATTACATGACCTCTAAAATAACAATTTGAGAGGAGGCGATCTGCACTCCTAATGCATTTGTTTTAAAACCTAAACTGGCTCTAGGCCACTAATGCAAGGGCTAATCCCATACTACAGAGATGACTTTAGAAAAGAACAATTTACTTTACATTAATGAAGAATCGGTTGTGAGAAATAAGTTCACCTCAAAACAAAATGAGTGGGAGCTCGAGAGGGTTAAGCACTCTCTATCCCAATATGTAGCCTTAAAAGATAATAGATGCTAAGAGTAGTTACATTTTAGGAAAAGGTTACATGGTAGAAACGCTTCGGACCCGCCCCGAGAGTTAAACTGCTGAGCTAGCAAAGAAAGAAGTTATTAATCGGCCATTACCTTGTTGTTGACCGCTGCCGAAGAAAGAGGCGCTTCCCGCCCCCTGCTATGTACTTTACACACTGAAAGATGGTACTGAAGTGGCCCAGAGACCCTAAAATCAGCAGTTTATATACTCTCGCGGAAAGTTCGAGGCGTTTCAGGAAGGAAAACACCCGCCCACAATCATTTTATTGGTGGATAACGAAAACCCCTACACAATATGAAGAAGAAACACATTATTGGTGGAAAATTAATTAAAGAAATTCGGGATTGGCTAGATACAAAACAAGGGGAAAGAGAGGGGTATACAGCCAACTTAAACAATAACAGAAAGAAATTTAACAAGAAACAAACTTTTGAAATAAAAATTTCTCCAAAAAAACAGTTCTTTCACGTCGCACGAGGGTGCACCATTGTAGTTTTTCAGTAGTGTCCTCTAGAAGAGAAAGTTCACACTTCTTACTACCGGTAAAACAAAAATACATCAAAAGTGGCACAGTTCAAAAACTTCAAACTTTCCATGTAGTGACATCTTCTGAGAAACTTGAAAATTAATACCGTCAATAAAGTTCAGACTTCCTTCAGCAGAGGAGTTTCAATTGGCGCACATTTTAAATTAGCGGCGTGGAGGTGTACCGCCCGGTACAATTTTTATCCAATATAGACCCTGAATATGGGCAGCGTTAGGAAGTTTAATAACAGGAATAAGTTTAAAAGTAATTGATATACCAGGAAATGAGAAAAGTTGTGAGGGTCACCTTCTTTCATAGGATCTCTATAGACCTGTCAATGATACTGTCCAAAGGGTCCTGAGTCATGGTGTAAATATCAGGGAGCTAGTGTAACTGGTGATTATGAAGGTCAATAGGAGACGTTTTAAAACGTATATATAGGGAATTAGCTAGCAAAAGCTTGCTTCCTACATGCATCCATGGGAGAACTCAAAATCCCAATGATAACTTCAATAACTGTGTGGGGGAACACTTGTCTAAAACAGTATTTATGGGCCATAGTACCCTAAAAATTGGTGCCAAGGATGCAGTATTGTGTTTCAATGATGGGTCAGTAAGCAGGTTGAAAATTTTCAGTGATACGGGCATACAATATGCTGTCAACATGAAGAATGAACTTCCGTCAATTGACCAGTTGAGGGTACGAGAGCCTGAGAAAAGTGCTCTACAAATCACAAAAAGAGGCTATAATTCAAAATAAGGCCTCCAAAAGTAAGATGGAGGATACAGAAATCCGCAATGATGACAGCTATGTAAGTGGCGAATTTTAACATTTGAACACATCGTATCACAAACTTTAAATGCATTTTTCCGAAAGCATTAAATTTTCAGGTTTAGGTGTAAGTTTATATGAAACTAGTAAATGTATGGCAATACAACTTGGTAAAAATATTAATTGTAACATTTTCATTAGTGTACTAGAATTATGGTAATCAAACAAAAAATGTGGCAAATATTCAGCTATAGTTTTAAAAAGGAATGACATTATTTTAGGTCACGTGCTGTACTATTAATTTCTACTGCAAGAGCAATGATACTTTCATAAAAGTAATACAGTACATTTTGAAGAAAACATGACAACTTATGCATTTGTTAAATTTGGTTCAATTTAAACATATAGTTTTGGAGAAATTTGTATCAACGATAGTATAGTTAAATATAGGAAATACGCTCACTTCCTGGTTCCCTTTAGAAAAAGCTAGGTAAATAATTGATACGGAATCTGTCACCTGGGCGGCAGACATAAATGAAGATTGATTGATTGATTGATTGATTGATTGATTGACTGATTGATTGATTGATTGATTGATTGATTGATTGATTGATTGATTGATTGATTGATTGATTGATTGATTGATTGATTGATTGATTGATTGATTGATTGATTGATTGATTGATTGATTGATTGATTGATTGATTGATTGATTGATTGATTGATTGATTGATTGATTGATTGATTGATTGATTGATTGATTGATTGATTGATTGATTGATTGATTGATTGATTGATTGATTGATTGATCTAAACGATACATCCATGACTATGAAATGAATAGTCATTTGATATATTCATTCATTTCACACACAGTATGAGCTTTAAGCTCAATAAAATAAACGATTTCAATTCAGAGGCAATATCTTATTCAGTTTTATTACATTTTAACCAATTTTAAATCATTTTATAGGAAAATAAGCCACTGCGAATTCGATCCACTGATTATTTCAAATCCGTAATCTTTTTCTTCAACATCATTTCTTTAAATCCTAGTCAGTGGGTAAATTTGAAATTTGAATATTATTTCATATCATACAATTAGTGGCCGATGATCTAGATGTTAGGTCACTTTAAACAACTAGTATCGACATTACACACAGTAGCATTAAATATTTATCTAAACAAACGCATTTACAACAGAAAACGTAGATTATTTTTCACTTCAGTGAGTTTCTTTGGGCAGGTGCAATGTCCGCTAGCGACGAGTTTTTTACTGACACATGCCCGCTTGCGTCCATGTTGTCTCTATGATGTCGAACACGTTCTCACAAGACGATTTCTTGTTGTTCTCGTATGTACCAACTATTCCAACAAAATATGTTTATTTAAAAATGCCACGAACCTGCTACGCAAGTGTAGCAGGGGGAGAGGTGATACTCCCACGTGGCGCGTCCCAGGTGGCGGATAGGGGGGTCCTAACCGGCTTGCCGGCGGACTTGAGGGAAATAAAATACCTCTCGCGGACCAAACACACACCCCCTGTGGGTGGGGAGGCTGACGAATAATACACCCACGGTATCCCCTGCCTGTCGGGAGAGGCGACTAAAAGGGGCGACCAAGGGATGCTTGGATTAGTACCATGAAACTACTTTTGATTAGTACCATCACGCGCGGAACACCATCGGTCGCTTTTACTTGCGAGTAGTACCACTCTGTTAGGTACTCCATATTTTGTGATTCGTAGCACTCGAGGGGGGTTCAGTGTGGGTTTCCAGTACCCGTGAGTCGTGCCCGTGTGTGCAACACCACAGGTCTGGGCGTTGCCTGTGAGTTGTACCCGTGTGAGCGACACCACGCGTCTGGGCGTAGCCTGTGAGTTGTACCACTATATGAGCGACACCGTGGGTCTGCGTTGCCAGTGATTAGTACCCACTATGTGAGGAACACCACGGGAATGCCGGCGCCCGTGCTTAGTACACCTAGGTGAGGAACCTCATCGGTTTGCGTGGCTATGAATGGCGCTATTGTGTGAGAAACACCATAGGACTGCGTTACCTTTACGACGTACAATACTTGTGAGTAGTACCTTACTGCTTGGAACACCGTGAGTTTACGCTACCTTTGATTAGTACCGCAGCTCGAGAAATATCATGGTTCTACTTCTCGCGACTTGTACCATACTGAGGGGCCGTAGACCTGGTTTTTGGACCCCTTCAGACATCAAGCATAGTCGATTCAGGACTGTGCTTTATATGTGGTCCCTTGGTCAGTAATACTATTATTTATGACCGTTTTTGAGTCGGATCCACTGTTCTTTTGTTTGTTTGTTTCTTGTTTTTTTGTTATTTTTTGGGTTCATGTACATCCATTCATTTTTCATGACATTTTTATTTATTTTGGTCAGTGGATTTTTAGAATTTTTTGTTGTCATTTCATTTCGTACCATTAGGGGCCGATGACCTCGATTTAGGCCCCTTTAAACAACAAGCATCATCATCATCATCATCATCATCATCATTTTAGATTCTAGTCGTTCGTTCGTAATCTGTTTTCCCTCCAGGTAAAAAAAAGAAAAAAATATTTAAAAATGTGTAAGTTAATGGACATTTAAGCTGATAGCAAATCTTGCCTAGAAAGAAGCATTTCATGTGATCTTTGGAATAGATACTTCCTGCCAAGACGAGAAGCCGTTGAACAAGAAGTCAAATCATTATAAGCTGCTCACTCAAGATATTACAATGAAGAGTACCGAGTTCAACAGACATAAGAGAATGGTTGCCGAGATGTGTTATCAGTCTGAAGGGTGGTTGGATCCTCAACGGCTCTGGCGTCAGCTGTCATACATGGCCTGGGCTTTACTGAAGAGTAGTAAAAGGGAAATGAAGAGTGCGGTAGTTCGTCATTGCTTTTATCACTAGATCAGAAAGTGCTATTGGAGGTTGACTTTTCATATGCGTAGCATCTTTCGTAACATCCAGACCGAGGCCGACGAGAAAGGTCGATCCTGACGCACTAGTCATGATCCGAATGTCATTAGTCAGTATCAATCTCTCCTCCGTAGTTTCTATACTTGTACAGCCATGAATGAGACTGAGAATTCGGTAGAAGCTACATTTTGTTCCTACCTGTACCAAGAGGCAGATCCAAAAACGGCATCCATTAAGAACTAGTAACGGGCCATATAGAAGTAGTAAAAGTAAATAACAGAAGTAAACCTAGAGAATCTGCATTTTCAGTAGTTACGTAATCACGCACAGTGTATTATTTCGGTCTGAGATTAGTATAAAAGCTCTTTAACCATGAAAATTGATATCACTCCAACCATACTCTTCCAGAAAATTATGTACTGATAGAATCATCAAACTAGTCGAACTTATTTTACTTCTAGTACTGTGTTAAGAGTTCTTAAATGCGAAAAATTCTCCAGCGTCTGTTATGACCGACAGATGACGATAATGATGATGATGATGATGATGATGATGATTATTATTATTATTATTATTATTATTATTATTCTGGTCAAGAAAACTGGCTTTCTTAAAATAGGACAATCTATAACACCCATTGAGTTGGCTGCGCCTCCACCAGAGGTTTTAATGGCCTATAACAGAGATCTCGTGAATGACTACTGATAGGGAAATACCCCTACTAACAGAGGAATGACCATCTCTACTTGAGCTAAGAACTCGATTGTCTTCGATCATCTTATTTTGCCCATGCAGGAAACAGTCCGATTGACTGACTGAATGCCCTTAGATTCCCGGCCATGCCGGAGATTTTGCCTGTCTAGTTAATTCCTCTGGGTCAGGAATTTTATTCGACGAAATGTTCAACGTCATTTACATCTTCATATCGCCTTACCAACCACAACAGAAACGCGCAATAGTGAATACATCCCTCCACTGGGGTTAATCCACATGAAGTGCTGACCCCAATTCATTAGGAACAGGTCAGGAAGAAGAATAAGATACAGGAAACAGTAGGACAACGAGAGAGGTGGTGGGGGTGGTAATTGTTTCTAGAGGAAGTACAACTGAGGAATCATTATCTCTTAACAGTGATCAGAAAAAATATGGAAGAAGTTTGATACTTAGAAAAATGAAGGTATCGGCAAGAGAAAGAAAATTTCCGCGAAAGGTGTGAAAATGAAAGATTCCCTAGGATTCACAAACCTACTCACGTTGGAATCGCGAAGGAACAAGAGTTAACCGGAGGAAGGTCTGATAGGAAAGATGAAAAGGAGGAACCTGGCACAAGAACGTAGTAGCAATGTTAGACTTAGTTAAGTGCCTCGTAGTCCCTGACGCACGCTGCCAAGTAAAAAACACCTGGATTAAGGCCACGGCCGCTTCCTTCCAACTCCTAGGCCTTTCCTATCCCATCGTCGCCAAAAGACCTATCTGTGTGGGTGCGACACGAAGCCCTTAGCAAAAAAAAAAGAACACCTGGAGCTACCCCCTTTTAGTCGCCTTTTAAGTAAGATGGGAAATTGCATGTTTGTGTCTACCGCCTCCACCCATAGGGGGTACAATAATAGAGGTCGTCACTTTTTACTCATCCCGAGGCTTCACTGACCTATAACGTACATCACTGGGATTACTATAGATAGGGAATGTTCTGAATGTGTTCTAACCCCCACCCCAGCCCCTCGGTGTGGCGTTACCGTCGCTACTCGAACCAAGAACTCGACTGTCTTCGATCATTTTATTTTGCCCATACAGGATCGGTAGGACGTGTAATGAAGGAGTGAGAGAGAGACCTTCCGCCTAGTTGTGGCTTTATTTTGGTATGTTTGAGTTTCCTGGAGGCGAATATTTTAGTGTGAATGTGTCCTCGATTGGTGAGGTCATTGCTCCGCGCACAGAGGCAAGGGATGACTTGACTTCTATAGTAGAAGCGGAGCAGGTCATCCACAAGTGCCATTGCCTCTTGAATATTAACAAGGAATGCAAGTAGTGCGCACCATCCATCCCGTTCGTTCAGCCTTGCTCACCCATCATCACGAACACGAACTAAGAACTCTAGATTAGGTACTTGTCAGTTCACAGGTCACAGGAATATCGGTACAAACTTCTCAACATACAACGGGGTGTGCTCAATGGACTCCATCAGGAAATATTTCAACGTATCATACCTAACATTTTTCTTAACCTGCCATTCCGCTCTAAGAAATGTTCCAATCGTATCGTTAGCTAACTGTTGAAACCCTATTAATGGGTTAGATTTTGTACATTAGCAGCAGTAATGGTGGTGATGATCACTGTGTTAAGAGGAAGTATAACTAGGAAACCATCCTCTGTTACCGCTAATCGGACGGAGAATGGAAAATGTCCGAACGTCGAAGAATGAAGGTATCGGGAAAATTGCATTAAAGGTTATATTTTCAAAAATAGCAAAGCAATTTTCACATAAAACAAGTAACAACAAGTCAAATCAGTTACAATACCAGGAAAGCCATGATTTAGAGATTATAACAATCTGGGCCACAAGCCCTAATTTTTACAATTTCTGAGCACTCAGCTCAAAACCACATATTACCAAAGGGCAGAAATCCCCTCATTACATGGAGCACTTGCTCCCACCTAGCAATGTTAAGCCTCCTAGAGGCACATTTGCCGCAAATCAAAGAGCTGACCCGCTCTCAATGTTCTGAGCCTATCAAAGGCCACAACGGACTTTACTATTAACTGCCCTCAAGACACACCCACAAAGAAACAGGGGTATCTTGTACCCAACCTAATGGGCCTTAGTAGGAAAATAATAGGTTAAGTTAATGGCCCAAAATGCAAAACTGAATGGAGGCGTGAATATGCACTCCTACATGAAACTTCTAAAAACCTAAGAGGCACTAGGCCGATGAAGCAGGGGCTATTTCCAAACTATGGAGGTGACTCTTATACAGAATAAATTTAACACATTAAGGAAGAGTAGAAGAACTGTTACGAAAGCGTAGTCACCTCAAATTCAAAATGAAGGGGAGCTCGAGAGGGTAAAGCACTCTCTATCTCCGATTTTCAGTTAAAGTTATATGAAAAGTTTACATCAAAACGGCAAAAGTTACATTTTTGGACAGATAGGTTACATCAAAAAGGTTTCGGGCCTTCCCCGAGGGTTAAACTACTGAGGTAGCAAGAAAATAAAAATGTTAAACGGCCATTACCTTTATGAAGAGCTACTGCCCGAAGGACGAGGCGCTACCCGCCTCCTGCTACACTTCCATACACTAGGCTATATGTTGTTCGAGTGGCAGAGAGACAGGAAAATCAGCAGTTTTTATACTCTCGGAGAAGATTCGAGACCTCTCATGAATAATTAAGATACACCCACAGTCGTTTATTGTGTAGCTTACAGTTACACATCAAAATCGAAAGAAGAAAGACACGATTGGTCAAAAATTAATTACAGAAGTTCTGGATTGGCTAAATTCAAAACTGGCGGGGAAAAAAATTTATATTGCCAAACCACAAATGAAAGAACGAAATTTAGTAAAGAACAAACTTATGAATACAAAATTTCTTTAAATAAAGTTCTTCCACTTCGCACCAGGGTGCATGGTCATAGTTTTTTGTAGAGGCATCTATCAGAGAATGTCCATACTTCTTGATCGATAGAAAACAAAACAAGTTGAAATCCACACAGTATTGACAACTTTGTAATCACAAAATTTATGGTAGTGGAGTTGATACAGTTGTTAAAGTTCAGAGTTTCTCCAGTAGGGGAGTACTTTAAGGCGGAAAATTCAAATGTGTGGCGTAGAGGTGTACCAGCCGGTACAATAATAATAATGTTATTGGTATTACACCCCAAAAAACCATTCTTGATATAAAAGATCTCGTGATGTTGGAAATTTTACCCCCATGCACCAGTATTGGGTTGGCGTATTTGAGACCTTTAAATACTACGGGTCAGAGCCGGGTTCGAATCCCTAACCTGGGCTCAGAAAGGTACCGCTCTACCATCTGGGTCACTCAGTCCGGCTAGCAGATTTGAGATTTAGGAATGCATTTAATTCCTTCCCTTGAGGAGCTACTAAATCAGAAAAAGTGCTGACAAAATTTTAAAGTAAACTGCCTTTGATGGTGAACTATCCCGCCAAACACGTAAAACCCAGTTCCTCTTTTAAGGAACATAGCTGCTGTAGGATTTAGCACAATGAACAGTTTGTTATACTCGTAATTCCAGAACTCCAAATCAACCTCTTTTTAACCCTTAAGCCGCCATATTTTGTAAACCGTTACAAACACAATATCCCCTCTTTCGACGGGAGAGTGGTCGTGAAAGCAGAATTGCAATCACCGCTGGCAGCTGTGGTTTGAATTCCAGTCAGTGCATACAGGATTATTGGAATGAAAGATCACATATCTGTGGTTCGAATTTCCTATAAAACTAGGGGTCCCGTGCTAAATTACTGGCAACTATCAAGTAAAATCCCAAACAAGTCATCTTTCTTTTCATTTCCCAAGCTCCCAGCTCCATTCGCCTTTTTTACTATTTGGAGGTCCTGGGCTACAGCAAAGCGGACCAGAGTCACGCGAACCAGAAGGGCTTGATGGCGCTGATAAGGCAGAATTTATCAATACCTGGTCATTTTTCACGTTTGAAGAAAATTCTAACTAAATCTGGAGTTTTCATCGTACCCATATATTGAGATTTCCCATGTCATGTGATAGCTTCACAGGATGTCAAGTAGAGGTGAAGAATATGAAAACATGTACACGTTATCTCGCTGTTTACAAATAAGGTGCAGAACAGCATGTCGGCGAGTTAAATGCTCTAATTGTTGTACGAGTTGTTCAGAGAAACATCACCACTTAACATACTGATTGTTGTTCTTATATTCTTAGAAGTGATCGAGGGAACCCGTCTTTGTCGCGGCGCGTTCCAGACCAGTGTGTCGTTATCGCGAGACATGCATACATTATCAGGTCTACTACTGGATCATCTCCTCGGCAATGAACTCTTCACTACAGGAAGTTCATGATACGATATGGATACAAATATACAAAAGCAACGCAAAAGCAAAGTCGTCTCCGTACAGGCCATGAAGGCCCCTGGAGGGGTGGAAGGTAAAGGCTTCCACTATCCGTACACAAATATACAGAGTGAACGAAGAATCTCAACCAGTAATCAGATACCGTGAAAAAGTGATCAGTACAGTAACTATGAAAATAGAAACCAACTAATTTGCAATATTGAATCAGTGGTTTTAAAAAGCGCTTCAGACACAGGTTTTTTAGAAAATCACATTAGAGTTGAATTACGTTCTTTACGACTAGATCCACCTCTTTCATTGAAAACGGCACCAGTACAATGCATACTGCGGTCACTGAAATGGTTTGAAAATACCGTATGTTTTGAAAGGGATATCAGTCCAGGACCGAATATGGAAAAACTTCGGTTGAGGCTAGATCAAGCTGCAAGTTTACAAATGTCTTAGACGAGGAAATTTTTTCAACTGATTTTAAAAACTGGTGGCAGAAATTTTATAAAAAAATTTATCTGTAGAATCTTTAGCAAGGAATGGTCCTAAAAAGGAAAAAGAACACTTTTGATGATGATGATGATGATGATGATGATGATGCTTGTTGTTTAAAGGGGCCTAACATCGAAGGTCATCGGCCCCAAGAACACTTTTGCGTTTCAAACTATTACATATTTGTATGTGACAAAACAACAAGGGAGTGTTGAAAGTCTACGAATTTATTGACGGAGTGAGTTCCTATAGTTTTAAGTTGGCAAAATATCAAACCATACATTCTTTAGTGAGAAGACATACAAGAATAAGTGTCCAATTAACCCTATAAAATAGATCAAAATCAAATCAAATCAATCACTACTGATCTGCATTTAGGGCAGTCGCCCTGGTGGCAGATTCCTTATCTGTTTTTTTTCCTAGCGTTTTCTTAAATGATCGCAAAGAAATTGGGAAGTTATTGAACATTTCCCTTGGTAAGTTATTCCAATCCCCAACTCCCCTTCCTATAAACGAATATTTGCCCCAATTTGTCCTCTTGAATTCCAACTTTATCTTCATATTGTGATCTTTCCTACGTTTAAAGACACCACTCGAACTTATTCGTCTACTGATGTCCTCCCACGCCATCTCTCCACTGACAGCTCAGAAAATACCACTTAATCGAGCAGCTCGTCTCCTTTCTCCCAAGTCTTCCCAGCCCAAACTTCGCAACATTTTTGTAACGCTACTCTTTTGTCGGAAATCGTCCAGAATAAATCGAGCCGTTTTTCTTTGGATTTTTTCCACTTCTTGAATCAAGTAATCCTGGTGAGGGTCCCGTACACTGGAACCATACTCTAATTGGGGTCTCACCAGATACTTAAATGCCTTCTCCTTTACATCCTTACTACAGTCCCTAAATACCGTCATAACCATGCGCAGAGATCTGTACCCTTTATTAGCAATCATACTTATGTGATTACCCCAATGAAGGTCTCTTCTTACATTAACACCTAGGTACTTACAATGATCCCCAAAAGGAACTTTCACCCCATTAACGCAGAATTAAAACTGAGAGGACTTTTCCTATTTGTGAAACTCACAACCTGACTTTTAACCCCGTTTATCATCATACCATTGCCCACCGTCCATCTCACATCACTATCGAGGTCACCCTGCAGCCGCTCACAATCTTGTAACTTATTTATTACTTTGTATAGAATAACATCATCTGCAAACAGCCTTATCTCTGATTCCACTTCTTTACAAATATCATTGATATATATATATAAGAACACATAAAGGTCCAGTAATACTGCCTTGAGGAATTCCCCTCTTCATTATTACAGGGACAGATAAAGCTTCGCCTACTCTAAATTTCTGAGTTCTATTTTCTAGAAGCAGAGCCACCCATTCAGTCACTCTTTTTTTCTAGTCCGATAGCACTCATTTTTGCCAGTAGTCTTCCATGATCTACCCTATCAAATGCCTTAGATAGGTCAATCAAACAACTCCAACATTACATCCCTGAAGAGTATCTACTACCACTTTCCTCTGAGATATGGGAGTGGCCAACAGAGGATGGAGAAGAAGCCGAATAAAAATTCAATTATGAATTTCAGTTTTCAACATAAATACAGATTTTGGTTTCAGTATGTCTCAAACACTGTCATTATCTTGTAATTTGGCACAATTATAAAACATTAAAATAGTTTATGCTACATCATGTATGTTCTACAATGTTTTATTACCTCACTTTTGAAAAGGGAATTAATCTTCTCATTTATTTAATTTTTTTACAAACTCACCTTAAATGTAAATTAATGTTGTAGAATATGCCTTTTGTTTGAGAATAAGTAACAAAGGATAAAGTAATTACACCTGTCAAGTTGATAACTTTTTGATAAAACAGGTTTTTTTTTTTTTTTTCATTTTCCGAAAGTTAGAGTTCACCAACATACGTCCGTTTCAAAACCACTGATTCAGTTCTAATCTAGATAAGTAATGTAACGCCAATTTGTACGATGTCCTTGCTCCAAATGCTTCAAAATGAGGCTCCACAACGTATTGCAAAGTTACTATGTGTGTTCGTTGTTTGTGTTTGTTTGTTATTTTATTTATTAATCTGTTCGTTTTTGCACCAATTGTCACCAGAATTGCTTTAATCAGATGAGCCGTTCTCTCGCTGCAGAGGTTTGAAGCGTACTAGAGCGTTCGAAATCGGAGGTTCGCGGCTCACCTCCCCGCACCCCCTTCCTGCCCCCGTGGTAGGATTATCTACGAAGCATGTAGCCCAGAGACCAGCCTATGCATTGATACATTTACTGTACATCAAATGTGAAGAGTAATTTTCACGGACCTGGAAACAAAATTTTATTCAAATTCCGAACATGAGTGGTAGAGGCCTCTGTGATGTAGTTAGTGTGATTAGCTGTCATCACCGGAGGCCCGGTTCGATCCCCGGCTTTACCACGATTTTTTTAGGATAGGTACGAGGGCTGAAACGGAGTACACTCAACCTCGGGAGGCCGATTGAATAGAAGGGGGTTTGATACCCACCTCAGCTATTCTCGAAGTGGTTTTCGCGGTTTCCTACTTCTCCTGCTGGCAAATGCCGAAATGTAGCTAATTTAAGACCACTGCCACTTTCTTCCCTTTTCTTTGTCTATCCCTTCCAATCTTCCATTCCCCAAACACGGCCCCAGTTCAGCATAGCAGATAAGTCCGCCCGGTCGACGTACTGGTCCTCCTGACCAGTTATATCCCCCAAAGCAAGGTCTCACGCTCTAGGACACGCTCCTTGAGGCGGTAGAGGTGGGAACCCTCGCTGAGTCCGAGGAAAAAACCAACCCTAGAAGGTAAATAGGTTTAGAAAGAAAAAATGGAAAGATAGAAAGAGAGAAGAGTGGTTGAGATGTAAGACGCTGTCATGTCAAAAATCGAACTGTGACCAATGAGAACGACCAATAAGACTCCCACTTGCTAAATTATGGTTGGAAAACTACGTTACGTTACTTTCCCCAGTTGATTCTGGATGAAAATAGTGTGTTAAATGTTTGATTCCTTTCCAAATTTTAATTGTATTTTACCCTTTATCACGGTACGTGATTATTAGGCAGCATTCTTTTTCCACCCTACACACAAGTCTGATAGATTATACCTACCTTACGCTTAACGTATGGCCTACTTCCGATTATTAGGCGCGCTTCTTTTGAGATACTGGCAGCTCAGAATCTAGAATACGGTACCTTATATTCGCACTGAAATATTCACGTGTGATTTATTAGTAACTTATTTTAAAAAATACGAGGAAGGGGAGGAGTGGCTTAGCTGCTGGCTTCCCACCCAGTTAGCTGAGGTTCGAATTCAGGGGTTGAGATTTTCATCTCGCAACCCACGTCGTTTGAGGAAGGTCATGCCACCTTAAACACCCGGCAAACCCGAAGTGAGCGTGGGTGGCTCCAGCACCCGCAAAAATATGTGGGATACGGTGATGAAGTAGTGGTATTAGAAACTTATTGTTGAGAAAGAAATTAATAGAGTTCGCTGCCATTAAGTAACCGCTAGTTTGTAGGCCAACCGACAGATGGCAAGCGGGTGTCAATGGAACTGAACAGGGAAATTCAGTGTGGGAGAATTCGCAGTAATCCATTTCTAGTAGACAGAAAGCTCGGAATCTATCAACGGTCACAGAAAGATTAGGTATGTATACATGGAAAGGGTGCGTCTGCCCAGCAAGTGTTATAATGGAGCCATGCATTTTCAGAGGGTTGAACGACTGTGAGAGACGGAGAACAGATTGGCCGTCCACAAACATCAGATACATTCGTTAATGCCAGTAATGGAATGGAGAGGGAAAAGAGACGTGTAACATTGAATTAGTCACGCAATACGAAATTACTCAATGAGTAGGATAATACTTTCTATCGTTAGGGATCAGAAAACATCTTATCACTTAAAGCTGTGAGAAATGACTAACCAACCTCAGTGATTGCGTCAAAAACATAGTGTGGTGCATAAATGAGGCAGTTTCTCACCTCCTTCTTCTTTACCTACCGCTTTTTCCCATACCTCTAGGGTCGCGGGTGCGAACTGCGTCGTACATGTGGATTTAGCCCTGTTTTACGGCCGGATGCCCTTGCTGACACCAACGCTATATGGAGGGATGTAAGCACTATTGCGTTTTTCTGTGGTGGTTGGTAGTGTGGTATGTTGTCTGAATATGACGACGAGAGTGTTGGTACGGACACATACGCCCAGTCCCCCAGCCAGAAGAATTAATCAGAAGCGATTAAAAACCCCGACCCGGTCGGGAATCGAACCCGGGATCCTCTGAACCGAAGGCCGGTACGCTGACCATTCAGCGAACGAATCGGACGAGGCAGTTTCTCATCTTAAACTGTGTTTACCCGTTCAAAAAGAATTGAGGTATTTACTTTCCGAATATCCGTATAACTTTCAACAATTTGCCAATGTGTGTGTTTGGCGGATTTTTTTTCTGTTGATGGTTTGATACAGCTAACCATGCCACCTTATCTAGTGCTGACTTTTCATTTCTACGTAACTCCTCATCCTACGTCTACCTCTAACACCTTTATCATATTCAAACCTTGGTCTATCCCTACCGTTTTTACCGCCTACACTTTCCTCAAACACTTACTGAAAAAGTTCTGGGTCTCATAAGATGTGTTCACATTCTATCACTCCTGCTCAAATTTTTACCAAAGTTTTCTTCTCTCACCAATTCGACTCAGTATCTCTTCATTCGTAATTCGATCTACCCATCTCACGTTTAGCATTCTTCTGTAACTCTACGTTTCAAAAGATTATATTTTCCTTTCTGAGCTACTTATCAACATTTGACATTAAGAGCTGAATTACTGTAGGAAGTTATGATACACATATTATGCTTTAATTAGTGTGCTAGCCTTGAATCACGTACTTACAGTAGTATGTACTGGTCAAAACGATATAACATAGATTACATTTTATTATTAACGTAATGCTGTAAATAAAAACCTTCAGTTATTTTACATGTTTATTGTAAAATGACCGTAAAGAGCGTCTATTTTATACAAATTTATGTTTTACTAGCAAATGTACCCGTGCTTCGCTACGGTATTCTACATTGTATACGGATATCGAAGTAAATTATTGTACATGCAGCGAAAAAAGATTCTTTTAAATTGTATGACTCTTAGCGTTATCCAGAAACAGCAGGGGCAGGTTCATATACGTTGTTTCCAATGTAAAGTGCGAGTTGCGGAGTTGTGACGATAGCAGCAGGTTGACTTGCCTGCTGCCATTCACAATCGGGTAGGGAACTATTCATTATAATGGCTGGCCCTATTACCTACTGCGCGGTCACAATCGATTTGGTGAGTTTTCGTTACAATGGCAGGCGCCCTTTCCTACTTCCAGGCAGGTTACAGTTGAGGAGTTTTTATTATACAGTAAAGCAGGCACCTTCCCTACTGCAGTCAAAAATGAGTTGTGCTATTATCATTATAATTACAGCCCCTTTTTCTTAATGACAGTCACACCGAGTTGGTGAGTTCCCATTATAATAGCACTATGCCTAATGCCAGTCACATTTTTGGTGGGTAAATTTGCTTATAATGGCGGGTACACTTGCCCACTCCCAAACACCATCCATTAGGAGGAGTTATGAAAAATATTGCATGTTCCCTTGACTTCTGCCAGTCAAATCAAGAAGAGAATTATTAATTACAATGGTAGTCCCTCCTGCTAATGCTAGTTACAAAGGAGTTGGAGAAGGATCCCATTCCTACTGCCAGTCAAAGTCGATGTGGAGAGTAATGATTACAATAGCAGATGCCCTCCTACTGAAAGTCACTATCGATGCAAAATATTAATTATAATGGCAAACATACACTATATTATCGCAAAAAATTGACTTAAATTAATAATTATATATCCAGTAGGTCGACATACGAAGTATGTGCATGTTTACAATATTCCAAACCTTCATTTACAGATTAACAGCTGCTAAACGATACGTCATATCGACAAACGGATTGTCCCATAAGACGCTTCATTTAGCGGTCTAAATGGCTGGTTTTATGATATTTTCTCCTATCTCATCGATTTATGGGTTAGATTGAATATGAAACGTTGAATACGGTGAAATTCGGGTAAGGTTTACTCAAATTGCATTACTTTTGGATAGTTATGTGACAGATATAAACATAGAATTTGGCTCGCATATGATTCATCTTTCGTGAGTGATTCAAACTACGAATTATAGGTGTACAAAGTTAAAAATGTACGTACAATCGAGAAATAGAGTCTAATCTAAAGTATAAGGAATAGGGATACGACAAAACGTCATAGGACCAAAGTTTTAGATCGCTCCACAAATGAACCGAAATTGTGCCATTCGTTCCGTGATAGGACTTGCAATTTAGCAGCGAAATACCTCGAAACGTAGGTCTGCACGGTCATTAAAATTGCCTGCATATTTCGACATTCTTCGGGGATAAAAGGTGAAAGATTTAAAGATCTTTGAAGTTTTCTCTCGGTTACCGGCTAAAACGTATCATTTTACCTAATTTTAATTTCCTAGCTAGTCTTGCAAATTGTGCTGCAATCTTGATTTTGGGCGATTGGAGTAAAACTTTGCACGTTCAGGAAACTATAGCTAAAAATATGTAGATGGTCACTATTATCCCTTAAACGGATAGCCGTACGAAAATGTCGCCAAATTCGTCAATGCACAGACACACGGTCGTTAATATTTTATTTATATAGATATATAAGGAATCTGCTCCACGTACAACACCTTTTGGGCTATGTCCGCTGGACAAAACCTGCAAAACCGATCGTTCATATCTCCCTTATGAATTCTCCTGTCGAAAAAAATGCCCATGATAAAAAAAAAGAGGTTTAGAAATGGATTTCCATCAAGTTTGGTCAATTTCCAGTCAGTTTGGTCTTGTATATATCGTGGGAGAGTAAAATCACCGTTTCGGTTCCCTATAAACCTCCAGTCCATTCCGGAAATTTGAAATGGTATGCACCTTAAGTGCTACCTTTGGACAGGTGGATGCTAAATATAAAGTTCAAGTTGTAAGAAATACGCTTTATACTCATCCTCTCTTGAGTTAAGTCCGGTGGGACTTGTACCGAAAAACGGTCCGTTAATTATATCTCCCTTATTAATCCTCGTATTGAAATGGTGCATATGAGAAAAATTTTAGAAATTGATTTCCATTATGGCAGGTAAATTTCCATTAAGTTTGGTTGTGTGTATTTTGTGGGAGTTCAAAATCACGTTTTCGGTTTCGTATAAACCCCCAGTGAATTCAGTGATTTCGAAACCACATTGGCCCTACTCAAGGACAGGCGGATTCTAAATATGAAGTGTGGTGGAAATATATCCAGTAGATTTCAAGTTGTAGACAAACAAACAGAAAAACAGACAAACAGACAGACTTCAAACCAAAAAATGTGCAGATAGTCATTATTACACCTGAAACGGATAACTGTACGGAAATTTCGCCAAAATGTTCAATGTACAGACACACGACCGTTACGATTTTATTTATATACATAGATTTCAACCAAATATTCGAAAGTATTTAGTTATTTATTTATTTATTTATTTATTTATTTATTTATTTATTTATTTATTTATTTATTTATTTATTTATTTATTTATTTATTTATTTATTTATTTAATAAATGGGCCACCAACAGAGACATGCTCTAATTATAGGTGGCTTTTACATATTATTTGAACAAATAACATAGAAATACCAAAAAGAAGAAAATGTGAAAAGGCTATGTAAATGAGATGATAATGCTCTGTATGAAATGGATGAAACAATATATCATATACAGAAGCCTGTTAATAAATCAAACAAAAAAACTGTAACAAAATCATGTAAATATTAAACTTATTAAGTTATTGTATGTTTCACACATATTGATAAACGGAGAGTTCTTAAAAATACAGTTTTGGAGACTGGAGTAATAAACAATTGCAGAAATCTTAAATTTCCTTTTCTAATATTAAATCATAACTCGTGAAGCGAACTATTATCGTCAATTAATGCATTAACCATCTTATAGAGATAAATTTGTTGAGCTATTACACGCCTACTGGCTAGCGATACATATTTAAATTCCTTCAACAAAAATCCATATGAAACATAATTTCTAAAGGGGAATATCTTATATACTTTTTATAATAAATATATCTTAAAAAACGTTTCTTCACCCTTTCAATTTGGTTTTGATAAGATTTATAACATGGAGACCAAATTATACATGAATACTCAAGTTTTGATTGAATAATAAGGTGAGTGCATACATGTTAGAAAAGAACTCTTGAATTTCTAATTATAAAACCCAATTTCTAATAGGAATCATTAACCATTGTATTAATACGCTCCTTGAAAGATAAACTTCTTGTAACAATTACCCCTAAGTCATTAACAGAGTGGGCAAATTTGAGTTCTTCATTATTAATTTTATATTTATAATTCAATGTATTTTTCTTATTTGAAATCTGAAGGAAACGGCATTTATTTATATTAAGTTGCAAACAGATTTCAATACTCCATGTGTATAAGTAATCCAAATCATATTGTAATTTCAACATATCATCAATATTTTTTATCTCTTTATGAATTTTGACATCATCAGCATATAATAAACTCTGAGAAAACCTAATTCTAGTGGGCAAATCAATAATATATGACATAAAAGATAAAGGGCCAAGGTTAGACCCTTGTGGTACACCAGAAGTAACATTGTATGCGAAAGACTCATGTTGATGATAGTAAACATATTGTTTCCGTGCACTAAGATAAGATGCAAGCAGTTTTAACCAAGGAGGGGTCAAACCAAAGCATGACAATGTTTTCATAAATATGCCGTGATCTAATTTGTCGAAGGCTTTGGGAAAATCTTTGTATATTACGTCGACCTGTCCTTGATTATTCAAACCGTCATATGCATATTGTATAAATTTTAATAGATTAGTCGTAGTTGATCTACCTGGTATAAAAGCATGCTGATTGATATGTATACCGACCCTCACATGATTAAATATACGCGTGTACATTATTTGCTCAAATACTTTAGCCGGTGCACACAAAATACAAACAGGGAGATTTAAAAACTGGACACACTTCCGCTATCTTCCATAATTTTCGAAAGGTTTGAGTTTTTACCACAATGTTATATAAGGCTCGTAAGGGGAAATCCAACACATTCGAACATGCTTTCAGTACGTACGGCGGTATTCCATCAACACCACATGACCTTTCAGGTTTTAATTTTTTAATAGCTAACATATATTCCTTTTCGTCTACTAATTCTAAAGATAACGGATAATTAACATGTACATCAGACGAATAAGGAATATCATAGGTTGGTGGAGGTTTCGAATATACCGATCCAAAAAAGGTTGCAAAGCCATCAGCTATACTTTTATTATTATTAAGTAAGATATTGTTAAATTTCATGCCTGTTGTAGACCCTCCTTGGTATTTCATATTGTATTTCATATAGCTCCAGAACTGATTAACATCACTTTTGATATTCTCTTCAAGTCTAGAAATATAATTCTTATACGCTTTACTGATCATATGTTTCGTTTCTCTTCTTAACTGGTTAAATATTACCCTACTATACTCTGAATGTTACCTTCGCTTTCTGTGGATTTCCTTGTTTCAAGTTATTTATTATGTCTTTAGTACCACGAACCTGCTACGCAGGCGTAGCAGGTGGAGATGTGATACTCCCACGTGGCGCGTCCCAGGTGGCGGATAGGGGGGTCCTAACCGGCTGGCCGGCGGACTTGAGGGAAATAACATACCTCTCGCGGACAAAACATACACACCCTGTGGGTGGGGGAGGCTGACGAATAATACACCCACGGTATCCCCTGCCTGTCGTGAGAGGCGACTAAAAGGGGCGACCAAGGGATGATTGAATTAGAACCATGAAACTACTCTTGATTCGTACCATCACGGGGGGAACACCATGGGTTGCCTGTACTTGCGAGTTGTACCACTATGTTCGGTACGAAATGGGTTTGTGTTTAGTAGTAGTCATGAGCGTGGCCTGGGGGTTTCCAGTACCCGTGCGTCGTACCCATGTGAGCACCACCGTGGGTCTGGGCGTAGCCTGTGAGTTGTATCACTATATGAGCGACAACGTGGGTCTGCGTTGCCTTTGATTAGTATCCACTCTGTGAGGAACACCACGGAGCCCGTGGGACCGGCATCCGTGCCTAGTACACCTAGGTGAGGAAACTCATTGGTTTGCGTTGGCTATGAGTGGCGCCATTGTGTGAGAAACACCATAGGTCTGCGTTACCTGTACGAAGTACAATACTTGTGAGTAGTACCGTCTTATGTGGAACACCGTGAGTTTCGCTACTTTTGATTAGTACCCAACATGCCAATACCATGGTTCTACTTTACTCGCGACATGTACCATTCTGTGAGGCCTTAGACATGGATTTTGCACCCCTTTCGACATCAAGCATCATCGTGCTTTATGAGGGGTCCCTTGGTCAATAATCAATTATGTATGATCTTTGAGTCTAATCCACTGTATTTTGGTTGTTTGTTTCCTTTTTTTTTTTGTTTTTTTGTTGGGTTCATGTCCATCCATTAATTCTTCAAGACGACATTATTATTTCTTTTTGGTCAGTGGATGAATTTGACATTCTTGTTCTTTCATTTCGTACCATTAGGGTCCGATGACCTCGATGTTAGGCCCCTTTAAACAACAATCATCATCATCATCATGTCTTTAGTAAACCATGGAGGATATTTTTTCTTTGTGTGTAAATTCTTCATTGGTACCGTTTCACAAAATACAGAGTGTACGTGAGCAACAGCCTGGTCAGCATCCGCAAATTCTACAATCCTAGACCAATCCATTCGCTCGAACATTTTATGCATTTGAAAGAAATTTGCCCTTCTAAAGTCAAATAGCTGCTTAGGTTGTTCAGGTAATTAAGGGTCACTCATCTCTATATACTGTTAATCTGTTAACATTCGTAATAACAAGATCAAGTGTACTTCCATTTGCATTAAGAACATTATTGACCAAGTGCAACTGATAGAGTGACATAAAATCAGCTAAAGATCTATATGCAGGTCCAAAATTTACAAGATTACTTTGCTCACCAGTAATTAATGGCAAATTAAAGTCACCGGCTGTAATAAGATCCAAATTGGAAAGGTCCTTATTAACTTTAAACAATCTATAGGAGTCCAAATATGTTTCCAATTTGGTTGCAGGTGGAAAATACACTGACATTATTACAAAAGTGTGACCATTAACTATAACTTTTACACAAACTGCTTCAGTATCACCAAAATCTAACGTTATTTGTCTTCATACTATAGAACCTTTAACAGCTATTAATGCGCCTCCTCCATTCTTTGTACCTCCACGATCTTTTCTATACACATTAAAATCCCTACTAAACAGTTCGCTGTTAGCAACATGAGATTGTAACCATGTTTCCGTAATCAACAGAATATCGTATTCTGATTCACTATTGTTACCATAAAACTCCGAAATTTTAGTGTTTAACCCTCTTACATTCTGGTAGTAAATATTAATTGCATTAAGAATCATTTTTCTTAAAACAAAAGTTACACAGACTCACTTAATCCATTCACATCGTCCAGGGATTTTAGATTAAACACCTGCCGGTCACCCTCTCTTTTTTCGGAGTTTAATGTTACCTCCATGATCTACCCATAGAAAAGCATAATTTCTCTCCCTCTTAATTTTTCGAGCTTGGCCAAGGACCTTTCTTCGTAGGGACGTCAAAATGTGGTTTATATACACCGTCTCATACTCAGAAAATTCGAGATGAGACGCATTTAAATCCCTTTTAACCTTGTGTTTTTGAATGAGTTCATTCTTGACACTACAGTGTACAAACTTCACTACAATGGCACCTGAAGCCTCTTCAACCTATGTCATGCATCAGTCGATTGATTCTTGATCTCCACATTTAATACTCGACCTATATGCTTCGTTCAGGTATGCCTAAAATTTCAACCGTGTTGCGACGACCATACTGATCAAGTTCATCTAACTGTATTTGTGTGTCTTTTGGTTGCTTCTTAAGATTTACATTTTCTTCTCTCAATTTTTCCATTTTCTCCATGCACTGATTTATTACTTCCGACTGTTTTTTAATGAATGTTGCATACTCATCCAATTTTACGTGAGCTAACTCCAAACTTTTGCCTAACTCTCGCTCAGCCTCTATACTTGATTTCTTAACCTCTGCAATTTCTTTCTTCAACTAAAGTAAGAGCTGATAGATGTCGCCAATAGATGGTGCTGTTGCTAGTTCCAAGCCATGTACACTATTTCGTCTTTCCTTTTCACAACGAGCACACCTCCAAACTTGATTTTCAGATTTTAAGAAATTTGATTCAACGTCTCCTATATTAACACATTTGCAATGGAACCAACCTTGACAGTTGTAACCGTACAACAGGGTTACATATTCCATTCAGTATTTATTATTATTATTATTATTATTATTATTATTATTATTATTATTATTATTATTATTATTATTATTATTATTATTATTATTATTATTATCCCGATTCATTAGATTGTATACTCTGTTTCTCATCATTTAGACTGTAATAATTGGGTATCACGCATATTATTGTATTTAATCATAGGTTAAGTGAATATGTTTGTAATTATGCTGTATATTAGTAAGTGAGATTTGTTGGTTTGATATAGTCATTCTGTGGCTTGTAACTCTAGGCAGATGTGTTGGCAGAGTATTTTGCAATCGAGGCTATGTTTAACTGAGAATGTTATGTGCAAGTAGGTTTTCCGGTGACTCATGCCGCATAGTCACTGTAATCCGCTTGGGTACGCTTATACGACACATGACTGATGACATCAGTGCGTGGGCACGTGATTGCGACCAAGTGTCAGTATTCGCAGGCTACTGTATGTTGAGCTGGAAGGGATGAACAGAGAGTAGGGAGATGAGTCGTCATCGCGAGGTTATAAAAGTCGAGGCAACGGTGGTGAGAGGTATCATATCTGTCAGATCATATGTATCAGTCAGATGTATCAAATGGAAGAAGTGGTCTTAGAGTGATGGTCAGAGCTAAGAGTTGTGTTTGAAGAAGTAATAATCGAGGAGGTCTACAAGTGGTGGTTGTATCCGAGCAGAGACGAGTACTATGCTGATAAAGAAACATCATCTTCTTGTGAGGATGGACTTCACAAGATGTTTCAATAATATTTCCGATTTCTTATAATATATTGAGTGGACCTAATTACATTGGAGCTCCCTACACGCGTACATGGTATTGTTGGGAGATCAGAAGAATGCACGTGCTCGGTGAGGAACGGGGCGAAGGGGTTTTCACCAGCAGAGCCAGTGACGCAATGGTTACTATAACAACTCGCTACTACCCAGACGACTTTATATTGTCTTCTACTGGCAGCTCTTCGCTCTTGTCGTTGTAATCCAGCAAACTGCGAAGTGTGAGTCAATGTTTTTGTGTAGCAGATAAGAGCAGATAAGAGCCGATCTGTCTGGGCAGAACAGGAATTTCGTGCTTGCAGGCCACATTCCTCACTCTTGCATTCTTCTCATCTCTACACAGTATGTAGGCCAACTCCTTGTTATATAAGAAGATAACAGCAGACGGCTCCCGACTTCAGCTCATAGGT
This sequence comes from Anabrus simplex, assembly GCF_040414725.1. Classification (NCBI taxonomy): domain Eukaryota; kingdom Metazoa; phylum Arthropoda; class Insecta; order Orthoptera; family Tettigoniidae; genus Anabrus; species Anabrus simplex. The sequence goes on from NC_090268.1 coordinate 265,987,637, forward strand.
TTTCCCAGGAATTTCAAGTTCAACAGCGGCGTATGCAGACATCAGGTAATTAAAGCATCAGACATGTTATGCATTCATAACATGAAGAAGAATGTAATCAGCGGCGATATCACATCTCACTTCAAGTTCATGCCAATAGCTTCTTTTGTTTAGATTAAATTTTCTTTTTCATATTACTGCAAATCTCACTAGATATATTTTTTTGTTAAATTAAAAGACGTCAATGCTTGTTCATTGTGACGTAAATTATAGTCATAAACTCAGTTTTATTTTAATTATAATAAGTGATTCCAGTTCCATGTACAATCCTCAATTGTGGAAATGCAACAGTAATTTAAAATTGTCCTGATCCATATCCCTGTATATTGTCAGATATGTGAGTTTATCACCTCACGCCTTGAGATAATTGATCTAAGAGGTATGCTCTACCAAATTTTGTTGTTTTTATTTTAAAAGCAACTGGCGCTCAAACAAATGTTATGTATATTGTGTGAAGGAGATGAAGGTATAAGAGTAGTGGTTGGAGTAGCCACACAGTTACTGCACTGAATCTTAGAATTTATATATATTGCCCAGAAACAGCCTTCTGACATGCTACACAAGAGCTCATGGTGGCGAAGAATGGTATCACGATCGATATAAAAATCGATTGTGTAAGTTGACGGTAACTGCTCTTCACTACTCTTTGGAAATATGTTCAAATTGGTAGCACTTCACCTCAATGTTTACAGTAACAGATTCTTCCTCGAATAACTTAAACTTGGATCATAATACATCACTAATTAAGATCTAATAAAAATGTAATACGTACATCAATTCTTCAAACCTTAGTAATCCAGAGGCACACGGTTTCACATCGTTATTCTAACTACGTACAACCAAAATCACAAGATATTGATGAGCACTACCGACACACACCCACTAATCAGCCATGTCGCAACTATAACGAAAACATTATTTAACTTTTGTACAAGAATAAATATACTTTTCGATGAATACTGACGAACACTTTTATCAAATTAGGGATTATGACATACTGTATTACAATTTTATTAGAAAAAGAATGTGTTGTTGAAACAAATGAAATGATCTTGGCTTGCAAGGGACATGTACCTTTCTACCACTTGGCTTATTTCTTTCAGTCTCCATAGGAATTAGTTCTCCTCCCTGAGGACGTGGTTTCTACACACCGTACACATGTGTGCTCCTCTTGCGGTCATTGTTTGCCTAAATTTAGTTGAAATGTTTCCCGTGCTGTGACTGATGTGTAGTTTAGTGGCGCCATCTGATCCTCACCGTGTTCATACAGTGGAGCAGTTCTCGTGGACAGAAATGAATGAAGATGACGAAAGAGACTTATTATTCCTGCACTATCGGCTAGGACCTTAACTACAGGTCTGGTTCAATTAGTATAGCTCACATAGAGCGCCTATCCCATTGTTTAGTTTTACTGGCGGCAGTAACAGACCCGCAACGAACATCCTAGTCAACAATATAGAAATGGCAAGGCCCAAGTAGCTCAATCTGCAGAGAATTGGGCGCGATTTTCGAAGGCTGTTTCGCATATACTGGATTATTCTCTCGATTTTCTTCACAGCAGTGAACTCCAGTTACTCCCACCCCATGATTTGTCAAAGAATGTCCACCCAAGTTCTATAGTAACTTGCTTTTATTTTATTTCATTTTGAATGTTTGTTTTCTATTTTTTTCCGTTAGGTCATCAGCCCAGAGGCTGGTTTGATCCTCAAATAGCACCACCATAGGCTATGCAGGTATAGGGAAACTGCAAAAACCAATGGCAGAGCCCAAGTGAGGCGTACTAGGTAAGATGAGGAGTGAGGTAGTTTGTCATTGCTTTCTTCACTGGACCAGAAGGTGCCACTGCAGCACGACTGATCCTATGAGCAACAAATTTCATAACACTCAGACACCAGTTGTGTTCGAAATGTCATTATTCAACACCACCCACACCCCAGCAGCTTCCATATTGCCCCAGCCATGGATGAGACTGGGACTTCGGTGGAAGCTACACTTTGCTCTCGCCTGTGCCAAGAAACGGATACAAAAATACTGTATCCATCAAGAATTGGCAACAGGCGGGAGAAATGGCAATTTCATGTAGATCTTTGTTTATTTTCTCTAAAAAATTGTTGCGGATTTTCAGGGATAATGCTAAGTTTAGAAGTTTCTTTGCCTTCCCTGTTATTACCAACTCTGTATTAATGCCCGTAGAATTTTAATAGATTTTCTAATTTTATCTGTTTTTTCGCGATTTGATCAATTTCCGGTGGTTTATCTTTCATCCCAATTCAATTCTCGCATTTTTGTCGTAGGATTTTCCTGAGACATTTGTTCTCGTGTTTTTCGATGTCTTTTTTGGTGACCTGCCGCCTATTATCGGGACTTCGAATGCAAGAAGAACCTCTGGTATGACGACTGTGTTGTAATGTGATCATTTTGCATTTTTTGATAACTTATAGATTTTTTGTTATATCTGCTCCAAATGTTTTGTAAGCACTTTGCAATTTAACAATTCTTTAGTTTGCTTCCCGATGTATCCCTGCTAGTTGAATAATTTCGCTTAGTTACTGGAATTGATCTACTTAGAAGATATTTTCGAATTTGGTGTTTAATGATTATTATTACCGATTATAAATTGAGGAATCTTTCTCAGTTAACCTATCCAGAAATCAGTCAAGATCTTCAACAAGTTTTACGCTTTCCAGCTTGTTATAGAGATTAAAGCTCAAGCCAAGGAGAGTTCGGTTACAAGAGATAACATCAACCGCAAGTCTCATTCCTCTCTTTTGCATGTTTGTTTTGCAAATTGTTTTCTATTTCGTTCCTCACATCTTCCCCGGCCTGGATTCAAACTCATGACAAGAGACGGACGTACGCCCATTAAGGGTGAAACCTGATCCCAGCTGTTTTATTGCTGGCGTGATATACGATGGCAGAGTGTAGATTTCATGCTGGGAGCATGGGAATAATTGGGTGAGATGCGGAAGATGCCCCCGATACTGACATGAGCGGTAAGGATTAAACAAGTCCAAACGGAACTTCCACGATGACTTCTTGACTTGAATGAATTCGCCCGTGATACTTGCAGTAAACCCTATAATTTATCGGTCGTGAATCGCGACCTCGTGGCTTCGAATTGAATCTCTAATGGCCTGTAAGTGTGTTCCTCATAATTTTAAAATAGTGACAATGTCATGGGTTTTACGTCCCGCTAATTACTGTACTTTATTGGTTTTCGAATACGTCGAGGTGCCGGAATTCTGTCCTAAAGAACTTCTTTTACATGCTAATAAATTTACTGACAAGAGGTTAGTATATTGGAGGGCTTTAAAATATCACCGAACGGAGTGTTCGGGTACGTGATAGATGAGTCAGAGAGTCACTGTCTTCTCAGACAGACGGCCACTGTTGGAATCACCTCCTGCGGATGGGGGACGCACATGTAGAATACACCCGCGGTAACCCCTGCCTGTCGTAAGAGGCGACTACAAGGGGCCCAAGGGGCTCTCAACTTGGGAGTGTGAAATGGCGACCACGGGGCCCTTAGCTGAGTCTTGGCATTGCTTCCACTTACTTGTGCCAGGCTCATCACTTACGTCTATCCTGCCCGACCTCCCTTGGTCAGCTCTTGTTCTTTTCCGAACCCGACGGTATTAGAGCATTCGAGGCCTAGGGAGTCTTTCATTTTCACGCCCTTCGTGGCCCTTGCCTTTCTTCGTCCATTACTTAATTTTTCGAAGTGACGGATCCCTTCTTTCTTCTTGTTTTCAGTCTCACTTTACCCCCTGTGGTTGGGGGACGCAGACGAATAATACACCCACGGTATCCCCTGCCTGTCGTGAGAGGCGACTAAAAGGGGCGACCAAGGGATGATTGAATTAGAACCATGAAACTACTTTTGATTCGTACCATCACACGGGGAACACCATGGGTTGCCTGTACTTGCGAGTAGTACCACTATATTAGGTACGAAATAGGTTTGTGGTTAGTAGCAGCAAAGAGCCTGGTCTGTGGGTTTCCCGTACCCGTGCGTCATACCCATGTGAGCAACACCGCGGGTCTGGGCGTTGCCTGTGATTAGTACCCACTATGTGAGGAACACTACGGGAATACCGGCACCCGTGTCTAGTACACCTAGGTGAGGACCGCATCGGTTTGCGTTGGCTATGAGTGGCGCCATTGTGTGAGAAACACCATAGGTCTGCGTTCCTTGTACGAAGTACAATACTTGTGAGTAGTATCATCTTGTGTGGAGCACCGTGATTCTTCGCTACTTTTGATTAGCACCCCAACATGACAAATACCATGGTTCTACTTTACTCGCGACATGTACCATTCTGTGGGGCCTTTGACTGGGATTTTGGACCCCTTTAGACATCAAGCATCCTCGATTCAGGATTATGTTTTGTAAGTGGTCCCTTGGTCAGTAATACTATTATTTATGATCATTTTTTGCGTCGAATCCACTGTTTTTGTTTGTTTGTTAGTTTATTGTTGTTTTGTTTTTTCTAGGTTCATGTCCATCAATTCATTCTTCATGACATTTTCTTATTTTTGTCAGTGGATGATTTTGAATTTTTTTGCCATTTTATTTCGTACCATTAGGGGTCGATGACCTCGATGTTAGGCCCCTTTAAACTACAAGCATCATCATCATCACTGTTGGAACCTCTCCCAGTGCATGTGGGATTTTTGAAATGAAAATTAATGATTCTGTGATTCGGATTCAATGTAAAACTGGAAGGCCTGTGTTTATAATCACGATATTAACCGTCACGTAATCTTACGAACCTGCTTGTTTTTTTCATATTCCTCTCTTCTATCTGCACCTTCGCACAAATTTAATGTCCCACTGAGAATCCCCGCTGGTTTTCGGAGGTGGAGGGACGGCAACGAGACAGGATCGAGAAGGTAGCGGCCGTGTCGTTCTTTGAGGTACGGTATAGTCCCAGTGTTTGCTTGTTGTGAAAATGGCAGACTATGTAAAGTCATTGTCAATTGTCAGGGCTGCCGACGATGGGCGGAATTCAAGCGTATCACGAAGGCAACTTAGACTGTTTTCTTAATACTAATCAAAAGGGAAAAATTGGAAGCGGCTCGACCCTTTTTAGAACGAGGATGCCTCCAAAATAAAGGGGTAGGGACAAAATTGGCGTGGAAATGAAAGACTTCCTGGGACTCGCATACTTAATACCGTCTGGGTAGGAAGAGAGTAGAATTTGACCAAGGTAGGTAAGGTGGAAGAGATGATTTGATTTGATTTGATTTGATTTGATTTGATTTGATTTGATTTGATTTGATTTGATTTGATTTGATTTGATTTGATTTGATTTGATTTGATTTGATTTGATTTGATTTGATTTGATTTGATTTGATTTGATTTGATTTGATTTGATTTGATTTGATTTGATTTGATTTGATTTGATTTGATTTGATTTGATTTGATTTGATTTGATTTGATTTGATTTGATTTGATTTGATTTGATTTGATTTGATTTGATTTGATTTGATTTGATTTGATTTGATTTGATTTGATTTGATTTGATTTGATTTGATTTGATTTGATTTGATTTGATTTGATTTGATTTGATTTGATTTGATTTGATTTGATTTGATTTGATTTGATTTGATGTCCACATGTTCTTTAAGAGAATTGTGATTGATGTCCGTATCACTCGCAGTTTTAGTATGGGGCTGCCATTCTTATGAGTAAGATGACACATTAAGACAAAGATATACCACAATGCGAAGAAATGCAGTTATTTATGATGATGATGATGATGTTGGTGTTTTAGTGATACTAATCAAATATTAGGAAGGAGTCTCTTGCGAATGATTCTGCATTCTACAGTATTTCAAGTTAACCTACTGTTTTTAACTCAAGTCTATCGTAAGTAGCGAAGGCATGGAGGGAAGTGGGGAGAGTCTATCCTTGAATATACCCTTCGTTGATGACGTGAGAAAATCCTTATCCGAGTCATGAGTCTTCTAGATGAAGAGTATCATAGGAATATCCTCGTATGCCGTCGGCGAATTCAGCAAGGAGTACCATATGACAATCCGAATATATTCACCGTGATGGTGGCAGAGATCAGCATTTCCCAGTTTACTATGAACATCTGCCCGAAGAAATTTGGAAAATTATCAAGTGTTTACCCATTGAAAAACCCGAGTTAATTTTTTAGCACAGTATATAAACTCATAATAGAACATACAACACAAACAGCTCGCATTCTGGGGTTCGAATCCCACTGTAGGCAGCCCTGAAGAAAGTTTTCCGTGCTTTCACCACTTTCATACCAGGTAAATGCTGGGGGTGTACCTTAATTAAGGCCACGGTTGCTTCCTTCCCACTCCTAGTCGTTTCCTATCCCATTGTCGCCATAAGAAGAACCTGTGTCGCTGCGATGTAAAGCGAATTGTAAAAAGGAACATACGACACACCACTTAGTAAACTCCTATCTCTGTATAAATGACACTATTACGTAAATTGTGTCCAGTATGAGATGGTGAAATCCTTGGATGGGTCGCTCGGTTACACATTTTTCGTATTACTGACCTTTGTTGTATGTAAATCTAGTTTTTTAATACAAAATATTTCGATGGTGAACAGTTTTCTTTGATAATGTACTCTCATTCGAAATAGTACAACTTGCATGACAAAGTAAATCCATAGTAATACACATACCCGTTGTATGTTACGATTGACTCTCCGTGGAAAGCGCCGTTTATACAAGGCTCAATAAACATCACATTGTGGTACATTGAATAGTGAATTGTGGCAATTAGCAAGAAACATGGGTGTGTCTTAATATAGTAACGCCAGTCCTTGGTTCAAAACCTCTCAACAACAACATATTATGTCATAAAGACTAGTTACAGGAGATACGAACGAACATAGTATGCCAGGAACATAGCTCATAAACCGAGAAAGATTGAATCATAAATGTTTAACTGCCCTGTTAAGGTTTGTTGTACTTACAAATAACTATGCATTCCTCAAGTGGAGTCAAGTTATCTGGTAGTATTAAACCTGCAACTATTACAATGGATGGAAGACTATTCCTCTCGTTTGAACCTTTACCATTTCTCTTTAAAACCAGAAATTGATATAACACCATGGACTGTTTCATTTTAAAGAGAAAGTTGAAATCAAAACAGTAAGCCCAGTTTATGGAGCTCTACTCATATAAACTCAATCGTCATACTCATTTTGTACTGGGTTGTAGGGGATCTTAAAATTAAGTCCCTGCAAAGAGAAGTAGTGTGAAAATGCATTACATTAACTGAACGGATTTTACAGTATGTTATGAGTTCACTCGAGTTCGAGATTTCCACTCGACACTTTATTTTTACACACACTTTCCTCGAGTGATCACACTGCACACTGACGCGTCGAAATCTTATCCTCTACACGGCTTCTCACACCAGCATAGTTCACTACCAACAAGGCTCGTTGAACTCTACAGAGACAACTGACGGACTCATTCTCGATGAGTGACTCGTCACGGAATCCCGACCGTCCGTGACTAATTACTTTCACCCGTCATTGACGCTCTCAAGGCTGAATCACTTGAGACTAACTAGCGTACTCCAGATGAGCTCTTTATATAGATTCTCACAAGAAACCTATAGTTTCCACTTCCAGATCATTCTGGGCGACAGGTCTGTTGTTAATCAGCTTGCAGCTTCTTCTAGGAGCTTCCTTACCGCGAGCCTCATTAGTTCGCCGACGCTATTGATTTGCTCGCTGTTGGCAGCGTCCACATTGTTTCCGCTGCGCTGCGGTTATCACCTGTCGCTGGTATTATTGCCGGCCACCTCACGTTCGGCCATCATTGTTACTATAAAGAATTTATAGCCATTTAGTTATCAGGTTTCCAAAATCTATAGTCTTTATTACCTTCAACATTCCTGTTATGGTTATTAACTCAAATGTGAAGAAGATTATTGTTTTAAGGGGAGGTACGTGTAGTCCAGCATCCCCTCTTAAATCTAATCCGAGTCCGACTCGTTGGCTGAATGATCAGCGCACTGGCCTTCGGTTCAGAGGGTCCCGGGTTCGATTCCCGGCCGGGTCGGGGATTTTAGCCTTCATTGGCTAATTCCAATGGCCCGGGGGATAGGTGTTTGTGCTGTCCCCAACATCCCTTCAACTCACACACCACACATAACACTATACTCCACCACAATAACACGCAGTTATCAACACATGGCAAATGCCGCCCACCCTCATCGGAGGGTCTGCCTTACAGGGGCTGCACTCGGCTAGAAATAGCCACACGAAATTATAATTATAATTATAATCTAATCCGAAGAAAAAGTGGAAGATTTTCCAACCCTTTGAAGAAATAGGGTATTGCAAGGAAAGACAAAGGTTACAAAATAACAGGAAATGAAATGAAAGACTTTCTGGATCTCGTAAATGTAATACCGTTGGAGTCCAAAGACAACAGGAGTTATCTAAGGGAAGACAGATAGGAAAAATGAAAGTGAGGTAATTGGCGCGAATAATTGTAAGCAATATCACTCCCAGCTAGGAGTCCTGTGGTAACCAACCCACAAGCTTATGTTTGAGAGCCCTTAGGGATTACCACTTTTAATTACCTAAAACAGGCAGGGGATACCGTGGCTGTACTCTACACCTAACATGAAGGGGATAGGAAAGGGATTGGATAAGAATGGTATGAACCGTGGCCTTCATTAGGTACAGCCCTTATATTTTCTTGGAGTGAATATGGGGAAACCAGGTAACACCATCTTCAGGGTTGCTGATTTTGTTGTTTGAACCCGCCATCCCGATGGTTGACCAGTAGCACTTCCTCTTAATGATCACCACCACCACCACCACCTTCACTCAAGCTTTCTGCTACACAACCTGTACCGCGTAGCCAACTCGCTCAACCGAGCGTTTCTTTGAGAAATAAAATCTAATGTTCATCTCTCTACCTTGCTTCTCAACACACTGAATATCCTTTCTCCTAGAGTAGTTACCGTTATTTATATGTCAAACGAACAAACTGGTGGGGCCCTGTGAGAAAGATAATTTTGTAATGTAGATAAATAAAGTTTCAGTTACACTGAGTGGAATAACTTAACCGGTACGAACTCTTACTTCGTTCTCTGTTAGTATTTTTGACGTTGCTGTTTGCCGAAACTCCCACGTAAGGAGTGATGGCTCGTTTATCAGAGGTCAAAGAGACATACTTCATGCAGAGCCACGTTTCAATTAATATCATGTCCCTTCTTAGTTAATGTCAATCCTTTCTACGAATACAGAGATTATCTTTGAGTTACAGCTCATGAATGTTAATATTCCCGCTGTAATAATTGGTTGTGTGAAGTCACGACAATGTAACATCAAACGCTATGCGTACAGAAGCTCTAGCATATCACTCATATGCAAGCAGTAGATAAGACTGAACTATTTTCCTACGAGGACGATTCTCATCACGCCAATTCCTTATTTAAAATAAATAGATTTTATTTGCTAGTTGTTTTACGTCGCACCGACACAGATAGGTCTTACGGCGAGGATGGGACAGGAAAGGGCTAGGAGTGGGAAGGAAGCGACCGTGGCTCCAGCATTTGCCTGGCGTGAAAATTGGAAACCACGGAAAACCATTTTCAGGGCTGCCGACAGTGGGGTTCGAACCTACTATCTCCCGAATACTGGATACTGGCCGCACTTAAGCGACTGCAGCTATCTAGCTCGGTCATAAATAGATTAGTGCGAGGAAACTATACGACGTTACACGAATTATTCGTTAGAGAAAGACCTCGTGACGCATACAATACTTTTTTTAATTTTGAAAATATTTCTTACCAGACAAAGTAGGTGTCCGCATGCTACGAAAAACGTAAATTTAAACAATTTCCTCAAGGGTTAAAGGGGCCGGAAAGGTTTCCCATTCTGAGTCTCAGATAGCTCTATCAAACTAAAGACACAAATTTCGAAAATCACTTCCGACCTAAATGCAGTTCCGGAAAAAACAGCCAGAAATCACATCTTTCTTTACTCGTTTTCTCTTTTATTCAAATCCTAGTCAAATTAACTTATTTATATACGTATTTATATAATTATTCCCGTAATGTGTTCCTTGGTTCAATACCCTCAGGCGAGTTTTAATTTTATGAAAAATGTCTAAGTGGAACTCTGCATTGACTCACATCAGCGCTCGTACTGGTGCTTATGTGAAAAAATGCATTGACTCACATCAGCGTTCGTAGTGGTGCTTATGTGAAAAAATGCATTGACTCACATCAGCGCTCGTAGTGGTGCTTATGTGAAACAATGCATTGACTCACATCAGCGCTCGTACTGGTGCTTAAATGAAAAAATGCATTGACTCACATCAGCGCGAGGATGATTACTTCGTTGTATTTCCTCTTAAAACAAAAATCACCACCACCACCACCACCACCACCACCACTCACATCAGCGCTCGTATTGGTGCTTAAGTGAAACAATGCATTGACTCACATCAGCGCTCGCAGTGGTGCTTAAGTGAAACAATGCATTGACTCACACCAGCGCTCGTAGTGGTGCTTAAGTGAAAAAATGCATTGACTCACATCAGCGCTCGTACTGGTGCTTAAGTGAAAAAATGCATTGACTCACACCAGCGCTCGTAGTGGTGCTTAAGTGAAAAAAATGCATTGACTCACACCAGCGCTCGTAGTGGTGCTTAAGTGAAAAAATGCATTGACTCACATCAGCGCTCGCAGTGGTGCTTAAGTGAAACAATGCATTGACTCACACCAGCTCTCGTAGTGGTGCTTAAGTGAAAAAATGCATTGACTCACATCAGCGCTTGTATTGGTGCTTAAGTGAAACAATGCATTGACTCACATCAGCGCTCGTACTGGTGCTTAAATGAAAAAATGCATTGACTCACATCAGCGCGAGGATGATTACTTCGTTGTATTTCCTCTTAAAACAAAAATCACCACCACCACCACCACCACCACCACCACCACCACCACCACCACCACCACCACCACCACCACTCACATCAGCGCTCGTATTGGTGCTTAAGTGAAACAATGCATTGACTCACATCAGCGCTCGCAGTGGTGCTTAAGTGAAACAATGCATTGACTCACACCAGCGCTCGTAGTGGTGCTTAAGTGAAAAAATGCATTGACTCACATCAGCGCTCGTACTGGTGCTTAAGTGAAAAAATGCATTGACTCACACCAGCGCTCGTAGTGGTGCTTAAGTGAAAAAAATGCATTGACTCACACCAGCGCTCGTAGTGGTGCTTAAGTGAAAAAATGCATTGACTCACATCAGCGCTCGCAGTGGTGCTTAAGTGAAACAATGCATTGACTCACACCAGCTCTCGTAGTGGTGCTTAAGTGAAAAAATGCATTGACTCACATCAGCGCTTGTATTGGTGCTTAAGTGAAACAATGCATTGACTCACATCAGCGTTCGTAGTGGTGCTTAAGTGAAACAATGCATTGACTCACATTAGTGCTCATAGTGGTAGAAAAACTGCTAATCTAATCGACCGGATAACGATGAAGAAAAGGGTTGTAATTTTAGAAATAAATAAAGAATACATTCTCATAATCTATTATATTTTATTTACCTAAAATTCATAGCTCATATCCATAGGATGTTTTCAACATTGAGTTGCTAGCCAGAAGGGCTAGAACTGTTAAATTTTGGCATTGGCTTTCCAAAATGGGTACAACTCAGAAAGACGGCCTGCAGATATTGGAGTGTCTCGCGGTCAGCGAGACAACATCCCCAGTCATATTGCTTGCCTTCCGTGACCGGATATGTTGATTCTTATATCAGGGAGATTCTCAGTTGCTCTCATGAGCTTGAGTGAACGTCGATCCAGCACTCAGTCCAATATTAAATCCCTGGCCTGACAGGGAACTAAACCCGGGACTCATGGTTAAGGAACGAGCATGCTACCATTGGTAATACATATTCGTTAGAGATTGTTATTACACCATTCTGCCTTTAATCTGCAGCCTCCGTGACTGAACTCGGTCACCTCCATACCTATCTATTTGCAACTCTGCTTCTACATATCTTCCGTTTAAACAATGAAAAATTCCCATAATCATTTCCTGGATCTCCCTCTACTTCTCTTACTTCCATAGTCAAGTCATTACTGTTTTCCTAGGTAATCTAAACTCTTCCATTCACCTCATTTTATCCCACCGTTCTTTCTGAGTTTCACCCATTGCGGATTAATTGGTATCCGATTTGATTGCCGCATTGTCTTTGAGCATTTCTTATCTCTACCTACATGTCATATATCCATCAAAATAACCAATTCAATGTTCAGAAAAATTCATTCATTGATTTAAATTAAATTAAATGATTCTGAAATCGTAAGGTTATTAAAGAGCTTTTTGGTCTTTTTCTGCTGTGACCTGATCAATCAGAGGACTCTTTTGTTGAAGACATCACGGATCGCGAAATTCAAGCCGACAATGTGGACTGAGTTTATTAGTAGCTGTGAGCGGGAGCATTACTAACTACTGCGAAGCCTTCCACTCGAAATTTAATGCCCATTTTTACTGCTCCCACCCAAACATATTTCACTTTGAAGGAGTTATAGACTGAACCCTATGTACATCCGATGAGTAACAAGAAAAACAAACATAGGGTATTATAGAACATAAAGAGTACTTCATAAAACAAGAAAAGTACAAGTTAATAAATTCCACTATTACACATTACGAGTTTGTATAAACAAACAAAACAGTATTCTACAAGTTTCTGACATCTGCGTAGTGGACTATTTACAGCGCTGTATTCCCAAAATTCTGTCTATACTCTAAGTCAGGGCATGACAAATGTTGGATATCAGACCACTCTGGCGCTCTAAATTAGTAGGTTACGACTAGTTATAACAAACTTCCCTCAATTTGTCATAAACCAGGCTCATAGAAGACATTTTATGATGACAAAGAAAAAGCCATATTTTAATGCACTAGTTTAAAAATCCTAATTTGCTTACACAGTAGTTTTCTGCGTGACCTTATGAGAAAAACAATCCAAGGTCTGTTCTGATTTGAGATAACACTTTTCACTCTCAAATTTGTGTATGTTACAATACAGTGATTTTGCAGCCACATCTTTAGAAATTTCTCACAGGCTTAAATCGCCCAACTGGTGAACATAAGGCTGTAGACGTAAGCAATGAACAGTGATGACATTAAATAAATTATGGCTGATTATGTTATTCATCAAGCTGAACCTTCGATGTACACGATTACAAACTCTGATGGAGCGTTAAAACACTTTTGACAGACAGGCGAAATGAAAAAGGAAAGAAACCGAAGTAGAAGGCATATTCTATTCTTCTTTTTTTTTTTTTTTTTTTTTTTTTTGCTTTACGTCGCACCGACACATATAGTTCTTATGGCGACGATGGGAGAGAGAGGGCTTAAGAATGGGAAGAAAGTGGCCGTGGCCTTAATTAAGGTACAGCCCCAGCATTTGCCTGGTGTGAAAATGGGAAAGCACGTAAAACCATCTTCAGGGCTGCCAACAGTGGGGTTCGAACCCACTATCTCCCGATTACTGGATACTGGCCGCACTTAAGTGAATGCAGCTATCGAGCCCGGTGAAGAAGGCATATTCTAATGAGTAGAGTTCAGCAGAGGGCATACGGCGTATGCCCGCGTGTATCCTCGACTACAGCCCTGACTATTTATCTTTATTCTATCTGACAGGTGTAAGTATAATAATGAAAACTACTACACATTATAGCCATTCGTACAACGCGTAGAAACTTATAAATCTGTGGAAAATGTAAAGGTTCCGCACGATGGAATCAATTTGGAAGTGACCTTCTTTAAAATCTGTGTATCATTTCTGACATACCTCAGCAGCCAGAAACCAGTTCGGGTATTAGAGAACCAATTCGGATGCAGCCAATCCCGCCACCGAAACGGCATCATACACACCGCATCACCTATTGTGCTTATTCGTAACTAGCTGTTACCCACGGCTTCGCTCGCGAGGATTTCGTAAGTTGATAAAAATGAATTGTTCCTCGGTACTGCACTAAGATATTATCTGAAAATCCCTAAAGTATAAAAACTCGCCGAAAAATTGCATTTCATTTACGCCAGAATCTCTTTGTAACGTTTGTGGCATTGCCTTTTGGGGATAAGATGACCAAGCTACTGGCAGAGCTAAATCTGGAACATGCGACATGAAACTCTACATCTGAGAAACAGTAAAAAAAAAAAAAAAAAAAAAAATCCAGGTATTTCTTTATTTCTAAAGGAGATTACATATTTATATTTTCACGCCTGTAAAATGTTAAGTTTATGAGTTATAGTATAGATATACTATATATATACTAATTTTAAAAGCTGCCCCACTCATTGGCTGAGAGTTCATCATTGAGGCCTTCGGTTCACAGAATTCTGGTTTCGATTCCGGGCTGGGTCGGATATTTTAATCGCATGTGATTAATTCTTTTGGCTCGAGGACAGGTTGTTTGTGTTTGTCCCAACACTCTCCTCTTCATATTCACTCAACACACCATATTACCAACCACAACAGGAATACGCAATAGCAATTACTTCTCTATACATAGGGTTGGCGTCAGGAAGAGCATCCAGTCGTAAAACAGCGTCAAATCCACATGTGCTGCACAGTTTGCACCCGCGACCCCACAGGTGTGGGAAAACCTGTAGAAGAGAAGAAGATACTCATTTTTAACCCGCCATCGGTATCGTTGTTAGGTAGCCCCTAACAAAAACATTCCTTATTAAGAAAAGTTTTTTGGTTTAAGACTCAAACTTTTCAAACTCCAGGTATTCTCAAATGAGTATATGAGTCACATGTTTTCCTTCGTTACGCGATGATTCCCGCACTCGTGTCTCGTGGAGGAGTGGGGGAAGTGCGTTCTGTCTGGCGTGTTAGTCCGCGCCTCGCTACGATACCTTTGGCGTCACAGTTTTTGCGCATTCCGTGCTGGTGTAATGTTTTAGTAAATAGTATCACAGTGAAATTATATTGGCTAATATGCCTAGTGAATCCCTTATTTTGAGCTGGATTGAAGAATCTTGCCCTGGAAATCGTAAAGCCACATCTGTTGGGACGTGCTTTAGTCGATGTTCTGTCAATTGGTCTCAGAAATTCCATCAAAAATATCCTTGGACAAGAACTTACCGTCAGAAATGCGACACCAGCAGCTCCAGGTAATTATTGCTAACAGTTCTAACTTCTCCATTTTTACAAGTATCTAATTGAACACTTTGTAAAACTTGTTTATAATCATTACCAAAATAAGCTATGGTGTTTACTGTATATATTTTCAGACGTTCCCGGGCGGAAACCAAGATGTGCCTACTCCCAGTTCGAAAAACCGATTTACGTCAGCTCGCTGTGATGCGTGCAAACGCCCAGTGTGCAAAGAGCACACTGGACTAACAAAAGTAGTATGCAGTGAATGTTTTTCGCAAGAAGTTGAAAGAAATGAATGAACAGGACAATGATACAAAATGATGAGGTTTACAAATCGTGATAACATTTGTTTTGTACTGTAATATGTATTTGTAATGCCAAGGATTTTCGTTACTTTTCATAATATTTAGTAATAGTTACGTAAATTTATATAAATGGTTAACATAAAACCAGTCTCTTAGAACAAAATTATAATTACCTTCTAAAAGAACGAAAACAGTGTACGAGTCGAAATTGTAGTAGCAAATATTTAGGTAATAAACAATTGTGGATATATACAAATATGTAAGTGTATATATATATATACTAAATAACCAAATACTAGTATGATTTATTCAAAATGCCGAGAAGAGCCCGTATAAGAACTAAAATCATATACCAAGCCGATGTTAGGGAGCCCCTATACACGCTACCTCTCGCGTAAGTGCGGACAACGATACCGATGGCGGGTTAAATATCATCTGCTTTTGAAAAAAAAAATCACCCCCTTAAGCGGATTTTCCAGAAGAAGTGCGTTCATTTATATTTAAAAGAGATTCCAAGTACGGCCTACCAATTTTAATGTCTGTAACATCTTTCCTTTCTGGGACATATGTATCCTCATATAAAGAATTCAACTCCTTCCTCACTTCTTTTCAACCTTCACCCCTTAAGCGGATTTTCTGAAAACGAAAATTTGTGTTCTTTTATTTTAAAGGAGATTCCAAATACCATATTGTATGTCTGTAACATGTTAGGTTTTTGTGATACAGTATATACTAGATAATCTCGCTGCTGTAAGCATACTGGAGCTGATGTTGCCATGGTTACGGCATTTCATTTCTTTATCCGATTCCTAGGATAGTGTGGTTCCAATATCTCAATATGGTTGGTTTTAGGGCCTTACAACATGGTTTTCGGACCCGAGGGCTCACCGAGTTTTGTTCTTTGCGTCAAGGAGCCCCAAATGAGCTTTGTCTCGTCTTTGTACGACAAATTCGATATTTCGCCTGCATTAACCTAGTATTTTTATATCTCCCCTCATCGCCCCCGCCTCTCGAATTGTTTTGAAAATATTATATAGCCTATAGCACTCAGGAATAATGTATCTTTCTATTAGTGAAATAATTTTTTGAATCTGTCCAGTAGTTCCTGAGATTAGCCATTACATACATACAAATACAAAATTTACCTCTTGTATAGATTTAGGCTTTATCATTTCATTGTGTTGTTGATCATTGTTTTAAGAGGAAGTACAACTGAGCAACTACAATCTGTCTATTCATTTTACATTCCCACTTGCCATTGTTCCCACCTCGTTGTGTCTGCAATTAATGCTGATACTAGTCAGTCCGTTAAAATAGCTAATAATCGTTACTGTGTGCAGGTATTTTGACTTCACTCTTCTTTCTTTTTCTTTTTACAATTTGACCTCGCACCATCGTCTTATGGCGAATAGGAAAGAGCTAGGAATCGAAAGGAAGTGACCGTCCTTTAATTAAGGTACAGCTCCAAAATTTACCTCGTGTGAAAGTGTGAAAGAGCCCGCTATCTCCGGAATGCAAACTGACAGCTACGTGACTTAAACCATACAGCCAGTCGCTCTGTCATTCTAATTTTGTAGAGTGGGTAAAAACCAACGTGTCACCAAAGATCTTACATCGTACGACACGGAATGCTGAAATAACATTTTCTGCCCTTCATAAATCCTACCTTGTCTGCCGGAAACCCGCGATTTTGTGATCCACAGGTCGACTCTCTGCCACTGATACACAGAAGGAGATATCAAGTCTCTTACGTACAGCTTATACCTCAGATATCTCAACTGTATTGTACGGTCTAAAAATGAGTAATGTAAGGATAGTTTTGTCTGCTTTCTAACTGTATGATTACAAAACATCGTTGATCGTGACTACAAACTCAGTGTCTTGATTTAAACACTCTCACTATACTGCATATCCGGCGGAATAAAGTACGTGAAATGCACCAAGGTAGGATTTTTGAAGGGCAGAATATGTTCTTTCAGCACTCCGCGTCGTACGATGTAAGATATTTGGTGACACGTTGGTTTTTACCCAATCTACAAAATTAGAATGCACTCTACTTGGCATGGAATCTTGAATTTTTCGTAACGGATTTCACTTTAGTCTAGGAAATTGTGATCATCGTGTCATACTCTAGCTCCTGGAGAGTACAGTTAGATATTTCGATACAGTTTGCCACAACTACGCTGGCGTTGCAGGGGGAGAGTTGATACTCTTACGTGGCGCGTCCCAGGTGGCGGATAGGGGTGTCCTCAACGGCTTGCCGGCGGACTTGAGCGAAATAAAATAGCTCTCGCTGACCAAACACACAACCCCTGTGGTTGGGGGACGCAGATGAATAATACACCCACGGTATCCCCTGCCTGTAGTAATAGGCGACTAAAAGGGGCGACCAAGGGATGATCGAATTCGAACCACGAAACCACTTGTAATTAGTACCATCACGCAGGGAACACCATGGGTCGCCTTTACTTGCGAGTAGTACCACTATGTTAGGTACACACTAGGTTTGTGATAAGTAGCAACAGAGTGTGAATCAGGGTGGGATTTACAATACCCGCGATTGGTACCACTACACGCGGATCACCACGGGCTTACGTTGCCTGTAATTAGGAACATTATGTGAGAAACACCACGGGTCTGGGCGTTGCCTGTGATTAGTACCACTATATCAGCAATACCATGGGCCTGCGTTGCCTGTGATTAGTACCCGCCATATTAGGAACATCATGAGAATACCAGCGCCCGTGATTAGTACACCTAGGTGAGGAACACCATGGGTTTGCGTTGCCTGTCATTAGCGCCATTATGTGAGAAACACCGTTGGTCTGCGTTACCTGTGCGAAGTACAACACTTGTAAGCAGTACCATAATGTGTGCAACACCGTGAGTCTACACCACGTTTGATTAGTATCGCAACATGACAATTACCATGGTCCTACTTTACTATTCTCCGGACCACCTTTTGAGCAGACTAAAGCGGAAGTGACGTCATTGTCTCGACACACTCGCCGTGGTTGCCAAAGAGCCGGCGCGCGATTCAAAGTTGTACTCCACCACTATAATACAGCACAGCTCACAGATTGAACCTCGAATGTATTTAAAATAATTAATACATTAACGTATGCGTGTTAGAATCCCATACAGTTTTTTAACGGCTTACATATTTAAACAATTAATTTACTGAATTACATTTTAAATGTGAAAATCTACAATTTGTTTTCCAGTCAATAACCGGGTCAGGGATGGAATAAATGAAGCCCCATCTTGCGGCGAGGACACGAATTGTGCCGGCTGCCGAAGTCTGTTTCACTCCCCTGGGGCAATGATTAATGACTGACAGATGAAATTAAATGATACTGGAGAGTGATGCTGGAATTAAAGATGACAGGGAAAACCGGAGTACCTGGAGAAAAACCTGCCTCGCCTCCGTTTTGTCCATGGAGTGACCGGGATTTGAACCACGGAACCCAGCATTGAGAGGCCGACGCGCTGCCACCTGAGCCACGGAGGCTTTCACAATTTTAATGTACTAACTACAATTTCACGCTTAAAGCATTGCGTACGAATTCTTTTGACATAAACAGTAAGCATTACATTCATTACATTATTATTATTATTATTATTATTATCAATACACAGTATACAGTATATTATTTATTATTCACTGTTATTATCTAAATATATGGCCTGATTTCTGATTGAAATGAGCTGCTACTCACGGGCGATTTATGAATAAGCGAGAGAAGTGAGGATTATGTAAGGGCCTACTCGTACTGGAATTAACTTGAAACTGACAGATGAAGTTGGGGATCCAGGCGAAAACCTGTCCCACCTCCACTTTGTCCAGTACAATTTCAATTAATTAGTTATTACGAAATATTTTTATAAAAATATGATTACATATTATTATTATTATTATTATTATTATTATTATTATTATTATTATTATTATTATTATTATTATTATTATTGGAGCCTCCGTGGCTCAGACGGCAGCGCGTCGGCCTCTCACCGCTGGATACCGTGGTTCAAATCCCGGTCACTCCATGTGAGATTTGTGCTGGACAAAGCGGAGGCGAGACAGGTTTTTCTCCAGGTACTCCGGTTTTCCCTGTCATCTGTCATTCCAGCGACACTCTCCATTCTCATTTCATAGCATTTTTCAGTCATTAATATATCACTTTGGGAGTGGCGACCCCATCGTACTAATAGCCTATATCTGCTTCATTCATCACATCCCTGACCCGGTCAATGACTGGAAAACAGGTTGTAGGTTTTCATGATGATTATTATTATTATTATTATTATTATTATTATTATTATTATTATTATTATTATTATTATTATTATTATTATTATTATTATTATTATTATTATTGTTACCGTGTTTTTGTGGTAGTTATGCGTGAAAGAAGGTGCGGGTGTGAACGGGTCTCAAACTACGAAAGTAAAATTAATTTAAAATTTAACAAGGTTATATTTTCTTTTCAAAAACAAAGAAATAACAAGCATGGCAGGTACAAAGTAGCAAGTCAAAGGGTAGTTACAATATTTACAGGATTTGGGCTTCGAGCCCTGAAAACACAATGCTTGGGCAATCAGCTCAGTTTTACCCCAAACACAAGTTTCAACAGAGGGGCAGAAAACCCCATTCATGCCTAGGAGCCCTAGCTCCAAATTACACTGAAAAGCCTCCACGAGGCATACAACACTCAATTTACAAAAGAGCCACTCGCTCTCAACTTTAAGCCTCTCAAAGGCCACACCGAACTCCACCTTCAAGTTGTCCTCACTGGACATAGACACAGGGGCAAAATACCCAACCTACTGAGGTCTATTAAATGAAAAGGGGTAATTACATGACCTCTAAAATAACAATTTGAGAGGAGGCGATCTGCACTCCTAATACACTTGTTTTTAAAACCTAATCCGGCTCTAGGCCACTAATGCAAGGGCTAATCCCATACTACAGAGGTGACTTTAGAAAAGAACAATTTGTTTTACGTTAACGAAGAATAGGTTGAGAAAATAAGTTCACCTCAAAACAATATGATTGGGAGCTCGAGAGGGTTAAGCACTCTCTATCCCGATATGCAGTTTAAAAGATAGGATAGATACCAGTTTCTTTACATTTTACGGAAGGTTACATAATGGAAAAACTACGGACCCGCCCCGAGAGTTAAACTGCTGAGCTAGCAAAGAAAGAAGTTATTAATTGGCCATTACCTTGTTGTTGACCGCTGCCGAAGAAAGAGGCGCTTCCCGTCCCCTGCTATGTACTTTACACACAGAAAGATGGAACAGAAGTGGCGCAGAGACCCTAAAATCAGCAGTTTATATACTCTCGCGGAAGGTTCTAGGTGTTAGGGGAATGAAAACACCCTCCCACAAACTTTTTATTGGGTAGGATACAGCAACATATTCAAGTTGGGGGAAGATACCTATGATTGGTCAGAAATTAATAACGGAAATTCGGGATTGGTTAAATGCAAAACAAGGGGAAAGAGAGGGGTATACAGCCAACTTAAACAATAACAGAAAGAAATTTAACAAAGAACAAACTCTTGAAATAGAATTTTCTCCAAAGAACAGTTATTTTTCTTCGCACTAGGGTGCACTATTGTAGTTCTTCAGTAGTGTCCTCTAGAAGAGAAAGTTCACACTTCTTACTTCAAGCAGAACAAAAACACATCAAAAATGACACAGTTCTAAAACTCCGAAATTTACAGGTAGTGACATCTTCTGTGAAAGTAGAAAATTAATACCGTCAATAAAGTTCAGACTTCCTCCAGCAGAGGAGTTTCAACTGGCGCACATTTTAAATTAGCGGCGTGGAGGTGTACCGCCCGGTACAATTATTATTATTATTATTATTATTATTATTATTATTATTATTATTATTATGCAGGAGGTTTCAGCGTCAGCTTACCTTGTGCCGCAGTAATTAATCTGTGTCACTATCGAGTGGCTGCACACTCAAGTCGGAATCAGAACCAGGGTCAGCACACGAGGTAAACTAATCCCGCCGTCAATACTATTCGCTCGGAAATGCTTATAAACAGACAGAATCATATTTCTCTCCCCGGAAGTAAGAATCATGTGTTTCTTCTTCAACTGATAACAGTCTGGTGAATTTTTGTTCGGATCCATTGCACTATAATATCCAATAGCGAGTAAGAAGAAACCTACAAACGTACAAGAGACTACAAGAATTATGAATTAGCACACAATACGCACATACACTGTTTTTGTAAAAGCGAAGCACACTGATAAAAGTTTCTCACTGCTGTTTTAAACAGTGTTCAGATCATCCACTGAGTGAGTAAGTATGGCAGCTCCGCATTGACTGCACGATTGCCAAAACTCGCTTTGGGTAGCGCACCCCCCTTGCCCCCTCACCTACCGTGTGACAACACCGTAGCCGCTGCCCCTGTCGCCCGCGCCATCCCCTGGTCTATACACTCACTCCGCTTTAGTCTGCTCAAAAGGTGGTCCGGAGAATAGCGATAAGTACCATTATGAGGGGCCGTTGACCTGGATTTTGCAGCCCATTAGACAACAAGCATCCTTGATTCAGGATTGTGCTTTAGAAGCAGTCCCTTGGTCAGTACTACTATCTTTTATGATTTTTTAATGTTTTAAATTCATATCCATCCATTCATTCTTGATCATCATATTTTTTTATTCTGGTCATTGGATGATTTTGAACTTTTAAATTGCCATTACATTTCGTCTTATTTCGTACCATTAGGGGCCGATGACCTAAATGTTAGGACCCTTTAAACATCAAGCATCTTCATCATCATCAATGATATTGTTTTCCCCCAGTTACTCGGATAATTGGCAAGAAAGTGTGGGTAGTGCACCAGGTTGACAAGAATGACGCGTCGGTGAGTAGTTACAATTATTATGGAACTGTATAAAAGACTAATCATATTTCGGTATAGGCCTGTTTGTTACTATCTTCACTGATTGACGTGGCATTCAAACACTAAACGTATGAAATATCATACGCTGGGCATTCACAAGATGAACATTTGTCATTTTTAAAACACAATCCATTAACAGACGAGGAGGCCATTCTGGACATTCTAGACAGGTCAGAAAATGATGATGATTATGATGATGATGATGACCCCTTTTCAGAAGCAGATGAAATAGAATTAGTGCTTACGGGAGCTGTTGATGGCAATGCCAGTGATCAAGATGAAGATCCTAGTGATAATGACTAGTATGCTACAGCTTGGGACGTAAGGAAGGGTGTACATAGGCAGAAAATCGAGGTGAGAGGTGTAAAGAAAACTCCATGTGGCTTAGAAGAGAGACGCGATATATGCATTTCTGAAAATTCAGAGAGAGTATTTACTGCCGCTGACAAGAACCAAATGCACTACAGAAGGCACCTACATGCACAGAATTCATTGATGTATCTTCCGAATGTTATAAATCCAGGAATCCACAGAAGAAGAAAGTAAGAAAAGTAAGAAATTGGGTAAACAAGGAGCTTAATAAGTAAGTGAAGTTTGCAGAGTGAGATGTGCCAGAATCATCATGCATTCAAGAGAGGCGTGTCAGTGAATAAGCACCAGTTGATGTATTCCGCCTATATTTCGACCACAATTTTCTCAGTAAAATTTACAAGCAAACTGTCATTTATACTATGCAATACTATTGAGTGTTCCCCTGATAATAATATCAGATACGTTGGTAGTTTGAATGGAGAGTTGCTATAGTAGCCCCTGTCAGGCTAGTCAGTTTGATATACATTGCATGTGAGCTTTGGCAAAGCATTATTTTTTATGATATTAGATATATTTGCGAAATTAATAACTAGTTCTCTAGAAGGCAGTTCGTGTTTAGGAAAGGTTATTCCACCGAAAGTCAACGTGTAGGATTCCAAGATATAACAGATATCTTGGATTCAGGAGGTCAAACGGACTGCATAGCGATTGACCTATCTAAGGAATTTGATAGGGTAGATCATGGGAGACTACTGGAAAAAATGAGTGCAATTGAACTAGACAAAAGAGTGACTGAACGGAGGGCTATGTTTCTAGAAAATAGAATTTGAGTAGGCGAAGATTTATCTCACCCTGTAATAATTAAGAGGGGATTTCCTCAAGGTAGTATTCTTGGACTTTTGTGTTTTCTTATATAAATAAATGATATGAGTAAAGAAGTGGAATCAGATATAAAGCTTTTTGCGGATGATGTTATTCTCTATAGAGTAATAAATAAGTTACAAGATTGTGAACAACTGCAAAATGACCTCGATAAAGTTGTGCGATGGACAGCAGGCAATGGTATGATGATAAGCGTGGTTAAAAGTCAGGTTGTGAGTTTCACAAATAGGAAAAGCCCTCTCAGTTTTATTTACTGCGTTGATGGAGTGAAAGTTCCATTTGGGGATCATTGTCAGTACCTAGGTGTTAATATAAGGAAAGATCTTCAATGACGTAATCACACAAATGGGATTGTAAATAAAGGATACAAATTTCTGCACATGGTTAGGAGGATATTTAATGGTTGTAGTAAGGATGTAAAGGAGAGGGCATTTAAGTCTCTGGTAAGACCCAAACTAGAGTATGGTTCCATGTATGGGACCCTCATCAGAAATAAATGCTTCAAGAACTGGAAAAAATCCAAAGAAAAGCAGCTCGATTTATTCTGGGTGATTTGCAACAAAAGAGTAGCGTTACAAAAATGTTGCCAAGTTTGGGCTGGGAATACTTGGGAGAAAGGTGACGAGCTGCTCGACTAAGTGGTATGTTCCAAGCTGCCATTGGAGAGATGGCGTGGAATGACATTAGTGAACGAATAAGTTTCTGTTGTGTCTTTAAAAGTAGGAAAGATCACAGTTATGAAGATAAAGTTGGAATTCACAAGGACAAATTTGGGCAAATAATTGTTTATAGGAAGGGCAGTTAGGGGTGGGAATAATTTACCAAGAGAGATGTTCGATAAATTACCAATTTCTTTTCAATCATATATGAAAAAGGTTAGGGAAACAACAGATAGGGAATCTGCCACCTGGGCGACTGCCCTAAATGCAGATCGGTAACCGATTGATTGATTGATTGATTGATTGATTGATTGATTGATTGATTGATTGATTGATTGATTGATTGATTGATTGATTGATTGATTGATTGATTGATTGATTGATTGATTGATTGATTGATTGATTGATTCTACTTTTATCTCTTTACGTTCCTGTTACGCACAGGCGAATGTTTTGGGAAACCCGTGCAGATTCTCACAATGCTCTGGCTTCTTCCGCAATGACAAGGAACAGATTTGAATAATTCACAGATTTTTTCATTTGAATGACAACTCGAACTGTAAAACCACAGATCGTATTTTCAAGATAACATGAATTGGATACTGCAGCTTCTGTTTTAGAAGATATCTTCAGATCCGCCTTCATCACAATAACTCCACGAAAATCCAAAAAGTGGTTCAATGAGACCTGCTATTTGGAAAGAAAGCAAGTCCTGAAGGCTCTTCATGTGGCAAAAACAACACTGAATATAGAAGACTTAACTAACTACAGTCAGCTCAGAAGGAAATACAAAGAACTACTGAAGACTTCTAGAAACAAGTATATTGAACTTGAAGCAATGAAGATGGCTGACGAAGCCAAGAAGGACCCATTCAGGGCATTAAAACCACGTAAAGTTCCAACAACTGGCAAAATAGACATGAATACATGGGAAAAGCACTTCTCACGCATCCTAAACCAACAAAGATCCGTAACAGCCTATCCAAGAAAATACGTTGAAGCAGACAGGGGAGGCATCACCCTATTCTCACAAAAAGATGTCTCTGACACTATACTCAAACTAAAAGATGGAAAAGCACCGGGCCCTGATGGCATTTTCAGTGAACACATCAAAGCTTCAATAAATGCATTACTTCCATCCATAACGAATCTCATGAACCTCTGCTTGTTACTAGGAGACATCCCCAAAGCATGGAAAACCTCCACATTGAAGGTCTTATACAAAGGAAAGGGTAACTTGCTTGATCCAAATTCCTATAGAGGGATTGCTCTGGAGAATAATTTGATGAAGATACTCACCAAGCTAATAACCACTCGACTGACGGAAGAAATCGAAGCCAAACTTCCGGATGAGCAATTTGGATTTAGAAGAGGAAGAAGTACTCTACACGCAATAAGAAATCTACTGGACGATATACATGACACCTTACGGCTACCAAAGGGTAAATTTCACACAGTGTTCATAGATTTCTCCAAGGCCTTCGATAATCTTAATAGAAACATCATATCGTCGAAACTAGATTATCTTGTAGAGGACAAGGCGCTCACTCTTTTGATCCATAACATGTTGATAAATAACACTGTCATCATCTCAGACAATATAACCTCATCGAGGGAGATCACGCAGACAAATGGCGTTCTACAGGGTGACCCTCTTAGTCCTTTATTGTTTAACGTAGCTACCTATGATGTGGTCCAAGCGATAAAAGAGGTGACAAACGAAGTAACCACGTATTTATATGCCGATGATATGGTTCTAGGATCACACGATGTTAAAGAGCTACAAAAAGCACTGGATGCACTGGAGAAGTGGGCAGATATAAATGAATTGCAGGTAAACATCGAAAAGACTGTCTACATGATTTTCAGGAAGGGTGGACGAACATCCTCAAGTGACAAAGTGACGTACAAAGCAGAAACATTAAACGACGTGAACAGTTTTAAATATCTGGGCTTGACGATGCAGACGACAGCAAACTCCTTTAGACTTCATATTAGACTACGTGCTGCGGCAGCTATGAAAGCGATATTTGACATCAAGAATCTAAACAGACTATCTCTCAAGACGGCCATTACCCTGTTTGACGCAAAAATAATCCCTATTTTAACATATGGGCTGGAAATCATTTGGGATAAGCTAACAAAGAATGACCTACACATTCTAGAAAAAGTCAAAGCCCGATTCTTAAAGACAACCCTGTGTGTGTCTAGATTCACTAGATCAAGACTGGTTTATGAACTCGCAAAGGAGCCTTTCCTAATTGAAGACTTGAGATTCAAGCTTGCTCTACCTTATACAGACCAATGGAAGAAACTCCTGGACGAAAGAGTGGCCAAAAGGAATGATATTTGTCCCGAATTCTATACGACTGAAGCAATGACGAACAGAACATGGACCAATACAAACCAGGACCTCCGACATTTTATCAATTCTATGGCAATTCATGGATACCACTACAAACTCTGCAAAACCAGGATCTTTCATGAACCGGACGAGAGTTGTGTGTGTAAACTGTGTAATTTGACTTGTTCTCGTTACCATGTCGTGGAATGCTCTAAGAGAAATAGGCCTATAATTGACGTATGTTTAAATGACATGTAATCGCTTTATATACACAAATTGTGTGCTATTAAATTATATATATTTTCAAGATAAGGCACTCGTGGAACATCTCAACGAGAAGTGTCAAGTATTTGCTGCTCCTCTAGGGGATATGTTTTCACTTGGCGTGGCCATGGAGCCTTATTATGGCCGTCACTATGCCAAGAACGACCGTAGCCGTGATGAAACACCGGATCCCGTGATTTCTCAGAAGTTAAGCAACATTGGGCGTGGTCAAGATTTGGATGGGTTGCCACGCGCTGTTGGTGGGGGGTAAGGGAATGGTGGAGCGGAAAGGAACACGCCACCCTACCGTACGTAAACTCCGGCTCAGGAACACCTCTGCGGAGGTTCGGACCTGCCTTTGGGCAGAATACACTCTTACCTTACCTATGCCAAGCGGTTCATTAGAGGAATGCGGGTAAATTACGGATTCAAATTTTGGTGTCTTGTTACCTCAGAATGCTACCAGTTGAAACTTGATCCATGTACGGGTGCGTCAGGGAACTAAAATCGGGAAATGACTCTTGGTTCGAGTGTTAATGAAAGGCTGTTTGTTGGATATCTACCACGTTAGGGTACAATATTAATTGACAATTATTTCAATACTCTACCTTTATTGGAGTCGTTTAAAAGATAAAGGGCTAAAAATGTATACTAACAATAGGAGCCGGTCGGACTGAAAAGATCAGAGACTTGAAAAAAGAGCCAAGGGGAACATTTCATGCCATACAAGATGAACAAAGTTCGCTTATTTAGATTAGATGGCATGACAACAGCCAAGTTTCCATGTCAACTAACATTGAACAGGCTGCAGTACTTGGGGAAGGCCAGTGTTGACGACGGATTCGTCAGGAAAGGAAACAGCCAACATTGATACAGGAATACAATGGCCATATGGGCGGTGTTGACATTTCTGTTAAAATGAGAGGAACACTAACTGAAAATAGAGAAGCAAGCAATGGTACAGATTCTATGTCGAGAGTGCAGTAGTTAACGCCTGGTTTCTGTATCGCCGGATTGAGGGTATGCTTTTACTGGAATTTACAAGACGCATAGTAATGGCTTTGCTTACGGGGCCAGAATATTCCAGTCCACGAAGTGTGCGTCCTAGCAAAACATCACAGAGAAGAGGCACATAACGGCTTCATATAATGTGGAGTGTTTACTGTAGCATTTGCTTGCAGGTTCTTGATGAAATCCGGTACGATGGGCGTAACCAGCTGGTAGATGCTACTGATGATTCTCAACGACGCTGTGAAGCATGTGGGAAATGTGGCAACTTTGAATGCATAAAGTGCAATGTTGTACTTCATCCGAAAAAGCACTTTGTTATTTTCCATATGAAGAAGTGATTACTAAGTGATGGCGCAGAGAATAATGAAAACAAATAACGCAATGTTTTCTGTAGTTATTGTTACTAATAAGTTTCTGTTGTATTAAAAAACAACAGTAGGCTTCAAAATTCGTTTCAGATCATGCTATCACATCATACGATATGGTGGGAATTAAGGGATTTACCCCGCGAGTATTCTTTGACCCAGATGGACCTAAATTATTAAAATTCCATCTATTAGATCAGTATTCTGTTTTCAAATTTATGTCGCAATTAATTAATTTTGATCCTAGTAAATCATAAATATGTTTGGTGCAATATGTTACTCCCTACTGCCTACCTTACCGCATGATATATCATACGCCAAAACATTGGTCCTGAAAATTGACAAATTCAGATTGTTTTTATATCCTTGCCTTAAGGGTTGGTTACAGATGTAATGTTGAAAAATGTACAAGAAAACTTGAAAAGTCTGGGCATTAATGGTATTAATGAAGGGATGAAAGATGAGTTCCCAATGTACTTAATGTATAACACAGTGCATATGGATGGAGTTCAGTGATGCAACCATGTAAGGCGTGATAAATAGGATAGCTTTCCTATGAGATAAATGGAGCAGTAAGATCGAGCAGACGAGGTTTAGACTGCGTGTTGTATATAAAGAGAGAAGCATAAAAGCAAAGAAGGCAGAAAATAACCTCTGATATCTGATATGGTTAACAGTCTATAATAAGGAAGCAGGCCTACCCTTTTTTCTCCCTATGCATGTGGTTCAAATACATTTTTGTCTCATTATTTTACTTGTTCCTGACCACCAAATTGGACCCGATGACGGCGATCTTTGACCTTTAAGACAATCGCCACCACCATCATCATGGTCATCATCAACATCATCATCATCATCAAAAATAACAACAACAACAGCAACATCTAATACATTCCTTATGACTCTTAAAATTCATATTTCAGTGTTAATGATTATTCTGCGACATTCTTTACAGAATAATTTTCCCTGTGTTCACTTGCTGTTACATTGCCCGTATTGTCCTTCTCATTCTTTGGATCTTCTTAGTAGAACATGTTTATTTTTTAAATATCTTTCCAAATCACTTACCGTTGGACATTTAGAGCTGCTACTCAATTCGACAGAACAACTAAATCGAGTTTAAATTTCGGTTACCCTCCATAGGATACTTGGTTTGATAAAAGAAGCAGTGGGAAGTCAAGTAATAGGGCAGAAGAAAGTAGTTACGCTGACCACGTGTACGCTTGTTTTTGCAGTACAACTGGTAGGGCATCAGTCGTCTTGGGAAGGATTTAAGCCACGATGTTTCTCTTCGGTTTTTGTTCGCATGTTCTTGGGAATCGTGTGGAATAATGCCTGTCTTGAAGTTCTGAGATACGTATATATCAATGTTCACGCATTACAAGAAACTCCACATATCGAAGAACATCAGTCCGTTTTTGCACTCATCGGTACTTGAGGCTGATGGTAATAATTTAATTTCGTGTGGCTATTTCTAGCCGAGTGCAGCCCTTGTACGGCAGACCCTCCGACGAGGGTGGGCGGTATCTGCCATGTGTAGGTAACTGCGTGTTATTGTGGTGGAGGATAGTATTATGTGTGGTGTGTGAGTTGCAGGGATGTTGGGGACAGCACAAACACCCAGCCCCCGGGCCATTGGAATTAACCAATTACGGTTAAAAACCCCGACCCGGCCGGGAATCGAACGCGGGACCCTCTAAACCAAAGGCCAGTACGCTGACCATTCAGCCAACGAGTCGGACGGCTGATGGTAAGGAAGAAAACCTAATAACTACTGTTTACCGAATTCTCCACATCCTGTTTCCTCACTATTCATATTCTTAATTCCCTCATGGGATTTGGCCGTAGAATTCATCTATGGTATCCCCTGCCCGCCCTAAGAGGTGACTGAAATGTGTACCCTCCAGGGGATCTGATATTGTGAGTGTCAGGGTGGCGACCAAAGAGTTTGGCATTGAATCCATTAACTTGTGTTTGCCTCTTCACTTCATCCTACATTTCCGTTCTGCCTTGATCAATTTTTGTTTTCTTCCGATTGGGATTGTATTCAGTTCAGTTCGCGAGGCCAAGATGTTTTTCATTTTTATGATTTTTGCGGCTTTCTTTTTCCGATACCTTCGAACTTAATCCCCTCTTCCATTTTGTACGCAGATAACTGTTTGTTTTTACGTCGTATTACACAGAGAGGTCTTACGTCTATGTTGGGAAGGAAGAAACGGTGCCTTGGTTAAGGTAGAGCCCGAGCATTAGCGTGGTGTGAAAATGGGAAATCACGGCACACCACCTTCGGTGCTACCGATAGTGATATACGAACCCACTATCCCACAGCAATGCAATCCCACAGCTACGTAATCAAATCGCGTAGCCAACGTGCTCAACTGTCAGGTTGCCTAGCTCTAATAATCACTACCGCCACAACCATCACCTTAAAGATTCATTTAGAACACCGAGCGGTGTCATGTAGTTGTACCGTAAGCTTGCTTTCGGGAGAAGATGAATTCAAATCCTACATTTCTCAACACCGGAGATCATTTCTCATGGTAACTTTTCTAACACCTATATAATGCTGTGGCTGTACCTTAATTAAGGACACTGCCTCTACCATTCCAGTGCGATGTTAAACTGGTTTATTAAAAGGTGATAAACTTATCTTAGGCTAACAATGCAACAGTATTTAAGCACAGAAAATCGTAAAGATATCTGCTGTTGAGAAACATCGCGCGTGATCCTTAGTAGGGTAGGTGATCAAAGTGCTATTGTTCAGCAGAGGAGCAGAAAACGATTGGGTACCATTGTACCGTACAAGTGATCTCAGACTCAACTTCTCTGAGCAGCCCACGAACCTGCTACGCGGGCGTAGCAGGGGGAGAGGTGATACTCCCACGTGGCGCGTCCCAGGTGGCGGATAGGGGGGTCCTAACCGGCTTGCCGGCGGACTTGAGGGAAATAAAATACCTCTCGCCGACCAAACACACACCCCCTGTGGGTGGGGGAGGCAGACGCATAATACACCCACGGTATCCCCTGCCTGTCGTGAGAGGCGACTAAAAGGGGCGACCAAGGGGTGATCGGATTAGAACCATGAAACTACTTGTGATTAGTACCACCACGCGGGGAACACCCTGGGTCGTTATTACTTGCGCGTAGTACCACTATGTTAGGTACCAAATAGGTTTGTGATTAGTAGCAATCAGGAGCACCGTGCGGTCAGGCTTTTACGGTACCTGTGATTAGTAGCACTATATGAGCGACACCAGGGTTCTGGCCTGCCTATGATTAGTACCCACTATATAAGGAACACCACGGGATAGTACGAGTCCCTGTGGTTAGTACACGTATGTGATGAAAACCATAGGTTTGCGTTGCCTGTAAATAGCGCCGCTATGTGTGAAACACCATAGGTCTGTATTACCTGTGCGAATTTCATTACCTGTGAGTAGTACCAGAATGTGTGGAATACCGCGAGTCTACGATACTGTTGATTAGTACCGCGCCATGTCAAATACCATGGTTCTACTTTCCAAGCGACAAGTACCATTATGAGATTGCGATGACCTATATTTTGGACCCCTTTAGCTTGCAAGCATCATCGATTTAGTACTGAGCTATAGAAGCAGCCCCTTGGTCAGTATTACTAGTCTATTGTTTTCCATCAGTTTCTGAGACTGAAGCATTGCGGGTCGTCTCCACTGATTGTTTTTAACTTCATATCCATCCGTTCAATTTTTCGTCCTCACGTTTTGAATTATTGTCAGTGGAGGATTTTGTATTTTTATTTTGTCATTGTATTTCGTCTCATTTCGTACCATTAGGGGCCGATGACCTCGATGTTAGGCCCCTTAACACAACAAGCATCATCATCATCACCATCTCTGAGCAGCGACCCCTTGGTTTACCTAAAGGCGATGATCAGGATCCTTCATGGTGTTGAAAGATCATCAAGGCATTTCATTCTTGTGATTCTTTGACTCTGACTTCCAAACCTCACTTTCATTCCTGCTTAGAACTAGGCATCATATTCTTTTATCAGCATCTTTGTTTTTAAATTCATTCCTAAAGGGATTAATTAATCTCTGTTTCGTAAGATGACGTTAGTTCATGTTGACGTTTCATTCCAATGAAGAGGGTTGCTCATTAGGAGCACTAATGGCTACATTTCCCTTTCGGTATTGCAGTAGAACAGACTCCATCCGGTGGTATACGTAACATTGGTGAAGTGTTATTATGCATTTAGGGCGGGATGGGAAAGGGGAAGTGTGTTCGGTTCTGCTCTGCTTCTCCCGGGAGGAGGGGAAAGTGAGGCCAAGGTCCCTGCTACGGCGGGGGCGGAGTCGTGACGTAACAACTGGTAATTAACACTCGTCCGGCCCAGATTACCGGCTCTTCTCCACGCTGCTACATCGGCCAGAAAGAAGACACCTTAAAAAGTACGGCAATTTTTTATCAATCAATTAGCTCCCTCTGTCGATCAGTACTAGTATGTCAGCCGCCGGACCCGAAAATCGTGGGTTCGAACCCAACAGAGAAAGGGTAGTCGGATTTTTGAAGGGCCAAATGAACTCCATGTTGACATTACGTGTTCACCAGACAAAATGAACTAAAACTAAGTCATACGTTTCCCAAGAGAGTTCCAATAGAGTAAGACCGGGATGTCGAAAAAGACACGGACGTAATCAAAATAACGTTAAATAAAGATGGCCGCAACATGGTAGCTATAATAATAATAATAATAATAATAATAATAATAATAATAATAATAATAATAATAATTTCATGTTGATATTTCTAGCCGGGTGCAGACCTCGTAAGGTAGACCCTCCGATGAGGGTGGGTGGCATCTGACATGTATAGGTAACTCCGTGTTATTGTGGTCGAGGATAGTGATATGTGTGTGGTGTGTGAGTTGCAGTGATGTTGGTGGCAGCACAAATACCCAGCCCCCGAGCCATTGGAATTAACCAATGAACGTTAAAATCCCCGACCCGGCTGGGAATCGAACCCGGGACCCTCTGAACCGAAGTCCAGTACGCTGACCATTCAGCCAACGAGTCGGACAATATGGTAGCTGAGATCTTACGATTATTATTATTATTATTATTATTATTATTATTATTATTATTATTATTATTATTATTATTATTATTATTATTATTATTATTTGTATCAATTTAGGAAGGCTCGGCTTGTGCCGGTAACATAATGGGCTGACTCGGCCTAATCAAGGAGTCACCCTCTTGATTATGAAACTACAGGTACATATATCTACAAATATTTACAACAGAAATAATTACAACATATACATTTATACAATAAATACAAACAACTTCAGACTTCTTATGTCCCCGTTTTGGAATCTGTTCTTCAGTATTACTGGAACTGCGGCCTGGAACTTCATGCTGTTTGGCGTGGGTCAGAGGAAAAGACGTTCCTAAGAACTTTCTCACAATGTGGCAAGTGCTCAGGAGGGTGACTTTCTGTAGTTCTAGGTATGTGTGATGATGCAGGTTTAATGCGGCCAGAGAGCTGTGCAAGCATTTTGGAATAACACCGGTACATGATATTACTATTGGAAATGTGGTGACTGATTCTAGTTTCCACAGGCGTTGTATTTCTATTGCCAGTTCTGTGTATTTTGATATCTTTGTGGCTATTGTTGTTTGCAGATTGGAGGTGTTTGGACAAGCAATTTCTATAAGGGATGCGGATCTTTTTGATTTATCGATTAGAATAATATCTGGCCTATTGTTGCTGAGCGTGACATCGGTTATGACTTCTCGGTCCCATAGTAGTTTGTATGAAGAGTTTTCGAGAATGGGTGGAGGTGTATATTTCCAATATGCAGTTGATGACTGAAGAAATCCACATTTTACAGAAAGTTTCAGGTGAGTGATTTTTGCTACCTGATCATGTCGGTGCTTATAATCGGTGTTGGCCAAGTGTGGGCAGCCAGAGATGACGTGCTGTATGCTCTCTGTAGTTCTGGAACAGCGGCGGCAGTTGTCTGAGACAACTGTTGGATCATTCATGATAAATCTACGGTAGCAATTACTTGATCTTGGATGGCCAGAATAAATCCTTCTGTTTCTGGAAAAAGACCGGAGTAGGTCAGCCAAGCGTGCGACTCAGGTTTGTCGATATGAGGCTGATCCAGTTCATGGGGGTATTTCCTGTGAAGAGGTTTTTGCTTCCACATGGTCATATTCATCTCTTTTGTAAGTGGGGTAGAAACAGGCATTTCTGGCGACGACAGATTGAGAGGTGTATAGTTTATATCAGCTCTGCAAACAGCATGATGAAGACACGATGTATCAGCTCTCGAGTGGAAATATTCTCTTAGACTTGATATCAGATTGCTGTGTAAATTGACAATGGATAAGAAGCCCCTACCACCTTCTGATCTCGGGAGTGTAAGACGTTCGGTTGCAGGTTTAGGATGGTGCATATGGTACCGGGTGAGTGAAACTGCTGTTTTCGTTTGTAACTGCTGAATATCTGTTTGGGTCCATTTTATGGTACCAAAGGAGTATGTGAGCAGTGGTACGGCGTACGTATTGACTGCTTTGGTAAGATGTTTAGCTGTCAGTTTTGATGATAGTACCTTGTTGAGACGTGTTATATATTGCTGCGTGACATTTCTCTTGATGTCGGCATGTTTCATACGAGTGCTCTGATGAAAACCGAGGTATTTGTACATTTCTTCTTCCTTCAGCTGTTGTATGGATTCGTCGCTTAAACTAGAAGGTGTCCCTTGTGCTAAGTAGGATCCTCTGATGACAGTTTGGGTTCTGCATTTGTCCAATCCAAACCGCATGCCTATATCTGAAGAAAACGTCTTGGTAATTGAGAAGAGATGTTGGAGATGGGGTTTGGTAGAGGCATACAGCTTAATGTCATCCATATAGAGTAGGTGGCTGATTTTGAATAGCTCTTCTCGCTTATTCTTAATGCTAAATCCATACCCACTTGTGTTTAGTAGGTAGGATGGTGGATTTAACGCCATGCAGAACCACAATGGACTCAGTGAGTACCCTTGGAAGATCCCTCGTCGTATTGGTATGGGTCTTGTTGCAACACTGCAGTTTCTTAGAGAAACGTGAAGTGAGGTGTTCCAGTCTGCCATTACCGTCTTCAGGAAGTGAATGATTGAGGGGTCAACTTTATATAGTTCCAGAACATGTATGAGCCAAGTGTGTGGTACTGAATCAAAGGCCTTTTGATAGTCAATGAAGCACGTGTACAGGTTCCTGGATTTATGGTGTGCTTGTTCCAGGACCACAGTGTCGATAATCAGTTGCTCCTTGCACCCCTTGGTATTCTTCTTGCAACCCTTTTGCTCCTCGGCAATGATGTGGTTTTCCTGGCAGTGTTTTAGAATTCTGTTGGCTATTATAGATGTAAATATCTTATATAGAGTAGATAGACATGTTATAGGCCGATACTTAGCTGGATTTTGCAGTTTTTCATCCTTTGGTTTCAGATATGTGATGCCAGTGCACAGAAAAGCTGGGAATGTTGCCGGGTTGTCTAAAAATTTCTGGAAATGTTGAGTCAGAAGAAAATTAGTACATGTAAATTTCTTGTAGTAATAATTGTGTATACGTTCAATGCCTGGGGCCTTCCAGTTCTGCAGTTTCTTGATGCTCTGTTGTATTTCTCTGATCTCAACAGCCTTGGTTGCCATATGCTTCCCTTCATTAGTTCTATCTCTCAGTTCATTGATCCAATGGGCGTCCGCATTGTGCTCTATTGGGTTCGACCATACTCCCGACCAATAGCTGTGAATTTTTTCTTCGCTGGGCGTATTTCCATCTTGTGTTGCATCTTGCGTTCTCTCGTTCAGATTGTTGTAGAACATTCTTTCGAACATTGCGTTCTGTGATTTTCTCTCTGTGGTGTTTTTTTATCTTTTCAGGCGCTTGGATTATGCGGCCAACGTTTGCTTCGTGGTTTCGAGGGTTTCTTGTAGTACTGTGCTTCCAGGTTCCTCCAGACTCTGCCTTGAACTGATTTTCAGAATTCGAATAATTTTGTTATTTAGGCATTTTCCTCTTACTCCATTCTTGTATTGCTGCAGGCGATTCACGTCCTGGCGGATTTGGATGATGCGTTCTTTCAGGCGTTTTGCCCAAGGTGGTTCTCTCAATTTTTTCTTGACAGACTTATTGTTAGGCAAAAATGGCTTTCCATTGTTCAGTCGTACTGCGGCAAGTGCTGCACAGTACATAGCAGTATGTACTTCAGGGAACATCTGATGCTCTTTCAGATATTCTGGCAAGACTTTCGAATTAAGATCTTCAATGATTTTTCCAAACTTTATGGATGATTGCTACCTTGGCAGTATGGGTCGTTGTGTAGGATCGGTACCAGAATATTCTAGAAGGGCCTTGTAGAATTCAACATGTGTCTTGTCATGGAGGTCAGAGTTATCTGAAAATATCCCCTCGGGAATACTTGTATGTACTGTTATATCAGTTTCAGGTGGACTGTTAACCGTTGAGTCAGACTCGGTACTTTCAATATGTGGAAAGAGTTCTTGTGTTACTTCTTGTCTGATTCTACTAAGAACATGACCCGGGATCAAATTGTTCTTGATGATTGATCTTCGTTGATCTGCAATGCGCTGTTCAGTAACTTTAATTGTTGGGTACTGATTTGTAAAGGCTGTGTGTAGTTGTTGCCTATATCCTGCAATTTCAGTTTAAAGACGAGTTATTCGAAGATATGCCCGCACGATAAATTCATTCGTATCATTGTTCCATTTAATGCGTTTTTTTGGGCTTACTGATATGAGAGGTCGTACTTGGCACAAAAGCACTCGCACCAGATGCGGTATGATAATGAGGTTCTTGTGTTCCGCGGTGGCTCCAGAGATGCCCTGGCGTACCCAAGCAGCGGCATTTCCGAGGCACAGTTTTAAAACTCTTCATAGTTGATTTTTGCTTTTTATAACCTACAGCCAGGTGATGTGATGTTCAGCCGCTCCATTGGAGACAGACGCTGACCACTTTGCCGCTCGCTGCAAGTCAGACGCAGAGTGGATTTGGGTAGGTTCTTTCGCCCTCTCTGCCACTGGGATATGTCCGCTTCTGCCGTTGAAGCCGTTGACCATTTTTCCTGACACCTCAGGTGATCCGTGGGTGCTTATTTGGCGAAGCCTTATTCACACCTGTAAATGAAATGGCGTATGGCTTTTAGTACCGGGAGTGTCCGAGGACATGTTCGGCTCGCCAGGTGCAGGTCTTTTGATTTGACACCCGTAGGCGACCTGCGCGTCGTGATGAGGATGAAATGATGATGAAGACGACACACACACCCAGCCCCCACGCTAGCGAAATTAACCAATGATGGTTAAAATTACCGACCCTGCCGGGAATCGAGCCCGGGACCCCTGTGACCAAAGGACATCACGCTAACCATTTAGCCATGGAGCCGGACTTCACACCTGTGATGCATATCTACAGGAGTTTCCCCTATCAGCCATTGGGACGCGCCGTGTCGGGGTTGAGGGCCCCCACCCCAGTGCCTTACGCAGGGTTATGCCTAGCTCTTACTAAATTCAGAGCTAAATCCCCATGTAAGCTGACCAGGCATGGTTATTATTATTATTATTATTATTATTATTATTATTATTATTATTATTATTGATCCGAGGTATCTCTGGAACAGCAGAGGTGAAAGAAGGTGCGGGCTGGAATAGGTCTCAACTACCAAATTAAAGTTAATTTAAAACTTTAACAAAGGTTATATTTTCTTTTCAAAATCAACAAATGACAACAAATAACAAAAGTGTAACAGGTACCAAGTAGCAAATCAACAAATTAAGAAATTATAGATTACAGTCGTTACAAGTTTCGGGCTTC
The DNA here is from genome assembly GCF_040414725.1 of Anabrus simplex. Classification (NCBI taxonomy): domain Eukaryota; kingdom Metazoa; phylum Arthropoda; class Insecta; order Orthoptera; family Tettigoniidae; genus Anabrus; species Anabrus simplex. Next base: position 266,025,764 of record NC_090268.1, read on the forward strand.
GAGCCCCGTTTTACATTCCTTGAGCCCTCAGCTCACGACCACAAATTACCAAAGGGCAGAAAACCCCTTCATACCAAGGAGCACTTGCCCCTACTTACAAGGTTAAGCCTCCAAGAGGCACGCAGAGATCAAATTAGGAAAGAGCAGTCCCGCTCTCAATTTTACAAACCTATCAAAGGCCACAACAAACTTCACTCCTAACTGCCCTCAAGGCACACATACAGTGAAACAGGGGTATCTTGTACCCAACCTACAGGGTCTTCATATGAAGAAAACAAAACACTGGGTTAATTAAATGGCCCAAAATACCAAATTGAAAGGAGGCAAAAACATGCACTCCTACACAAAGTTATTAAAACCTAAGAGGCTTTAAGCCGATCATACAGGGGCTAATCCCAAGCTAGGGAGGTGACACGTATGAGAAAACTTTAATATTTTAAGGAAGAGAAAATAAACGGTTATGAGAACGTAGTCACCTCAATTTCCAAATGAAGGGGAGTTCGAGAGGGTAAATCACTCTCTATCCCCGCTTTACAGCAAAAGAAATTTATATGTTTTACATAGAAGAGAATTTACATTTTAAAAGGTAGGTTACATACTAAAGGTTTCGAACCTTCCCCGAGAGTTAAACTGCTGAGCTAGCAAGAACTGAAGATGTTAACAGGTCATTACCTTGTAGATGAACTGCTGCTTGAAGAAAGAGGCGCTTCCCGCCCCCTGCTACATATTCACACGCTAAGAGAGATGTTACTGAAGTGGCACCGAGACAAGAAAATCAGCAGTTTATATACCCTCGTGGAACATTCGAGACCTTTCAAGAATGATTAGACACACCCCCTCACCTTTATTGGATAGCTTAGAGCAACATATCTATGTCGGAGAAGACATACATGATTCGTTGGAAATAAATTAAAGAAATTTGGGATAGGGCTAAATTCAAAACAGGCGGAAAGAAAGGATTTATATTGCCAACCCACAAACCACAGAACAAAATATAGTAAAAACAAAACTTATGAATTCGAAATTTCTTCCAGAAAGTTCATTCCTTCGCACCAGAGTGCGTAATCATAGTTTTTAGTAGAGACATCTGGTAGAGAACGTCCACACTTCTTGATCAGTTACCCACCACACACATCAAAATTCACACAGAGCCATCTTAGGAAAAACTGGTGAGGTAATACAGTTTGTTAAAGTTCAGGCTTTCTCCTGTAGAGGAGTTTCAACTGGCGCAATATTTGAATTAGCGGCGTGGAGGTGTACCGCCCGGTACAATTATTATTATTATTATTATTATTATTATTATTATTATTATTATTATTATTATTATTATTATTATTATTGCGGGATTTCCGTGGATAAAATACATATCCATCCATTCGTTCTTCGTCCTAACGTTTTGAATTTTGGTCAGTGGAAGATTTTAGACTTTTAATTTGTCATTCCATTTCGTCTCATTTCGTACCATTAGAGGCCAATGACGTAGATGTTAGGCCCCTTCCTTCCCACTCCTATGCCTTTCCTATCCCTTCGTCGCTATCAAACATATCTATCCTGGTGCGAACGTAAAACAGATTGAATTTGATTCTCTTTGATTAATTGATTTTACCTTCTTTGTTTTCGTCTGAGACAGACTTGGTCCTTCACTAAATCGAGTCATTGAGACACCTCTCGGTACATGCCATCGAGATGAAGTCCCTAATTGTAAATTTCAATGCACGCCCCGAGCTCCGATTTAACCTGAAATTGGCAGATGCGTGTGCCAACTCACTTTGGAAGCTATTTGAGTAGACACTTTCGACTTTCCTCATTTCAACTCAGCAACTCAATAATGTCTGGCAGTTTTCATAGGTTTCAAATTATTGAAGGAAGTCTGGTGTAGATTTTTGGAATACACGGATTTTTACCGGAAGACCTAGCATAGAACGAAATGATAGAAGTATTCCACGTCAAATCTGAGGAGAGTATCAAAACTAAGTGAATGTATTGCCAGATACATTGCCCGCTCGCCATTCCACCCTTCCGATTTGAAAGCCACTGTTTCTATCCTTCATATTCTAGGACGAATTTATTACAGATACAAATACTAGTCCAGGCACTATCTAGACATTTGTATCAGGTAAGTATTCGGGTAGACTACGGTAAACTACAAAATCAATATATTCATCTGCTCATTGGGTTATTGGTTTTGTTTGTAGTTAAGAGGGAAATGAGATAAGAAACATACTTATAATGGTTTTCCATCCCACTGATAGACAGGATTTAAAATTAGCAAAAAGTTTTAAACAATGGCTGTCCATGGTAGTAGTGGTGTTGATCATTATTTCAAGAGGAGAACAACTGGGCAACCGTCCTGGATGCTTGATCATGTGATTAGAACCTTCTAGGAACCTTACAATATTTTTGATAGAAATAATTTGTTTCTCGAGCATTACGTTACTGGCTACACTAGCTGGTGATTTCGAGAGCAGAGCTTCTTCATAATATGCCGTCCCCTGTAGGAAATTGACGATCCACATTTTATCGCAGGCCTGCACTACTGGCAACAGAGGGCAAGCTCGGCGTCATTTCTTTCTTGCCGTATGTTTGCCTACATCGTTGCCTTCTTCCTACTATCTGCAGCCACTCCCTCGCTGCTAACCAAATTCCAGCTTCGCAACTATACATAGGCTACTGTTGGCAAATCCGAGAAAAAATATCCTCCATCAAACGAAAATCTCCTCGAATTCTACAACAATTTATATCACTCTATGAATTCCACATACCCTTCATCACAAAAAATATGTCCAAAATAATGCGTCTTCCTTTCTTTTTTTTTTCTGTAACACGTCATTTGAAAATTTTAGTGCCAAGGATACAAGTAGCAACCGGAGATAAAAGTATATCACTTATGTACAGAGAGTTGGCCGAGCGGTTAGGGGCACGCAGCTGTGAGCTTGCATTCGGGAGATAGTGGGTTCGAACCCCACTGACGGCAGCCCTGATTACGGTTTTCCGTGGTTTCCCATTTTCACACCGGGTAAATTCAGGGGCTGTACGTTAATTAAGGCCACGGTCACCTTCTTGCCACTCCTATCACTTTCCTATCCCATCGTCGCCGCAAGACTTATCTGCGTCGAGGCGACGTAAAGCCAACTGTAAGAGAAAAATCAGACTCTTTTTTTTCTCGTTGTTAACAACCTAGAGCCTAACATTAGCATTCGTAGAGAAGACCAGAGAATACACAGCATCTAATCATGCGTGTTCTGAGATGAAATCAGAGATCAGATCTTAGACAGTAGTTTCCCATGTTTATGAATCCTGTTCAAGCTACCTGGCTCCTTTAGCTGAATGGCAAACGACTTTGCGGTCCGCTAAGTAATGGAGCATATTATAGCTTCCCTCTTAGTTAACCTGGCCCCCCACGAACCTGGTACGCAGGCGTAGCAGGGGAAGAGGTGATACTCCCACGTGGCGCGTCCCAGGTGGCGGATAGGGAGGTCCTAACCGCCTTGCCGGTGGACTTGAGGGAAATAAAATACCTCTCGCGGACCAAACACACTACCCCCTGTGGGTGGGGGAGGCAGACGAATAATACACCCACGGTATCCCCTGCCTGTCGTGAGAGGCGACTGAAAGGGGCGACCAAGGGATGATTGTATTAGAACTATGAAACTACTTGTGATCAGTACCACCACGCGGAGAACACCAAGGGTCGCTTTTACTTGTGCGTAGTACCACTATATTAGGTACGAAATAGGTTTGTGATTAGTAGCACACAGGAGCACCGTGCGGTCGGCTTTTGCAGTACCTGTGATTAGTACCACCATATGAGCAGGACCATGGGATGATAGCTACCAATGGTTCTGCCTTGTCTATGATTAGTACCCACTATATGAGGAACACGACGGGATAGCGGAAGGTCCCTGTGGTTAGTACTCTTATGTGATGAACACCATAGGGTTGTGTTGCCTGTAAATGGCGCCGCAATGTGAGAAAAACCATAGGTCTGTATTATACGTCGAATTTCATAACCTGTGAGTAGAACCATAATGTGTGGAATACCGCGAGTCTCTGCTACTTTTGATTAGTACCACAACATGACAAATACCATGGTTCTACTTTCCTAGCGATAAGTACCGTTATGAGGGGCCGATAACTTGGATTTTGGGCCCCTTTTAGACTGTAAGCATCCTCGATTCAGTATTAAGCTCTAGCAGCAGTCCCTTGGTCAGTAATCCTATTGTTTTTCCGTCATTTTCAATGAATGTAAGGTATTGCGGGTGGCATCCACTGATGGTTTTAAATTCATATCCATCCATTCATTCTTCGTCCTCATGTTTTGAATTCTGGTCAGTGGAGAATTTTGGGCTTTTAATTTGTCATTCCATTTCGTCTCCTTTCGTACCATTAGGGGCCGATGTCCTCGATGTTAGGCCCCTTTAAACAACAAGCATCATCATCATCATCATCATCATCATCATAACCTGGGCCCAATTCCCAGCTCTACTGTGAACCTACACCTGATCTAAGGGAATAGAATGCAATACTGAGCCTCATGTGCTCTAATTAAGGAGGAGGTTGAAATCCAACTCTTGGCCATCCTCGATGTGATTTTCTACTTTAACTTCGAGGAATAGAGGGATATCATCAAAACTATTGGAATGAAAATGCATTGATTCTGATGCGAAAAATATTAGGTTAGAATATGAGATCTTAAAGAAAGTATGTGAATGATGATGTTTCTTGAGTAGTGAAATAACCAAGGAGAACACAAAATGTACACTAGCCCAAGCATAGGAAACATGTCATGCCTCAAACTTTTATAGGAAGAGAAATTATGGTTTGGAGTAATTTACCTAGGTAGATGTGTGAAGGATTTCCAACTTATTTGAAATAATTTAAGAAAAGGCTGGGTAAACAACTAATAGGGAATCTGCCACCTGGACGACAGCCCTAAATGTATATCAGCGGTGGTTGATCATGATGGTGATGTTGTGTACCAAACAAATATGAAGTGATAGAAAAGAACGATGTTAAAACATGTTAATACCTGGACAGGAATTTCCATCGTAACACCGTTTTTACCTCCATGGTATACCATTTTCAGGGTTAGACCTTCAAACTAAACCTTGCAACTTTTTCGGAAATTTTACGTCTTATATCTGCTACGATCTGCTTTTCATTATCAAGATTTGATCACCCACTGTAGGTAGAGGATGCAGATGAAGAATACACCCACCTGTCTGTCTTAGAGGCGACCACAAGGGTTCCCAGGGGCTGTCAACTTGGGAGCGTGGGTAGGCGATCAGACGGTCCTTAACTGAGTGCTTGCATTGCTCTCACTTTCTATTGCCAGGCTCCTCACTTTCATATATCCTTTCCGACCTCCCTTGGTCAACTCTTCTTTCCCGACCCCGACGGTATTAGAGCATTCGAGCCTAGGGAGTCTTTCATTTTCACACCCTTCGTCCGTTACTTCATTCTTCGAAGTGTCAGATTCCTTCCATCTTCTCTCTCTGATCCTCTGTGGGTGGGTGTGCAGATGAGGAATACACCCACGGTATCCCTTGCATCTCGTAAGAGATGACTAAGAGGGGCGACCAAGGGATGATGTACTTAGAACCATAAGACCACTTGTAATTAGTTCCATTACGTGAGGAACACCATCCGTCGACATTACTTGCAATTAGTACCACCATCTGAGGAACATTATGGGTCTACGTTACCTAGGAGCGGTACCATTATGTGAGGAACACCACGGGACTGGTCGTTGCCTGTTATTAGTACCATCGTTTGCATTCCACCGAGGTGCCGGAACGGGCGCTCGCTCATACGATACGTACAAATGATTCTATGCTGGTTATACAACAATGAAACAAATAAAACACTAAATGCCATATTTGTACTTTTACCTTTCCAGAGATTCCTGCTGCCACGAACCTACTACGGTGGCGTAGCAGGCGGAGAGGTGATACTCCCACGTGGCGCGTCCCAGGTGGCGGATAGGGGGGTCCTAACCGGCTTGCCGGCGGACTTGAGGGAAACAAAATACCTCTCGCGCACCAAACACACTACCCCCTGCGGGTGGGGGATGCACATTTAGAATACACCGGCGGTATCCCTTGCCTGTCGTAAGAGGCGACTAAAAGGGGCGACCAAGGGCTGACTGAATTAGAACCATGAAACTAATTTTGAATCGTACCATCAGGCGGGGAACACCATAGGTTGCCTGTACTTGCGAGTAGTTTCACTAAATTCGGTACGAAATAGGTTTGTGATTAGTAGCAGTAAAAGCCTGGCCTGGTGGATTCCAGTACCCGTGCGTTGTACCCATGTGTGCAACACCGCGGGTCTGGGCGTAGCCTGTGAGTTGTACCACTATATGAGCAGCACCGTGGGTCTGCGTTGCCTGTGATTAGTACCCACTATGTGAGGAACACCACGGGGGTACCGGCGCCCGTGTTTAGTACACCTAGGTGGGGAACCTTCTCGGTTTGCGTTGACTCTGAGTTGGGCCATTGTGTGAGACACGCCATAGGTCTGCGTTACTTGTACGTATTGCAATACTTGTGAGTAGTACCATCTTTTGTGGAACACCGTGAGTCTTCGCTACTTCTGATTAATACCCCAACATGACACATACCATGGTTCTATTTTACTCGCGACATGTACCATTCTGTGGGGTCTTAGACGTGGATTTAGCACCCCCTTTAGACACCAAGCATCATTGTGCTTTATAAGTGGTTCCTTGGTCGGTAATAATGTTATTTTCGATCTGTATTGAGTCCGATCCACTGGTTTCTGTTTGTTTGTTTTGTGTTTTGTTGAGTTCCTGTCCATCCATTCATTCTTCATGCCATATTTTATTTTTATTTTGGTCAGTGGATGCCTTTGCAATATTTGTTCTTTCATTTCGTACCATTAGGGGCCGATGACCTTTGATGTTAGGCCCCTTAAAACAACAAGCATCATCATCATCATCAGAGATTCCTGCATCACTACCCCGTGTGACGTCAGTTTAAAAACTGTTGAAGCATTTTTATTTTATTTTTTTCGAGAGGGAGGAATATAGTTGCCATCATTGATTTAAATTATACTTTTCATTGAAGAATAATCACTCGCATCCCAGATACCGAACCTTACTATTGGTATGCGATTGTTATGACGCTTTGCGTTTGTCTGAGTACGTACTGATGCTGACGTTTTCCGTACACAGCGTGTGGAAACTAGCTCAAATACTCCCTTTAGAACCTAACTTACGTGGATTGCATATGAATGTGATCATTGTATTTACGAAAGTACATTGCGATGGATTTATTACTTTTCAGAGAAGAAGTAATTTCAGCTTTGTGAAAGGAATAAGAAATAAAGTGAATGCTCGTCTCTCTTAGTCACCAGCATGTCCTCCGCCCCTAACCGTATCAGCGTTGTTACCTTATCTCCCATCTCCGACTCTAAATGTGGAAACTTGCTATGATCATATCATTGTAAATCTTAGACTTCATTATAAATTTCTTTCAAAGTAGGCGATGACATTTTGATGGCCTGATCTGCAAGTAGCATAGAAATGAGTTCCTTCTCTTTGAAAAAGAAGTCCCTCACACAAAGATGATCAGAAGAAGTCGTAAAAATACAATCCTGGAGCTAATTGAAATGGCCGAATATGAATAGTTCAGTTATGCTCCACATCAGCCATACTCCATTCGTATTACTGTTAAGTGAGTAGGATTATACTTCTGTAAGAAAAATCCTTCCTTCAGAATGTACTCGTAGGTTGTATTTGTCAAATATTGTTGATTTACGGTAGACATAACAATCGCATACCAATAATAAGGTTCGGTATCTGGGGTGGGAGTGATTATTCTTCAATGAAAAGTATAATTTTAATCAATCAATCAATCAATCAATCAATCAATCAATCAATCAATCAATCAATCAATCAATCAATCAATCAATCAATGAAATGAAATGGCGTAGGGCTTTTTGTACCGGTAGTGTCCAAGGGCATGTTCGGCTCGCCAGGTGCAGGTCTTTCGATTGGACGCCCTGCGGGTTATGATGAGGATGAAATGATCATGAAGACGACACATACACCCAGCCCACGTGTCAGAAAAATTTACCAATGTTGGTTAAAATTCCCGACCATTTCGGGAATTGAACCCGGGGCCCCTATAACCAAAGGCCAGCACGCTGACCACTTAGCCATGGAGCCGGATAATCAATCAATCAATCAATCAATCAATCAATCAATCAATCAATCAATCAATCATCTACATTCGGGTCTCCCACCCAGTTGACAGATTCTCTATCAATTTTTACCTAGTCTTTTCACCCTTGGATGGGGGATTCAGACGAAGAATACACCATCGGTATCCCCTGCCTGTTGTAAGAGGCGACTAAAAGGGGTGACCTAGGCGTTGAAATGGATTGTGGCTTCGGTACCATGTTGTTGTACCCCCTATGGCTGGAAGGGGCTGCTTGGAGTGGGGTCTCTTACGTGTGCGATTACGCTCGAAAGCCCGTCGGTATCCCAAAAATCCAGTAGGGCGGGAGCACCATGCACTCAGCAGCAGTATTCGCTTGACAACGCATGTCCCTGCACAGCCGAATGCCAGAAGGACACATTACTATTAGTAATTGTTTCTTATTTTTTTAATGTATATTTATCACTCTGTACACGCTGTGGGGTACATGCTAATGCGGGGGATTCGAGGAAGGGAGTCCTAGTCCTCACTGCTCAAGGGAGCCCGTATTAGGCATCGGCCAACAACGCATCCCGGACAATACGTGCTACGACCAGGTGGGTATTTCCTTGGCAGCTTGATTCGGCTACAGAGGCCCCTGATTGGAGTGGGTGGTATTTGGGGTGGGTCTTTTTGTACAAGGATTCCAAATATCAAAAGCCTATCCAGGGAGGTTACTACCGAAGCCTTTCGTTTTTGATTCCCTACAAGGTTGAACCCCATGGGAACATGCGCAACATCAAATGATAGGATCCATCTTCCCTAGGTTCCTGGTTGCCACCAGAACCGATGGGCATGATTTCAAGCTGGTGAAATTTATCCCATTCAGTCGACACATCTAAGGTGCCTGTGGCAAATGTGATGATCTGAAGAAAATATGCAATGTTTGTTCGCTGGTCAAGGCTCGCACCGCAACACAGGCAGATCGATTGCTCAACTGCAACCAGTTTGGTGAAATCCCCGTCAAGGTAGAAGAGCACAAATCCTTGAATCTGATTCGCAGAGTCATCTCCCACCGCGACCTGACCTTGAACACTGACGATCTGATGGAAGACAGAAAAAACAGTGGCATACGTCTGGCGCATTACATGCAAAGTCAACGGTGAACAAGTTGCCACCGGTGCTTTCATTGTCTCCTTCAAGTTGTCAGTCTTACCAGAAGAAGTCACGAGAACTACATACAATTACGAAAGGAGGCCGTACATCCCGCCCAGCATGCGGTACTATAACTCCCGAAGGTTTGGACTCACGGTATCTCGTTGCTCGAATGAGTCTGTGCGGTACACGTGGAAAAGAAGATCATGTCACGTAATAGTGCACACATGCAAACAGGTGCACTAACCACCCTCTTCATTTTCTTCAAGATAGAAACTGTCCAGTCTACAGTATCTCAGTGAGAAGAAGAACCAGGAAATTAAGACACTGGATCGTTTTTCATGCCAGGAAGCGCGCCGTAAGTTTAATTCCATGAGTACATCTGCCAAGCCATTATACATTAGCGTTATAGCGCAAAGTGTACCTGGATCGCTGTTTCTTCCATCAGCAATTGTAAAGATCGTTGCGTCTAAAGGCAACAGTTGCTCCTGCGAAACACGCCCCAGAAAGTAAAGCCCGAACGTGGGGACCAACCAAACTACCGGCACAAAGAAGCCTGTGACGTTCCAAAAACCGTAAAAGTAGTTATTGGGATGTAAAAACCAATAACATCAAGCCTGTGCCAGCGAAGGCAACTAAACTAGCACAGCAGGAGAGGAAGGCCAAGATTCCCTCCCTCAAGTGGACCGCAAAAGCCGCTCTAAAGTGGCATCGTCGACCACGAGTGGGAATTTCCCTCTCAACCCGTCTATACATGAACAAATAGTGGGGAATAAATGAGCCCTTCTTAAGCGCTCCCTTACCTGCTGCTATGAAAATGTAAACTTGCCCTCTATCCGAAGGCTATGTGTCAGTGCTAGCAAGAGCACCCACTGAAAAACCTGTGCGCTTCCCTCGTAGGAGAACTGAAAGGCTTCGAAAAATCATTTTAGGACCCCCATACTCTCTGAAACCTCATCCGTTGAAGAGGTGATGGACGTTAAGTGTTCATCACTAAACATTAATGTTTAGATTAAAAAGCACCACACCACCTATAAACGAAAATGTATGTCTCACATTATGCCACTGTCACCATAGAATTACTACGAAAATGACGGGCATCTTACCAAGGTGCGCCTGCTAAACTGTCAGATCACGGCGGGAATAGTCAATATACAAGAAATTAATCTCAGACCAGATCATCATATAGTACTGAGAAATCCGACACACGGGGAATTTTCTAACAGGGTTTCAGGTGGCATTGGTATCTTCACACGTTCTGATACCTTCAGTAAAGCGGTTCCACTAATAACCAAGCAGGAGGTAGTAGCGGTACGTGTTTCGTTGCCTGTCATGTCTACAGCTTGTAGCGTTATATTTTCCACCGGTCCAGCGCCCGAAATGGTGTTTTTCACCTTATAGATCAGCTCCCATATTCCTTCCTCCTATTAGGTTATTTTAACGCCCATCACCCAATACGAGACTCTGAAATGCCTTGCACCAGAGTACAGGAAGAGAAGAAGCTGAGAGGAGAACTGGTTCTATGCATTTTGATACAAGAGAACCAACCCACTTCAGTACAGCGCACGTAAACTTTTCCTGCGTTGACAATATGTGTAGCCGTGCGCTCGTTCCCTGTCTTAGGAGGAACGTGATCGATGACCTCTGTGACAGTGACCATTTCCCCTTTGGCCTTACATTTTTTTGAGAGAGGAATCCATCGATTCTCCTCCCTGATGGATTCTAAAACTTGCTGGTAGGAAAAGGTTCGCATCACTAGCGCTCTTTAGCGGCTCAAATATCTGGAGCGTAAACGAAGGCGTGACTTGCGCCGCACAAGTTATTCTGTTCCATCTTTCTGTGAGACTCCTCGACGAAAACTCGGTCCTTGGTGGAACGAAGATATTGCAATAGCGGTGAAAGAGTGATGTTACGGTCATAAACGCTATCGTAGGCAGCCTACTGCGGCCAACTTGGTAACATTTAAGAAACTCCGCGCTAAGGCACGAGTTCTTATTTGACATAGTAAGAAAGCTTCATGGGAATGATATGCGTCGTCTATGACGGCACATACACCAATATCTCAAGTGTGCACTACACTCCGACACATTTCGCGAATACAAGGACAACTCTTTGAACCGGAATTTTCAATTGCAGGAAGTATCGTTACTGCTCCACCTGCTTTTGCGAATGACTTAGTAAGTCACTTCTTGGCTGTGTTTAGTTCCGGGAATTACCATCCTGTTTTCCTTGCTCTGAAGCGGGAGGAAGATTGCCAAACTCCATGTTTTGCTACTCGCGCTTCAGAGGATTATAACGTGGCATTTACGGAGTGGGATATTCGGAGCGGCGTGGCGCTTTCCAACGACACGGCTCCCGGGTCAGATAACCGTCCACAATTAGATGTTAAAACACGTCATCTTCGATAGCCTATGCTACCTTCTAGCGGTGTTGAACTGAATCTGGTAGAGACTAAGTTTCTATCTCAGTGGCGAGAGTCAGAGAACCTAAGTACCAGTATGCAGGAAGATACAGACCTATTTGTCTCTGTTCCGGGGTATCTGTGGAACGCAGAGGTGATGAAAGATGGTGCGGGCTTGAATGGGTCTAACTACAGTCTCAAAATTAATTTAAAACTTTAACAAAGGTTATATTTCTTTAGAATTTCAAAAATCAACAAATAACAACATAACAGGTACAATTAGCGATTTTGAAACAACTCAAGGAAAATACAATATTAGTGAATTGAACAGGTCCTGGGCTTCAAGCCCCTCGCTTTACAATTCTTGAGCCCACACCTCAAATTTACAAAATAGCATAAATTATTAAAGGGCAGAAATCCCCTAATTCAAGAGCTCTCAGTTTCTTACTGTCTACTCAAGGCAATATTACACCAATCTCTGGTCTCTCATACCACCATTTACAAATTGAATTTCAGGGGTATTTAATACCCAACCTACCGGTCCTTCATGGAAAACAGGTTAAATAACTGGCCCAAACACAAGGTGAATGGAAGCATACGGCGTTCCAATATAATGAACACTTAGAAAACTAAAAGGGCTCTAGGCCGATGAACCAGGGGCTATTCCCAAATTACTGTGGTGACTCGTATAGAAATTGCTTTAACACCTTACAGAAGAAAAGTTACAAATCGTAGTCACCTCAAACCAAGATGAAGGGGAGCTCGAGAGGGTACATCACTCTATATCCCCGGTTTACAGTTAAAGATTTTATGAAGGTTTTTACATTAGCCGGAAGAAAGTTACATTTTAGAAAAGCTTGTTACATAACTAAAGAGTCGGAACTTTCCCTCGGGTTAAACTGCGGAGGTAGCAAGAAAGAAAGAAGAAATACTTAGCTGTGCATTTTTTCTCAAGAATGCTTTTGATCATTGAATACTTTCTTATCACGATATCCCTAATTAAATTAGAACAAATTGTTTTGGTGCTCTTCAAAATAATAATTAATTTGAAAGATTGTTTCACTTTACTTAGGCTCTACGAAATTATTTCATACTAAATATTTATCAGAGCGTGCTTCATTGTAGGATTATATGTGGGAGATCAAATGACCGGAATGAATAGGCGTTCTTCTCCACTTGCTCCACCAATGACCAATTTGTACGCTTGGAGAGTCTATCCAGGACTCTTTACTCCGAAAACAATATTTGGTGGCTGTTTTATTCAATTTGGAAGTGGCCTGTGACACCGCATGGCGATATGGCATATCTTTTCAGGCCTGGATGAGGCCATTACCTTGTAGATGTCCTGTTGAACGATGAAAGAGGCCGCCCGCCTCCTTCTTTGACACACACACTCCGTTGGCCAAGAAACGAGAAAATCCGCAGTTTATAAACCGTCAGGGAAGGCTCAAGATCATTCAAGACTAAACTAGCCACACCCTCTCAATTTTATTGGATGAATTTCAAAGTTACTCTTAGAATCGAACAAGAAGCCTGTGATAGGTTGAAGATTAAATACAGAAATTAGGGATTAGCTAGATACGAAACTGGCGGAAAGAAAACGGAAATATTGCCAACCCAAAAACAAATGAACATCAATCAGTTATAAAAACCTAGAAATACAAAACTTCTTTAAATTATAACTTACAACTCGTACCAGGGTGCATGATCACAGTTTTTAGTGGTGTCCTCTATGGAAAAATGTCCAATCTTCTTGATGAATGTCAAACAAAACAAATAGATATTCACTCAGGTTAGGAAACTGCACAATAACAACATTACATCATATTTCTGTGGTGACATCTTCTGAGTAAAGTTCTAAGTTGGTGTAGTTTCCGTATCGATTGTTTTACCAATAGAGGAGTTCATTTAGACGCTGAATTAGAATGCGCGGCTTTGGGGTGTACCTCCCGATACAGTCTCAATAACTGTCTATACAGACTGATTGAGAGGACGGTGACTCAACGGTACATGCGTGCTGTTTGGATAAAAGTGAACTTTCGTCTGAGTACAAGTGTGGTTTTAGAGCTACTTGCTCCACCAATGACCAATTTGTACGCTTGGAGAGTCTATCCAGGACTCTTTACTCCGAAAACAATATTTGGTGGCTGTTTTATTCAATTTGGAAGTGGCCTGTGACACCGCATGGCGATATGGCACATCTTTTCAGGCCTGGATGAGTGGATATCCTGAGGTATCTTGCCACATTTATAGCGAATTTTTGGCCCTCCGTCTATTCCGTGTCCGAGTAGGGAGGACATATTCACAAAATCACGTTCAGGAAAATGTAACCGCACAGGGATCTGTTCTAAGCGTTACTCGTTCGTGAATGCCATGAACGGTATTGTCACCACTGTGGGGTCAGCAATAATACCGTCACTATATCTTACGAAATACGGCAATCGTAGACTCTTTGTTGATTGACTTAATCGCATGAGTAAATACTTAGCCTACGCAATATTAGTGTTTCCTCTCAGGCAATGAAGAAGTCTGTTGATACCGCCCTAAAAAAAACCAAACCCCATGGCACTACAGCCCTTGAAGGGCCTTGGCCTACCAAGCGACCGCTGCTCAGCCCGAAGGCCTGCAGATTACGAGGTGTCGTGTGGTCAGCACGACGAATCCTCTCGGCCGTTATTCTTGGCTTTCTAGACCGGGGCCGCCATCTCACCGTCAGATAGCTCCTCAATTCTAATCACGCAGGCTGAGTGGACCTCGAACCAGCCCTCAGGTCCAGGTAAAAATCCCTGACCTGGCCGGGAATCGAACCCTGGGCCTCCGGGTAAGAGACAGGCTCGCTACCTCTACACCACGGGGCCGGCTGATACCGCCCTACAGTACATGAAATACGAAGCCAGACGGAAGTTCTTGAATTTTCTGCTTATTGATGTTCTTCAACTCCCGAATAAAGAGGCAATGATCAGGAATTTAAATTCCAGAAAAGCAGCTGTGCATTTTTCTCAAGAATACATTTTATCATTGAATACTTTCTTATCACGATATCCCTAATTAAATTAGAACAAATTGTTTTGGTACTCTTTAAAATAATAATTAATTTGAAAGATTGTTTCACTTTACTTAGGCTCTACGAAATTATTTCATACTAAATATTTATCAGAGCGTGCTTCATAGTAGGATTATATGTGGGAGACCAAATGACCGGAATGAATAGGCGTTCTTACTCTTTCCTTTTTTTTTCTATTCAGTGTTTTTCTTAGCTTGTTTACTAACGTGTTCTTTCTTTATATGCAGAATGGATTGCACATACGATGTTGGATAATTTACCGCTAATCACTTACATGTGAAACACTTAATTAAAGATGGATTGATAATGTTCCTTACAGCAGATATTTGATTTTCATAATTCTGGTGAGTCATGAATTCTTGGTGTAATCATTTTTCCTCATAAGTTGTACGATATATTCAAATTTTCTTAAACATTTATAGACTTGAAAGAATTAACACTATCTTGAGTTGGAGGCCTCAACTTTATACTGACAGTTGCAGGTGCTAGAAAATATAGTTACGATGGAGTTTGAATATGAAACGCTTCTTCAAAGACAGATACATGAATGATGAATTTCCCTAACCCAAGATTGCTGTTAATGCGGCGAGAAAGAAATTACAGTACCAAACCAAACCAAACCCCATGGAACTACAGCCCTTGAAGGGCCTTGGCCTACCAAGCGACCAGTGCTCAGCCCGAAGGCCTGCAGATTACGAGGTGTCGTGTGGTCAGCCGTCAGATAGCTCTTCAATTCTAATCACGTAGGCTGAGTGGACCTCGAACCAGCCCTCAGGTCCAGGTAAAAATCCCTGACCTGGCCGGGTAAGAGGCAGGCACGCTAGAAATAAGGTCGTGAAATAAGTATTGTGTAGTTGATTGTTAATATTGCCGCCCTAGTTGTTTCTGAGACCAAAATAGAAGCAGGTTGAGTCAACATAATTCACACATAACATTAACAAGGGTCTCCAGACTGTGGCAACTTCCTGCAACTTAGTTTTATATCCACTGAGCGGAACCGTGAATAAGAGAGCTGTAAAATGGAAATGTTACGTCACGTGTACACCGTCTTCTCAACAGTTCACTTTATTGAGGCTGGTAAATCAGCCAGCAGAATTCCAATTAATGTCTAAGGTACAATCTTAGATTGCATGCGAAAGGCATTACTTGCCTGAACAGAGATCGTAAACTGCTGGCAGCTTGCACTGTACCTTAATTGTGGTAACTGCTTTGATTTACGACTCACCACATTATGGGAAAATGGTAGAAATTTTGCAAATCATATACAATGAGATGAAAACGCCTTTTACCTATCATTATTTCTTGTGTCAGGAAAATTCAAATTAGTTTTGTGACTTTTACATTATTCCGATATTGTGACTGGCCTTGCTTTCATGGGTTGAGAACAAATTGAATAATGTTCCAGATGATAATCCTTGATTTCCAGTAGTTATCAGCAATTTAGGAGACTAATCATGTGGATAGTTGTTTCTTAGAAAAATATCGGTAATAAAATACTAACGTTTTTCTTCTTTTGAATGCTGGAATGGTTTTCCTCATGAGTTGGAAACAACTGCAATCTTACATTCAAATACGTACGCACAAGTGTCCTGAGGGAATCACTGAAAGAAATTATACATTTTAATATGAATATACATTCTCTTTTTCCTTGAAATGTATACAGTGAGTAAGTAACATATCAATAGACATAACGTAAGCTATCATTAGACACTGAATAAATATGTTATAAACTATTTTATATATATTATAAAGTAAATGCACCTCGTCAAAGACGTACGCTTTAAGATATGAGGTGGTGGTGATTACTGTTTTAAGGGGAAATTCAACTAGGCAATTAACCCTCTTAACAATAACAAGTAAAAGAAAAACTGTACAGTTCCGAAGCAGAGAGACCAAAAGAAAAGAGAAAGGTCAAAAAGGGCGTGGAAATAAGGCTCCCTAATCCTTACAAACCTCATATCATCGGTGGGAAGGATCAGTAGTTTACAAAAACAAATAAGATAGGAAAGATGAAAGCAAGGAAGAGGCAACAACTAATCTGTAGCCTCAGCCACGAATATCGTGTTCAAGAGCCACGCCTCCAAGGTTACAGTCCGTAATGGTTACCCCATTTTCCATCACTTCATATGAACCGAGCGAGTTCCCTAAGCGGTTTTCATTTTGGAGATAGCGGGTTCGAACCCTACTGTCGGTAGCCCAGAAGACAGCTTTCACGGTTCAGCACTTTCATACCAGGTATATGCTGGGAATGTGCCTCAATTAATGCCATAGGTTCTTCCTTTCCTGGCCTAGCCATTGCCTATCCCATCGATGCCGTAAGGCTTGTCCATGTCGGTGCGACGTAAAACAAATAGCCTAGACGTGAAATACTGTGGACGCATACTACGACCGTGCTCTCGGGCAAGTAGGTTAAGTCGTATACAATGAATTAAGAAGGAAATAAAAGCAGAGTGATATAATATCGAAATTCAGCGACCTTCCCTGGCTATTCTCAGTGTGTTTCTTCCCGTTGATATTTTGTACACCACCGGACTGAGTGGATCAGATGGTTAAGGCACTGGCTTTCTGAGTCCAATTTGGGAGGTTCGATCCTGGCTCAGTCCGGTGGTATTTGAAGGTGCTATAAATACGTCACCCGTGTGTCGATAGATTTACTGGCACGCCAATGAACTCCCGCGGGACAAAATTCCGGCACCTCGGCATCTACAAAAACCGTAAAAGTAATTAGTGGGACGTAAAATCAATAACATTAATTAATAATTTTTACACTTGTTCAAGTGCCTTTGCTGGCAGGACCTAGTGTTTACAGTGCACTATGTCTTCTCGTATAGGCTAGAGCAATTTTGTTACTTTCATAAATCTGTCTCTATCTTATCCTTGGCTTTGACAATATGAAAGTGACTGAGGTATGAGCGATGCTAGTAATGCCAATCCTTATGCAGCCAGTCCCTGCTATGGATGGTGTGAAAATGTTGCTCATTTGGTCGGTTGGTGTATGCATTCCAGTGGGCTTGGCATACTGATACGTAATAGCAACTCTGGAACGGTGAGGAAAGCAACGGGAAACTACCTCACTCCTCATTTCCCTAGTACGCCTCTTCAGTAATGCCTAGGCCATCTATGACAGCTGATGGCAGAGCTGTTGAGGATCCCACCAGCGGCATCTCTGACGGACTGTACATACATACATACACTTGTTCAAAGTGTATGTTTTGATTATAACTTACTATTTAAGACTCAGACTTGCACAAAGAGCAAAACGAAAAACAATAACAACAAAACAACTACCTTCTAGATCACTACTGGAAATTAAACCTGTTAATAAGACCATTCACCCCTTCAGAGTTAAAAAAAACAGTACACCTAAAAGGGCTTTGAAATAATAAGAAAGCAGGCGTAATCTATTGACATTCACGAAAGCTTAAATATGAGAATCCTGGGACAGTATTGGTGATTATTGTTTTAAGAGGAAATCAACAGAAGGCAGCCGTCCTCTCTTAACATTGATCAGAGTTAAAAAGGAACAGTTTTGAACCTTTAAAGTAAGAAGGTGACGGGCTATGACTCCTTAGTCATCGCAAACATGATACCATAGGGGTCGGATCAAGGTAGTTGATCAAGATAGATCAGATAGAAAATAAATGTAGGAGCCTGGCACAAGTGGGTAGAAGCAATGGGAGAATAGAATAGGATCTCCATGGACGCCAATACACGCTCATAAGCTCCTCAAGGCAAGCAGCGGATACCACGGATGTATTCAGTAGTTGTTTTCAGAATCAAAGTTTTGCTCTCTGGCACCTAAGACCAACAGTAGTTGAATGTTAAACACCGAATTGAGAAGAATATCTCTGTAGTAAAAGTCGACTCTGTGACCAGGTCGGTTAGTCATTATTCTTCTTTGCTCAAGATAGAGAGTTCGATCGCAGTTAGGATAGTAGTCATTTAAGGGTGTTTATATGCAACAGTTTCATATCGTTGGCTTCCGGAACGTTAAAGAACTTCAACGGGACCAAATTCCGATACCTTGGTGCCTCTTAAAATCTTTTTCAATTCAAAGGCATTAAATAAAATGAAACATGATTTGTTGTCCATCAAGGATGTTTGGACACCCAGAAATGATAATGTATTTTATATTAGCATTTGCAAGTATTGTAGGCCTACATAAAATGTCAGATTTATTTTTGCCCAGCATGAAGATTTAGGGCCTACTGAAATATTATCCTAATTTTCTTGTCCTTATACGTTAACTAGTTATTAAAAATATTTTCAAACAATTACATTCATGTTCACGTAATGATGATGATAATAGCAAGAGTATATTTCAGCCGGCCCCACGGTCCAGGAATAGCGTACCTGCCTCTCTCCCGGGTTTGATTCCCGGCCAGGTTAGCGACTTTTACCTGGATATGAGCGCTGGTTCGATGTCCACTCAACCTACGTGACTCGAGTGAGGAGCTGTCTGACGTGAGGTGACGAGCCCGGTCTAGAAAACCAAGAATAACGGCCGAGAGAATTCGTCGCACAGACCATTCATCACCTCGCAATCTGAGGGCCTTCGGGCTGACGCGCGGTTACTTGGTAAGCCGGGATTGTCAGGGTTTTAGCGCCATAGGGTTTGTTTTAGTGTATATTTCACCACGAAATGCAGTTACAGTATGTTTGCAATACCAATTTCTTTGAACTATTCTTAAAATGTGTTGTATTTAAACTTAGGCCTTTTCAATCGTAAAATTACCAGCGTTTCGCCCCAGTGTAGCAGTGGGCTCATCAGTTGGAATGCTACACCTTTCCAAGACGCTGGCGGCTTGTGCACCGTTGAGACACCACTGCAAGCTTCTTATGTAGGACAATGCAGTGATGGTGCACTAGGGGAAGCATGTGCCTCCACTTGTATCAATGCCTGCCTTTAGCCTTCATATCAAAAATTAATTTCAGAAGGAAACCGTAATTTAATTTCATCAACTGCAAAAGTTAAAAATAATTTTAGGCCTTTTAAATCGAGAAATTACCAGCGTTGATATGTTGTATTTATTGGTTGAATGGAAACGTTGTCAAGCTCTAAGCCTCTTCCAGCAGTTATTTTTGGGGAATCGCCAAGCAAGAATTCGGCCCAGTTTTAGGGCCGAATGCCCTTCCTGACAACAACCGTATGTGGAGGTGTACATTAACTATCGCGTGTGTCTGTCGTGCTTACTAGCGTGATGTACCTATCGTATATATAAGGAGGTGTATATCAAGACGAAAAGAAACACTCCGCCCTGAGCCAAATAGACAAGGTTAACTTTCCGGCTCGCCCAGAAATAGATAAACTTTCAGCCATGATGCTTTGTGATGCCATAATTTAAGATACTTGGAAATACCTACTAAACTTGATATTTTGAACTCTTTCCAATCGTTCCCATTTTTCCTGCTAGGTAATCCTTTCGTTCCAGTTAGTTCCACACTTACAGAAATTTTGCATTTAACAACACGGAACGGTTCATAGTATACCTCTTTCAATTTTACTCGTCAAGAACTGCTTCAGAAGTCACTTTCTGGATTCATTATCACTTCAAAGTACGCTCCAATCTCCACTTGATTGCGCAACGATGCGTTGTGAACTGGAATTAAATCAATAAAACATGGGTATGTTATTACAGTAAATGATACTTCGTATAAGAGAAATTGGAAATAGTGTGATACGACTGCACATCTACTTTTATACGGTCTCTGAAAGGGAATAAGATTCTATCTATCAGCAAGACCTGCATTACGAATGAAACTAAAAGAAAATTATTCCCTACTACTACGACAATGATGATGATTGTTATGGAGCAAAACGTGATTATTCAACAAAATGACTAGACCTATTCAAGGAATGAATTTGGGAAAAAGCGGAAGAATCATTAAATATTTTTAAACTGAAGTGGAAACTAACATATAAAAAAGGAACATAATATCTATGAGTAGCAGCGTAATTGAAAATCAGGAGTACTTTGTGAGTCAATTCTCATGCCTAAGTCAAAGGATGAGCTCAGCAGTACTTACAAATCTCCATGTGCAGTTGGCCAGTTAGAGCAGAGACAAATTTAGCTCTCTCTCAATACGAATTAGTGAATTACGTGGTCCGAAGTGTAAAATTAGATCTTCAAGGCTTTAAATATGGTACTATCCATGAATCTCTCAACAGTGCACCTTCCTTTTCCTATCCTGAAGTGTGACATCTGGCACGAAATGAAGTTCGTTCACGAGTGACAACTAGCATACTCGAAGGTATCGTACAGAAATTTACCACTGTTACTCCCAGAGACGCTGCAATACCTTGGCAAGGGCACCGCGATGTTAACGTTATTGTATACCTACGCAGTGGTTAAAAATAATATGGCATCTGCAGAGGCTTTAAAAAACGTAGTACATTAACGAATTTGTATGTTATAATTTCCCTTGTTGTTCATCATTACATATATCTCATCTAGCAGCCCAGTAAATTAATGTACGGTGAATCCACGCGCAAGCATTTCCACGCTGCTGTAGGGTTTCTTTAGCTACATTAAATAACATTTATATATTTATTGTTACCAAACTTCATTTGTCTATCTAAAGTAGTAACCTACCCAAAACACGAATACAAGAATCAGAGTATACCTTGGTAACTTCCGTGAGGGCACCGCCGGTGTGTGATCAGCGGATAAAGGGAGCCACTGGTGTCAAAAGTTAGGGAACCATCGCGGGTCCTCATTCCCTTTGACTTCAATATCGAATATGGACAGATCTCAACAATATAAGGTGCTATAAAGTGAACGATACTTTTGAGATACGTTCAGTTTTTTATTGTATTTTCATGAAAGCTATTAAACTCTTGCCCCTTGCCCTAGAGTAAAGCATAGCACCTAACGCCCGGTCCGGATCGACCATGCTTCTTAATGGAGCGAGTGGTGTTGGAACGAATTCAATCGCGAGAAGCTCACGACCCGACAGTGAATTGGGTCAATTGCCGAGCTGAACCAAGTTGGATGTTCCTCTTCTATACGCGCATTAAGCTCTCCACTCAATAAGAACAGGCTCAGAGCGAGCACGCTGCAGTCAACCAGCCATCTACGGGATAGCCGCCGGTCACAGCATTAGGCAAGGCAAAGGGCACACTACGCCCTTGTGGCTTCGTCGTGATAGTTCAGCCTTGTTCTCAAATTGTGTAATTTATTCGTACAATAATAATTGTTCTAGCATCCGCTAACTTATTCATGTTTTGTCAATATCTGACAATAAATTATATAAATTAAATTTCCCTTAGAATTAGCGCATTAATAACACTTATAAAACAAGGAATGCTATAAATAATTCATATGCCTCACAGTCCTGCTTGATTCCTATTATTCTCACCTAGCTGGACTTCTGTATATAATCATCTTGCGGTAAAGTACTTGTATAATTAAAGCGAACCGGCACGCTGTACTAAAATTATTTTCTTCTGTTGTAGTTATACTGGCAGTGAAATGAAATGGCGTATGGCTTTTAGTGCCGGGAGTGTCCGAGAACATGTTCGGCTCGCCAGGTGCAGGTCTTTTGATTTGACGCCCGTAGGCGATCTGCGCGTCGTGATGAGGATGAAATGATGATGAAGACATATACACTCAGCCCCCGTGCCAGCGAAATTAACCAATGATGGTTAAAATTCCTGACCCTGCCGGGAATCGAACCCGGGACCCCTGTGACCAAAGACCAGCACGCTAACCATTTAGCCATGGAGCCGGACACTGCCAGTGAATCACTAGAAATAATAGCAACTCAATCTCCATAAGAAAGTAAAACCCTATTTACATTCATGTTGAGAAGTATAATTCGTACAACTTGCTTTATGTCACACCGATACAGATAGGTCTTATGGCGACGACGGGATAGAAAAGGCCTAGGAGTATGAAGGAATCGTCCGTGGCCTTAATTAAGGTACAGCCCCAACATTGGCCTGGTGTGTAAATGGGAAACCACGGAAAGCCATCTTCAAGGCTGCCGACAGTGGGGCTCGAACCAACTATCTCCAGAATGCAAGGTCACAGCTTCGCGCCCCTAACCGCACGGCTAACTCACCCGGTAAGAATGATTCCACGTGCTTCCGTACCTGATTCGGTAATGTTCTGTTTTTTTTAAGCATTTCCTTTACAGGAAAGTTTCGTGCAAAAAACAAAATTAGTGTTGGTTAATACCAGTTAATGGGCAACGTATCTCGCTTAAAATTTCTTTCAATTTGTTGGTTATTTTGAAAACGTTGCAATTAACAGAAGTCAGTATTATGGTACCTCGATGAATAGTGGAATGCCAGTGTACTTTCTGTTTTTTTTTTCAAAATACCAGAGAACTTGAGACATGGTGAAGTGAGGTTATTTAAGAGAGACAGTCTGATATATCCCGAAATACGTATCCCCTTAAGACAGAAAATGTATCAATTATTTTCATTTAAATATAGTTGGTACTAAGTGCAAATAATGTGTACAATAAACTCTTCTTCATTTTTTATGTATTTGAAGACAGTGGAAACTCTGTGGACTTCCAGGTTTCCAAGTCTGCGTAGTAAATGTTAGATATGTTCTATTTCCAAAATAACTTGTTCAAAAACTAAGGAGTTACGTTGTAAGGAACTTTTATGTCAAAGTCTACGGCCAGGTGATTGTGACCGAAGTGATAATAGTTTTAGTGGACCAAAACAACACGTTATCCAGCTCTTCCCAACGTTTAAAGAATGCTGCAAAGGAGAAGTACTAACTCATTGAAGAGTGGAAATATCAGGTAAGGATCATAAAAGACAGGAAAGTAGAAGGCACCGTAGATCTACCAAACGCAATATTATTGCGAACGGTCGACCGAGAGAAGACGGCCTGAAAAGATGAAAGTTAGTAGATTAACACCTGCAAATGTAAGCAATTCCTGATGCATAGTTAACACGTACATCTCACACCTCGTCAGACGCTCGAATGACATAACAGTCTATTCCATATGTCCGATTTGCAGAAAATCCATAGTAGTGATGTGTTCCATAGGTCTTGTACTTCTAACTAAAATAATACTCACCACAACCACCATCACCTTGCAATAGTCCTGGAGCTTCAGACTCTTGGTCGGGTGATACAACTGGGGAGAATGACCAGTACCTCGCCCAGGCGGCCTCACCTGCTATGCTGAAGAGGGGCCTTGTGGAGGGATGGGAAGATTGGAAGGGAGAGGCAAGGAAGAGGGAAAGAAGCGGCCGTGGCCTTAAGTTAGGTACCATCCCGGCATTCGCCTGGAGGAGAAGTGGGAAACCACGGAAAACCACTTCGAGGATGGCTGAGGTGGGAATCGAACCCACCTCTACTCAGTTGACCTCCCGAGGCTGAGTGGACCCCGTTCCAGCCCTCGTACCACTTTTCAAATTTCGTGACAGAGCCGGGAATCGAACCCGGGCCTCCGGGGGTGGTAGCTAATCACGCTAACCACTGCACCACAGAGGCGGACATTTGCTGTCTATACCGTAATAAAACAAGATTTACCAATGACCTGTGTTCTGTCACTTTCCTACGAGAATCTCCTGAAGTCGGAATTTGTCTTCGGGCACTATGCATAAGTACATGCCCTATATTTCCAAATGCATTTCTTAGATTTTCCGTGTTGTCTCCTGTTCCCGAGAAAAAAGAATAGTTACCATGACATGACTCGATCCTTGTATTAGCCTAATTTTTACTGAATGAATAACAGGAATTTTAATTTTTAAGAAATGGAAAGACTGTCATTCTCATCCGAGGAATTGTAAATCGTAGCCTGAACGCTTAAACCATGTACATTTGTAAATTGTAAAACAAAAATTATAACGTGTTAGTTTTCTTTGAATGTATAAGTATGAGAAAATAAAACTAACTGTGTGTGCCTCCGTGGCTCAGGTGGCAGCGCGCCGGCCTCTCACCGCTGGGTTCCATGGTTCAAATCCCGGTCACTCGATGTGAGATTTGTGCAGGATAAAGCGGAGGAGGGGCAGGTTTTTCTCCGGGTACTCAGGTTTTCCCTATCATATTTCATTCCAGCAATACTCTCCAGTATCATTTCATTTCACATGTCCTTCATTAATCATTTTCCCAGAGGAGTGCGATAGGCTTCGGCAGCCGGCACAATTCCTATCCTCGCCGCCAGATGGGGCTTCATTCATTCTATTCCTGACCCGGTCGAATGACTGGAAACAGGCTGTGGATTTTCCTTTCAAAACTGACTGTGTAGATCGAATGCAGTGTAAATCAAACATGATTATCTTGAAAAGTTCGGTTTTCTTGGGATTCTAGCGTTTTTTTCTTAAATACTGTATCCCATTCTGCATTTCGATGAATAGTGGAGGAGAACTTCGTAATGACAATGGAACGTCACGGTTCCCTTCCTGCAAAGTGTGTTCGCTCCCACGCTTCACTGTGATGCTTGCTACGTAAACTGCCCGTATTTACTTCACGCCAGCACGGTCGCACTGGGCTAGCCTCAACGGGCGCCCAGCTGAGCACCTCTGTTCTAGACATTGATTTTCACGTATCAGGAAGCTGCAATGTAGATAACCGTGATGTATTTGTGGTACGATAAAAACTATGCATCGAACATTCTGTTCTAATTTATATTACTGTGAAGTGTCCTCTTCGCATGTATTTTTCATTTTACAGGTAATTTATAATGATATTATTACTAATCAGGCTGATGAGATACACTGCACGCGCTGAAACTGGTGCGGTCCCATTAACTCTTCTTGTAACATTTGCTCTACGTTCGGTCGATGGAAATACACTGACAATACGAGTATTGTGCCCCGGAACATATTTCATCATTGTCAGCATATTTTCTTCCATATCTAGGATAGCCTAGCACGTGGGCGTCCAGGCCGTCGATGCTCATTACGTGATGTCACACAGTTGGTATCACAAATACGCTGCTCTACATTAAGTACCATGATGATGATGATGATGATGCTTGTTGTTTAAAGGGGCTTAACATCTTGATCATCGGCCCCTAATGATACGAGGTGAAACGAACTCACTTGATAATTAAAATTTTAGCATGTGTACACTGACCAGAATTTAAAACAAACGATGAGGAAAAATTATTATGAGTTTAAAATAATCAGTGGATCTAATTCGCAATGCCTTATTTTCCGACAAAATGCTATAAAACATAAATATTGAATTTTCACGACCGCATTGTAATCGAAACAGACTTTCAACGTATTAGGTCGTGTTACGTACATGTAGTACGTGTTGAAGAGAGGTTGTGGGTTCGGATCCCACTGGTGTCCGGCTGGCCATTTTTGTTCTGTACTTAACATCTCTTCAACACGTACTGCATGTACTTAACACGACCTAATACGTTGCAAGTCTGTTTCGACTATAAAATATAGATTACGGTAGAACAAGGCATTGGCTTGGATTGCAATATTATTCAAATTAATATTTAAAAACATTAAATATAGAAACAATGACTAAAACAGAGTCGATATAAGAAAACGTAGTAAACAGTAATATAAAGACTAATAGGAAATACTACGTTTATATGCGATTAAATAGTGCACTATCCCTCGTAAAACGGATGACGTGGTCTGTTGACTGCTCGTCATCTCGTACGATGAGGGAGATGGTATTCGGGAGTTTTAAACTACGGCGCAGATCGATCAGGTCAACGCACTCCGTAAGAATGTGTACCACGGTAAGATGACCGCCGCAAGTACACATCTTCAGTAAATAGGAGTGCGTTATTATACCATGGCCGATCGGAAGACGATATAATACCACTGCCTCCCTCCGAGAAGCCCGAAGGGAAGTCCTCCATACCTTCGTAGTTCCTTTTGTCGCTCTGAGCTTATTTGGCGAGGGGTGGCTACATTAGGTATCATTGCTCGTTTCGGTACATGTCTGTTAGGAAATTTTTCCTGATAAATTCACATAGCACGGTGAGTAGTCTGGCGTCGCTTACCAAACGCTACAGCGTGTTAAGGTGGTCGTGGTTTGAATACACTGGCAACGTCTAAAACTGCAAGTACGTGCAAAAGTTCGGGCGTCCCTACAAGCTCAGAGCGATATTCAAAACTCAACAGCTGTTAACTAAGTGAAGGACAAGAAGACAGCTGATAAGCGAAGTCCCGTGTTGAGGCAAAGGGAGGAGAGTAATTCTCTCCAGCTCAAAGCTGTACTGATATCTTTGTAACCATGTACCTCCTCTATTCCTGGACACATACACTTGAAGAGTGCTATTGTCAAGCAACGTCTGTTAACAGAGTGGCGGAAATGTGCTTTAAATAACATGGATTTAAATGTGATCTGCTCACTTTATGCGTAAACAACATCGACCATGTTTCTTGGTCTTGTTTTGCCCCATAACAAGGAGCATAAACCAAGCCTATAAGAAGCTGGGCATAATAAAAAATCTTACCCCAAACATTTTCTCCCGCTAAGCAGTGCAACTTACGTAACCTTCTCTTACGTCTTTCGGCTCGTTCTAACGTAGGGAATTGTACGGCCTCAGCTGACGAACCAAACCTCTCCTACCCTGTATATATTGTACCCGGCTTCCAACTCAGCCGAAGAAGAAGATAAACCCCAGCGTGGTGTCACGGCTTCTGCATTTATCGCATGCTGTATGTTTGGTCATGTGACTGCAGATCTGCACACTGATTCGATTTGGGATATGACAGAACACAAAGAATACCACATCGTCTGCTGTCTGTTCTGGCGATCACGTTACCTATTATTACGTATTTAAAGTGCGAATGAACTTGGGCGAAGCGGTGGTATTATATATTTAACGCGGTGAGTAGAGGACAAAGATTCGAGCAGCGGGCACCGAGTAGTCATCATATTATTAGCTTTTATTACCGACAGTACAACATGAATTTTCCAGGAGACTAAGACTGACTAACTGAGAATCAGTAGTACGGCACACTACTGAACCTGACGACGGAGCTGGATAACAAAGCGCCGAACGTAAGCAAACTGTTCGAAAGTGCGTTTTCTTGCTTCAATACATGCTCTGCAACGACGCGCCGTTGGCTGTCATACACACTCAAAAACCCCAAAAAAGTGCTGTAGAGATTACGCAGCTTCAAGCACCCGATTGACGAACTCTTCCTTGCAGTTAGTTGGAGTCTCGTGCATTCTCTCTCTCTCTCTCTCTCTCTCTCTCTCTCTCTCTCTCTTTCTGCTTTAAATGAACGAAAAGATACTGCAATTTTTCATAGCACAGACATTGTATTCAGACGTCTGAGAGTGTTTAACGAAGTATGTAATATTGATGAAGAATAAGAGTGTTTGTTTGTTTGTTTTGTTTGTCCAAACCTTGTCCCTTTCCTCTACGGGGCCGTGTATGAGATGATATGAATCTGTCTTGGCATGTTTTATGACCGGATGCCCTTCCTGACGTCAGCCTCATCAGAGGAGTTAATAAGATGAAATAGTATATGATAGTAGGGAGAGGGTGAAACCTGGTGCTGGCACATAGCCTACTCCTGTCGAATAGCACCAAGGAGGTAGACTCCTTAAGGCTTAATGTCTCCATCCGACGTACGAATCACCATCAACGTCGTCATATGGAATTTAATCCAGGCTTTTCGCACGCAATCTAGTGATTAGAAATTGTATACCACCACCTCCTCTACCCTGCCGGCCAACATTCTGATGGTATACATTTTTTCGACCAACGGGACTCGAACCGGCTATCCTAGGTGTCGGATCGTTTCCTTCAACGCCTTAGCGATCATGGTCACCAGGCGGCCTAATAAAGAATGAGCGTCATAATTAGATTATATCGTTACATGTACAGTTTCTGACTTTATTAGTAAATAATTCATTTTAGACCCATGGTTATTTACGAACAAGAATGTATAATTTAACACCAATTCGTGAAATACAATATTTCTTTACTTAACCGCTTCCACAAACCTACTACGCTGGCGTAGCAGGGGGAGAGGTGATACTCCCACGTGGCGCGTCGCAGGTGGCGGATAGGGGGGTCCTAACCGGCTTGCCGGCGGACTTGAGGGAAATAAAATACCTCTCGCGGACCAAACACATAACCCCCTGTTGGTGGAGGACGCAGATAAAGAATACACCCACGGTATACCCTGCCTGTCGTAAGAGGGGCTCCATGGGCACTCAACTTGGGAGCGTGGCTTGGCGAACACGGGGCCCTCAGTTGAATCCTGAATCCTGGCATTGCTTCCACTTACTTGTACCAGGCTCCTCACTTTCATCTGTCCTGTCTGACTGTCCTTGTTCAACTCTTGTTCTTTTCCGTCCCCGATGCTATTAGGTATCCGAGGGCTAGGGAGTCTCATTTTCACGCCCTTCGTGGCCCTTGCCTTTCTTCGCCCGTTACTTCATTTTTCGAAGTGACGGCTCACTTCTTTTTTTCTTTTTTTCTCTCTGTCTACCCCCCGTGGGTGGGGGACGCAGATGAAGAATACACCCACGGTATCCCCTGCCTGTCGTAAGATGCGACTAAAAGGGGCGACCAAGGGATGATCGCGTTAGAACCATGAGACTACTTGTAATTAGTACCACCACGCGGGGAACACCATGGGTCGCTTTTACTTGGGCGTAGTACTACTATGTTAGATACCAACTCGGTTTGTGACTAGTAGCAACAGAGTTCACTTCCGGCTTTTACAGTACCTGTGATTAGTAACACTATATGAGCGACACCATGGTTCTGGCTTGCCTATGATTAGTAACCACTATATGAAGAGCACGACGCGATAGTAGGAGTCCCTGTAGTTAGTGCACTTACGTGATGAACACCATAGGTTTGCGTTGCCTGTAAATGGCGCCGCAATGTGCGAAACACCATAGATCTGTATTACATGTGCTAATATCATTACCTGTGAGTAGTACCATAATGTGTGGAATATTGCGCGTCTACGCATTTTTTTATTAGCACCGCAACATGACAAATACCACGGTTCTACTTTCCTAGTGATAAGTACCATTATGAGGGGCCGTTGACCGTGATTTTGGACCCCTATAGACAACAAGCATCCTCGATTCACGATTGTGCTTTAGAAACAGTGGTCAGTGTACTAACTGTGTACTAACCACAGGGGCTCGTACTATCCCGTGGTGATCCTCATATAGTTTCTGGGTCGGATCCACTGATTGTTTTAAATTCGTATCCATTCTTCTTCATCGCACTTTTTTATTCTGGTCAGTGGATGATTTTGAACTTTTAAATTGTCATTACATTTCGTACCATTAGGGGCCGATGACCTAGATGTCAGGCCCCTTTAAACAACAAGCAATATCATCATCACTTAACCGCTTGTTTCATACGTCTAGCACTTTCTGATTGCGCAGTGTAACACATTTCCAGGGAGCGAGTTTGCAGAGGTGGGTATATTCTAAGTTTAAGTAAAGGGAAACTTGAGAAAGAATCCAGCATGACATTCAACAACATCAGTAAAGTTTTCAGGACTCCTGATGTCAATATCAAATCGTGAACATCATCCGACTCGTGAAGCCACTGGAAGTCTGATAGTTACGGGAATTGAATACATGTCATATATCTGATCTTACATAAAAAGACAATGAAATAAATCAAGAAAAGTGTTGTAATTGGTGTTCCCTTCAGATTTTGTTTCTCCTTTTTATAGTTTCAGAAGAACAGGAAATCTTTGATTTATTTAACGGAGGGAAAGGGTTGCAATCTCAGTGGTGTCTGCGTAACCCACTTGCGTCTGATATTTATTACCACTAGGCGTAAGTTTCATTAACTCTAACCATCATAGCATGTCGGCAGATTGTTCTCAAATTTCTTTACAATGCTTGCGTGTCATGAAACCTTTATTTTATTTCTTTCTTTCTGTCTTCTCAAAGTCTAAAACCCAAAACGTTACGTGTTATGAGACAGTATGGACTGTATTGAATGTGTAACTTTTGGAAGGTATTCTCTGAACAAGTGTTTATGGTGTGTACGTAACTGGCAAGAAGAAAATTAAGATTTTTCTTCCAAAGCAACAAGAATTGTGGAATGACTTTTCTTTTGTGGCCTCTTACGAACGAACTTAAATGTCCAGGTTAGCACTACTATTCACGTATTTGTGAAGTAGGGGGATTAAATATAACGACATTTGCCAGTGTGGGCAGTAAATCATGCAAGAAGGGTGCATCATCTAACCTATGTGGCAAGAAATACATGTCAACACTCTTCGCGTGAGTTCCACAGAAATCTATTACTGTACTTGTATAATCGGTGAGTTCAATCTGATGCTCAACAGCGCAATAAAGTAACCTCGTTTGCCCTTCTCCCACACGAAGTGCTTCATCTTGATAGGGATACTCCACTTCACCACGCTGCAAATGCTCCATATAGAAATCTCCTACGATTACTTCTTATGTTGTCTCTCTTTGTTTTCGCCCACGCCTTTCCTGCTACATACTGATGATCTCTGTTAATCTTCTCCTTGAACTCCTACATTTCCTGACCACGCTCTTGGAGGACGTAGCGTCATCCTGCAGGCGGAAGTTCTGTTACATTCTAAACATATCAGATGGTCAAGGCGAGATTATGATTAGTGTATTAAATTCACACAAGGATTATTTAAAACCAATTAAATTGTTTCTTAGAGGTGAGAGAGAAATCCATTATGTAGAATCAGGGTTTGTTTAATGTCACATTTGCATTCAAATAGGCTTATGGAAGAGAAATGATAGATGATGGAAATAATACAAATTATCTTCTTACAAATTATACTAGGTACTGTAGGTCTTCATGATATACGATCAAGGATATGTTGGCATAATTACTAACCATCTTAAAGATAGATATTTAATTTGATTGGTATTCTCGGAAGTCCATGGAGTAAGCTATGAATGCAAGCCATTTCGATTTTCTGTAGTTCTTAGTGGTGGTGATTATTGTTTTAAGAGGTAGTACATCAGGGCAACCATCCTCTCCTGAAACTAATCAGAAAGCAAAAAGGAAGAAGTTCGAACCTTCAGTGAACGAAGATATCGGCAAAAAAGGTAAGAGCCACGAAAAGCATGAAATTAAACACTCCCTATCCTTGCATACCGTCGGGGTCGTAAAAGAACAAGAATTGAAGAAGAGACGTCGGACGGGAAGGATGGCAGTAAGGAGCCTAAAAAAAGCAACTGGAAGCAATTTAGATTCAGTAAGGGGCCCCGCGGTCACCACTTCACGTTCTTAAATTGAGAGCCCCTGAAGTTCCCACTTCCAGTTGCCTCTTTCGACGGGCAGGATGTATTCCACAACGTACAACCATAGGGGCTACTGCAGTCATTCTTAATTATTTTCATCATGGAGTTGTTTCTCATACATTTCAATAACATGTATGACTTCCTCGTATGAAACTTCTAAGCAAATTTTCAGTCTAAAATGTTAACATTTTATCTAACAATATAAATACGCTTTGCATTAGCCTTGATAAACATCAAATGACCTCAAACTTACTCGGTATCGGATATTCATGGTCGAAGAAACAGTTAGAAACTACTCTTGAAACTACTTCCCGAGTATGTCAGCTCATGTTGTCGTTAAAGTTAGTTTCCAGTAGCCGTTCTTTTCTGGAATGCTTAAAGGAAAAATATAAGGTAAGAACTGCATATTATCTGTATTAATAGGCTTTGTAGTATAGGGGTATCATACTTGCCTCTTATCCGGGGCACCCGGGTTCGATCCTCAGCCAGTCTAGGAATTTTAACTCTAAACTGAAGGCTGGTATTCGGTTCAATCAGCCCCGCGAGACCAATTAAAGCACTCTATGATACAAGATCAGAGATGAAATTAAGCAATATTGTTGACGGTGTCGTTACGCTGACCACTCGATACTCAAATATCTGCAGTCCACTTGCTTCGACACCGATCATCTTGGCAGATCAAGGCTCTAATGGTCTATATAGACACATTTGTATGTTTTAATAATAATAATAATAATAATAATAATAATAATAATAATAATAATAATGTCCGCCTCTGTGGTGTAGTGGTTAGCGTGATTAGCTGCCAACCCCGGAGGTCCGGGTTCGATTCCCGGCTCTGCCACGAAATTTGAAAAGTGGTACGAGGGCTGGAACGGGGTCCACTCAGCCTCGGGAGGTCAACTGAGTAGAGGTGGGTTCGATTCCCCCCTCAGCCATCCTGGGCGCCTGGGCGAGGTACTGGTCATACTCCCCAGTTGTATCCCCCAACCAAGAGTCTGAAGCTCCAGGACACTGCCCTTGTGGCGGTAGAGGTGGGATCCCTCGCTGAGTCCGAGGGAAAAGCCGAACCTGGAGGGTAAACAGATGATGATCATGATGATGATAATAATAATAATAATAATAATAATAATAATAATAATAATAATAATAACTAAAAGTGAAATACGTAAAATAACTGAGCGTTGAATAAAACTTGGTTGTGACAAATTTGCTATTCCGACTTTATTCGATTCCTTCTTTGATTATGAATTTCACTTAATATAATGCCTACCATAACTATTTAAAACACCGAGCGAGTTGGCCGTGCGGTAGGGTCGCACAGCTGTGACTTTGCATTCGATTCGAACACTACTGTCGGCAGCCCTGAAGATGATTTTCCGTGGTTTCCACACCAGGCAAACGATGGATCTGTACCTCAGTTAAGGCCACGGCCGCTTCCTTCCCACTCCTAGCTCTTTCCTATTCTGTCGTCGCCATAAGACGTTGTAGGCCTACAGCAAATTGTTAAAATAACCAAGCTCAATATTATCTGATACAAATTACTACATGCACCACTACCGTACTACCAATGACAGAAACAGCTCGGTTATTATACTGTAAACATGATGATTGATGATTATTATTGTAGGTCTCCGCCTCTGTCAACAATGACAACATTGACACTTCTTTTCTTATTTACTTACAATTCACCTCATGATGATGCTCAACATAGGTTGCAGCTCTTGATAGCGAGAAAAATTCCGAAGCAGATCCAGGAATAAAATTTTGAAAAACGCAGACAGCGTACTGTTGCAGTACATCCGGAAGAATATTGTACAACTTGTGCCTCCGTGCCTCAGGTGGCAGCGCGCCGGCCTCTCACCACTGGGTTTCATGGTTCAAATCCCGATGAATTCTTTTGAGATTTGTGCCGGACAAAGTGGAGGCGGGTCAGGATTTTCTGCGTATGCTCCGACGTACCCTGTCTTCTTTCATTCCAGCAACACTCTCCATTATCATTTCATTTCATCTGTCGGTCATTAATCACTGACGCGGAGGAGTGTGACAGGCTTTGGCAGCCGGAAGAATTCCTATCCTCACCGCCAGACGGGAGCTTCAATCATTCCGTTCCTGATTCAGCTGAAACTAGAAATAGGCAGTGGATTTTTATTGCACACCTTGTCTTTTAAAACAAAATCACAAACCTTAGGAGCTTTCCAAATGGTAGGGAACAGGTCATGTTCTGTCGGCATATTTTTCCGAGCTCTTTCATGCTCCTTGTTCTTTGAGGAAAGCTAGTTTGGGATTTGTCTTTCGGATAAAGCTTTTAAGGGACAGATACATACAGTGAGAGAGTTCATCTCCATAAGGTGAGCAATAAGTGTTTCTCTACATTATATAACCGCATTCCGTTAGGTGTGAAGTTACACCTTATAATGGGTAGATTTTACTGACAGAGGCCACGAACTTACTACGCTGACGTAGCAGGGGGAGAGGTGATACTCCCACGTGGCGCGTCCCAGGTGGCGGATAGGGGGGTCCTAACCGACTTGCCGGCGGACTTGAGGGAAATAAAATACCTCTCGCGGAACAAACACACAACTCCCTGTGGGTGAGGGACGCAGACGAAGAATTCACCCACAGTATCCGCTGCCTGTCGTAAGAGGCGACTAAAAGGAGCGACCAAGGGATGATCAAATTAGAACCCTGAAACTAATTGTGATTAGTACCACCAGGCGGGGAACACCATGGGTAACTTTTACTTGCGCGTAGTACCACTATGTTGGGTACCGAATAGGTTTGTGATTAGTAGCAAACGAGAGTGCGACGGCTTTTACAGTACCTGTGATTAGTAGCATTATATGAGCGACACCATGGGATGACGGAACCCATGGTTCTGGCTTGCCTACCATTAGTACTTACTATATGAGGAACACCACGGGATAGTACGAGTCCCTGTGGTTAGTACCCTAACACCATACAGTAGGTTTGCGTTGCCTGTAAA
This sequence comes from Anabrus simplex, assembly GCF_040414725.1. NCBI lineage: Eukaryota > Metazoa > Arthropoda > Insecta > Orthoptera > Tettigoniidae > Anabrus > Anabrus simplex. The sequence continues at coordinate 266,060,709 of NC_090268.1, forward strand.
TGGCGCCGCAATGTGCGAAACAGTGTAGGTCTGTGTTACATGTGCGAATTTCATTACCTGTGAATAGTACCACAATGTGTGGAATACCGCGAGTCTACGCTACTCTCGATCAGTACCGCAACATGACAAATACCATGGTTCTACTTTCCTAGCGATAAGTACCATTGCGAGGGCCCGCTGACTTGGATTCGGACCCTTTTCGACTACAAGTATCATCGATTCAGTATCGTGCTATAGAAGAAGTCCCTTGGTCAGTAATGCTATTGTTCTGCGCCAGCTGCTGTGCATGTGAGGCACTGTGGGTCTGTTCCACTGATGGTTTGAAATTCATATCTACCTAGCCATTAATTCTTCGTCCTCACGTTTTGAATTGTGGATGTTTTGGGCTTTTAATTTGTCGTTTCATTTCGCCTCATTTCGTACAATTAGGGGCCGATGTCCTAGATGTTAGGCCTCTTTAAACAACAAGCATCATCATCAACACTGACAGAGGCTAACGGAAGAGATACTTACCTTGTGAGTCTTGCACATGCACTTGGTTTTCGGTATTTGATGCTGAAAGTTTTATCGTGGAGTTCCTAAGAGCTCATGACAGATTATGTCCATTTGGGGTAGTGTACTGTACGTACCACGATGCATGAAATATGCTGGTTTTATAACCTTCTGACATATGGGAAGAGAAAAGTGGCTTAAACTAACCCAGATTGTCGACGTAATCCCTGACCGCAAGCAATGAATCACTCAACTTCGCTTCCTAGACATCGTGGAGTTTCACTTAGTATTGATTGGATGTGATAATTACAATAATTCGTCCGGCTCCTTGAATGGAAGTTCAGCGTTGTAACCTTTTTTGTTCAGAGGGTGAAGTGAAGATGAGGTCCCTTCTTCACTCTGCCTAAGTACAGTATTTGGTCTCCTGTGAAGTAGTTCAGTTCTCTTGATGCTGTGCCATGCTTGCGATCAGTACATCGACCACTTCCACGTGGGCAACTCTAATGAGCAATGGGAGTGTACGTGGAGATTGTGGACAATCAGAAACCGCCGTTTTCAACCTGTTCCATGCATAATCGATGTACTTCGTGTCCGGAGAATTAGCTGTGAATTCATAGGGTTGATAGCCCCATGAAGTTTCTCACTGATGCACCACGATGAGAGCGAGCGCAGGGCGCGAAATCGCGGGGGGGGGGGGCAGGGACGGATTTCCCCCCACCGATGATTTTATCTCAAAGATTCCCCCCACTAAAATTTCCCGGGGAGGAACGTTTCATTATAAAATAATGAGTTAAATGCAGAACACATATAATTTATTACTGAAGTGAATGATTTTTACTGTACATATTTTCATAAAAACATGAGCAATAATACAAACGACTGCCAGACCTTGAGCAATAAAACTACGCAGCAGTGGCAATCCGGACCTGCAGCCTATTGTTCGTGTTTCACTCTGACAAGTCCATCTGAAACCCGACCAAAATGTAACTTACTTGAAACTCTCCTCTCTTGTCTAAGTAGCTCGGCTTACACCACTCGTGTACTTCTTTGGGAGCGTATATTTCCGATAAGTAGCCAATAGGAGTGTACAAGCTGACAAATTCGTTCAGTCAGCAGAGAAAGGTTCCAGTATTAAAACAATAAATCAGGACAAATCGTGCGCGGTCTTGCGTTTCTTAAGAAAGAAACAGACTCTCATAAACTTCTCAGCTGATTGGAATAACTTTATAATGTTTATCATTTTTGTTATAACAGAATTCAAACAAAAAGATTTAAATTGTACATTTTTCTGGCGGAGGGAGTAATTAAATTACAGGGGAATTTTATACCCCCTCCCCTGCCGGTTGTTGCGTGAAGTAAACACTAGTAATTAAGCCCTATGTTCCTTCTTCTCCCCCCCCCCCACAATTTCTTTCTGATTTCGCACCCTGGGCGAGCGTTTTCATCGATGAAAATGAATTCAGCACATATTCGGCCCAAAGAGTTGTACAAATATTCCAAAATTCCACCGATGTGCCACTGGGCAGTTAACGTCCCTCGTATTGGTATTAAAGGTTTACGACGGCCATTAATCCCAGCCCAAAACAACTCAATACAATGTTTAAACGTTTAAACGCATGCACCTCTTGAACATTTTGATACTTTCTAACGCGTTCTTTATTTCTTTGATGGTGGTGTTCTGCTTCCTGCTTCAGATCAAGGAAATCATGATGATATTTCGGGGAATCAGATACATCTGAGAAATATCTTCCTAGATGATTAGTACCCGTGGGTGGATCAATGACGATACTGGCTCTACGAGAAATTCCTGGTACTAAGGATGGTCTTTGTGCACCCGAAATGCGTCTCAGTTTAGTCCACACCTAAGACGGTTCCTTTTCTTGTTAGACGACCAAGTAACCATGTAAGGTACTCTGTGGTTAACACAACGATCGAAATCATCCTGGATCTGCACACCGGCTCAAAAGTGAATACGGATCCTTCATTTATCGGATACTCTACCTGTCCGCTGTTAGTCGGTGTCCAGGGTCAGTAGTTATTTACACGGATGGTTCAAGGGCAGAAGCGAAGGAAGGCTGTGCGTTAATTATCGATAATGAGAGGTTTCTTTCTCCTCTACCTGAAACTTATAGTGAGCACACAGTAGAGCTCTATGCTATACTTGAATCTCTGCGGTACATTTGGTAAATGTCCCATTTTGGAGTTGAAGTGGTAGTCCATCCCTCTCTCAAATAAGCTGAAAAACGATTAAATGAACTACGAGGTATGGAATATTTCCCTTCGAGTTTCTCAGAGAGAAGTAGTGGTATTATGTCATCTTCGGATCCGTCATGGTACAACAACGCATCCTACTTACTGAAGGGAGAAGACCCCTTGGTTGTGTACTTGCGGCGGTCATCTGACCGTAGAATCCATCTTTAAATTCTTCACAACTGGGAAACCAAATAAACTTTCATAGTGAAATGAGCACGCTTTTATGGCATCACAGAGGGAACCCCATCACTTTTGTTTGGCACTATGACTCGTTAAATTCCAAATTATATGTTCCAAAGCACTTTACTGTAGGAAATACATTGGTGATTCCTATTGTCTCTACCTCTCGTATAGTATCGTATTTACACAAAGTGCGGATTAGTAATTGTAAAAATCACCTTTAATCAATCTTCGACTTCGATTTTGAAACCACTTGCCTTGGCTGTATTAAGATTAGTTCTATTGAATAATCATAACGACCTGAGATGTTTCCTGAGACGATATGGACATCTACTGGGCTAAATAATCGAGTCAGTAAAGGAGTGCTTGGTTCACCCGGAAGGAAGTGGGTTTGATTCCCCATCCGAAAGTTGAAAAGATTAGAAACAAGATTTCCACTTCCGGATAGGCACATGGCCGTAAACAACGAACGTAGGTTTACGTGGCATATTGTCATTTACGGTACGTTGTACACTTTTATAGAAGTCTAAAAGTGTATACTCGTATTCACGAGTCTAACAAAAAAAATTTTAAAAAATTTGTGAATACCACGATCCTTGAAGAATTTCTATACCTACTGTCAAGGGAGCTTCATATGCTTTACACTGATGAAAGCCAACGAAACTTGTCAGGAAGCTGGAAGTTTTTGTTAGATTCGTTAATACAGTGAATTTAATCCATATATAATATTTATTTATTTTAATATGTGGCCCTAAATTTCACTCAGCCTTAGCCTTCACCAGAAATGAGAACCAGGTTAAATGCTCAGTTAAAAAGGGAGCCGAGCATAGAGCTATTCAATACATCCTGCTAAACTCCAAGTTTACCCTTCTCCGAATTCTCCGAGGGCATCCATGGCCTGTGCGGCGATGGCCTTGCTTTGCTGTATAAGCATCTATTCGCAGAGAGTATTCTCTCATATAATGCATTTGACTTGAAGATACAACATGAACTCCAAAAAACTAAAATATATGACCTTTGCTTGAATTATAGTCAAGTCTAAATTCATACTATTACCCCCTGTTGGTAGGGGACGCAGACGAAGAATACACAATGGTATCCCCTGCCTGTCGTAAGAGCCGACTAAAAGGGGCCACAAAGGCTCTCGACTTGGAAGTGTGGGTTAGCGACCACGGGGTCCTCAGTTGTCCTGGCATTGCTTCTTTTTGTGCCAGGCTCCTAACTTTCATCTATTCTGTCCGACCTTTCTTGGTCAACTCTTGTTCTTTTCCGACCCCGACGGTATTAGAGCATTCGAGGCCTAGGGAGTCTTTCATTTTCACACAGTTCTTGGCCCTTGTCTTCCTTCACGAACCTGCTACGCAGACGTAACAGGGGGAGAGGTGATACTCCCACGTGGCGCGTCCCAGGTGGCGGATAGGGGGGTCCTAACCGGCTTGCCGGCTGACTTGAGGGAAATAAAATACCTCTCGCGGAAGAAACACACGCCCCCTGTGGGTGGGGGAGGCAGACGAATAATATACGAATAATATACGAATAATACACCCACGGTATCCCCTGCCTGTCGTGAGAGTCGACTAAAAGGGGCGACCAAGGGCTGATTGTATTAGAACCATGAAACTACCTTTGATTAGTACCATCACGCGCGGAACACCATGGGTCGCTTTTACTTGCGAGTAGTACCACTCTGTTAGCTACTGAATAGTTTTGTGATTCGTAGCACTCAAGCGGGGTTCAGTGTGGGTTTCCAGTACCCGTGAGTCGTACCCGTGTGAGCTACATCACGGGTCTGGGCGTTGCCAGTGAGTTGTACCACTATATGAGCGACAACTGGGTCTGCGTTGCCAGTGATTAGTATCCACTATGTGAGGAACACCACGGGAATGCCGGCGCCCGTGCTTAGTACACCTAGGTGAGGAACCTCACCGGTTTGCGCTGGCTATGAGTGGCGCCATTGTGTGAGAAACACCATAGGTCTGGGTTACCTTTACGACGTACAATACTTGTGAGTAGTACCTTAAGGTTTGGAACACCGTGAGTTTACGCTACCTTTGATTAGTGTGTGGAATACCGCGAGTATCTGCTACTTTTGACTAGTATCGCAACTTGACAAATACCATGGTTCAACTTTCCTAGCGATAAGTACCGTTATGAGGGGCCGATAACTTAGATTACAAGCATCCTCGATTCAGTATTATGCTCTAGCAGCAGTCTCTTGGTCAGTAATCCTATTGTATTTCCGTCAGTTTCTATGAATGTAAGGTACTGCGGGTGGCATCCACTGATTGTTTTAAATTCATATCCATCCATTCATTCTTCGTCCTCATGTTTTGAATTCTGGTCAGTGGAGAATTTTGGATTTTTAATTTGTCATTCCATTTCGTCTCATTTCGTACCATTAGGGGCCGATGACCTCGATGTCAGGCCCCTTTAAATAACAAGCATCATCATCAACCTTTGATTAGTACCGCAGCTTGAGAAATATCATGGTTCTACTTTACTCGCGACACGTACCATTCTGTGGGGCCTTAGTGGTGGATTTTGCACCCCCTTAGACATCAAGCAGCGTTGTGCTTTATAAGTGGTCCCTTGGTCAGTAATAACATTATTTACGATCTTTTTTAGTCTGATCCACTGGTTGTTTTTTTTTATAGTTCATGTCCATACATTCATTTTTCAGAACATTTTTTTTTATTTTGGTCAGTGGATTTTTTGAACTTATTGTTGTCATTTCATTTCGTACCATTAGGGGCCGATGACCTCGATGTTAGGCCCCTTTAAACAACAATCATCATCATCATCACCATCATCGTCATCATCCTTGTCTTCCTTCGTCCGTTACTTCATTTTCCGAAGTGACGGATCCCTACTTCTTTCTTCCTTTTTCTCTTTGTGTACCCCCTATGAGTGGGGGACGCAGGCGAAGAATTCACCCACGGTATCCTCTGCCTGTCGTAAGGGACGACTAAAAGGGGCGACCAAGGGATGATCAAATTAGAACCATGAAACTACTTGTGATTAGTACGACCACGCGGGGAACACCATGTGTCGCTTCTACTTGCGCGTTATACCACTATGTTGGGTACCAAATAGGTTACAAAAGGGATACGAGAACGAAAACTTTGCTGGGTTACGACAGTTCCATGTAGAACCTGAGTCAGCCCCCTGTGGTTGGGGGACGCAAATGAAGAATATACCCATGGTATCCCCTGCCTGTCGTAAGAGGCGACTAAAACGGGCCCAAGTTGCTCATAACTTGGGAGCGTGGGTTGGCGACCACTGGGCCCTTACCTGAGATCTGGCATTGCTTCCTCTTACTTGTGCCAGGCTACTCAGTTTCATCTATCCTGTCCGACCTCCCTTAGTCATTCACTGTGGATTTCCAGTACCCCGTGCTTAGTATCATTGTTAGAAACACCGCGGGTCTGGGCGTTGTCTGTGTTTAATACCACTATATGAGCGACACCGTAGGTCTGCGTTGCCTCTGACTAGCACCCACCATATGAGGAACACCGTGGGAATACCGGCGTCCGTGATTAGTACACGTAGGTGAGGAACACCATCGGTTTGCCTTGCCTATGTATGGCGCCATTATGTGAGAAACACCATAGGTCTGCGTTACCTGTGCAACGTACAATACTTGTGAGTAGTACCATAATGTGCGGAACACCGTGAGTCTACAATACTTTTGATAATACCCCAACATGACAAATACCCTGGTTCTTCTTTATTAGCGATAAGTACCATTATGAGGGGCCGTTGACCTGGATTTTGGACCCCTTTGGACAGCAAGAATCCTCGATTCAGGATTGTGCTTTAGAAGTGGTCCCTTGGTCAACAATACTATTTTATGATAGTTTTTGGTCGGATCCACTGATTGTTTTAAATTCCTATCCATCCATTCATCCTTCACGACATTTTTTAATTTAGTCAGTGGATGATTTTTAATTTTTAATTTGTCGTTACATTCGTACCATTAGGGGATGATGACCTAGATGCTAGGCTCCTTAAAACAACAAGCATCATCATCATCATCACTCATGGCTTTCATTTAAACCGCAGTGGTACGTATAAGTTAGGAAATTTGTTTGGAAGGGTAATAGGGAGGTACATTCAGGGAAACGGGATGGCCTAGGGAGCGGTGATAAGGGAACAGGAAACTGGAAATCAAGTAGGGATGACATAAAATTGTTAGTGTTGAACTGTAGAAGTATTGTAAAGAAAGGAATAGAATGAAGTAATTTAATGGATATATATTTACCAGATATTGTAATAGGAGTTGAATCATGGCTGAGAAATGATATAATGGATGCAGAAATTTTCTCAAGGCACTGGAGTGTGTATCGTAGAGATAGGATAGGAATGGTGGGAGGGGGAGTGTTCATTCTGGTGAAAGAAGAATTTGTAAGCTACGAAAAATTTAAAGATGAGACACATGAAATTCTAGGTGTAAGGTTCATTTCTAAAGACAATAGGCAACTTGATATATTTGGAGTGTACAGATCGGGAAAGGGTAGCACTGATGCGGATTCGGAATTATTTGATAGGATAGTCAGCTATGTGGGAAACGACATGGAAAGAAATGTGATTGTAGCGGGAGATCTGAATTTGCCAGGTGTAAATTGGGAAGGAAATGCGAACGACAGGAAGCATGACCAACAAATGGCAAATAAGTTAATATGGGAAGGTCAGCTGATTCAGAAAGTGATGGAACCAACCAGAGGGAAAAATATCCTGGATGTCGTGCAGATAAAACCAGATGAGCTCTATAGGGAAACTGAAGTAATAGATGGTATTAGTGATCACGAAGCTGATTTTGTGGTTAAAAATAAATGTGATAGAAAGGAAGGTCTTAAAAGTAGGACTGTTAGGCAGTACCATATGGCTGATAAAGCAGGCATGAGGCAGTTTCTAAAAAGTAACTATGATCGGTGGAAAACGGTAAATAAAAATGTAAACAGACTCAGGGATGGGTTTAAAGAAATTGTTGAGGAATGCGAAAACAGGTTTGTACCTTTAAGGGTGGTAAGGAATGGTAAGGACCCGCCTTATTATAATAGAGAAATAAAGAGACTAAGAAGGAGGTGCAGACTGGAAAGAAATAGAGTTAGAAATGGCTGTGGAAGTAAGGAGAAATTGAAGGAACTTACTAGAAAATTGAATCTAGCAAAGAAGGCAGCTAAGGATAACATGACGGCAAGCATAATTGGCAGTCATACAAATTTTAGTGAAAAATGGAAGGGTATGTATAGGTACTTTAAGGCAGAAACAGGTTCCAAGAAGGACATTCGAGGAATAATTAATGAACAAGGGGAGTGTGTATGTGAGGATCTTCAAAAGGCAGAAGTATTCAGTCAGCAGTATGTAAAGATTGTTGGTTACAAGGATAATGTCGAGATAGAGGAGGAGACTAAGGCCAAAGAAGTAATAAAATTTACATATGATAACAATGACATCTACAATAAGATACAAAAGTTGAAAACTAGAAAAGCGGCTGGAATTGATCAGATTTCTGGGGATATACTAAAGACAATGGGTTGGGATATAGTACCATATCTGAAGTACTTATTTGATTATTGTTTGGTTGAAGGAGCTATACCAGATGAATGGAGAGTTGCTATAGTAGCCCCTGTGTATAAAGGAAAGGGTGATAGACATAAACCTGAAAATTACAGGCCAGTAAGTTTGACATGCATTGTATGTAAGCTTTGGGAAGGCATTCTTTCTGATTACATTAGACATGTTTGTGAAATTAATAACTGGTTTGATAGAAGGCAATTCGGTTTTAGGAAAGGTTATTCCACTGAAGCTCAACTTGTAGGATTCCAGCAAGATATAGCAGATATCTTGGATTCTGGAGGTCAAATGGACTGTATCGCGATTGACCTGTCTAAAGCATTTGATAAGGTAGATCATGGGAAACTACTGGCAAAAATGAGTGCAATTGGACTAGACAAAAGAGTGACTGAATGGGTTGCTATATTTCTAGAAAACAGATCTCAGAGAGTTAGAGTAGGTGAAGCTTTGTCTGACCCTGTAATAGTTGAGAGGGGAGTTCCTCAGGGCAGTGTTATCGGACCTTTATGTTTTCTTATATATATAAATGATATGAGTAAAGGAGTGGAATCGGAGGTAAGGCTTTTTGCGGATGATGTTATTCTCTATAGAGTTATAAATAAGTTAGAAGGTTGTGAGCAACTGCAACGTGACCTCGAAAATGTTGTGAGATGGACAGCAGGCAATGGTATGTTGATAAACGGGGTTAAAAGTCAGGTTGTGAGTTTCACAAATAGGAAAAGTCCTCTCAGTTTTAATTAATGCGTTGATGGGGTGAAAGTTCCTTTTGGGGATCATTGTAAGTATCTAGGTGTTAATATAAGGAAAGATCTTCATTGGGGTAATCACATAAATGAGATTGTAAATAAAGGGTACAGATCTCTGCACATGGTTATGAGGTTTTTTTGGGGGGTTGTGGTAAGGATGTAAGGGAGAGGGCATATAAGTCTCTGGTAAGACCCCAACTAGAGTATGGTTCCAGTGTATGGGACCCTCACCAGGATTACCTGATTCAAGAACTGGAAAAATCCAAAGAAAAACAGCTCGATTTGTTCTGAGTGATTTCCGACAAAAGAGTAGCGTTAAAAAATGTTGCAATGTTTGGGTTGGGAAGAATTGAGAGAAAGAAGAAGAGCTGCTCGACTAAGCTGTCAGCGGAGATACGGCGTGGAATGACATTAGTAGACGAATAAGTTTGAATGGCGTTTATAAAAGTAGGAAAGATCACAATATGAAGATAAAGTTGGAATTCAAGAGGACAAACTGGGGCAAATATTCATTTATAGGAAGGGGAGTTAGGGATTGGAATAACTTACCAAGGGAGATGTTCAATAAATTTCCAATTTCTTTGAAATCATTTCGGAAAAGGCTAGGAAAGCAACAGAAGGGAATCTGCCACCTGGGCGACTGCTCTAAATGCAGATCAGTATTGATTGATCTATTTAAAACCACTGTACATTACTTGGTTTGTAAGATTTACTGCTCCTTTTCGATCTCCCGGAGAACAAATTTTAAATAAATAAAAATAAATAAATAAATAAATAATATTACACGAATGCCAGTCTGCATGGAATTTACATCATGATTTTGTAGAAGTGGCCGAAAAATATTGTTTTGTGTTTTTTTTTTTTTTTTTTTTTTTTCGATTTGTAAGCAGAGTAATTGCCAGATGGTTATGTAGAGTAGCTCATCCGTCTCTCGTCATGCTATTGCCTAGGATGGACTCAGTGACCTGAGCCGCCTAAGCGTCGAATGTGACATACATTAATGTCATTGAAATCATCAATACCTTCACACCCCAGAAAGCACGCCATATAGTCCAGTTCAGTAAAACTAAAAAACAAATTACACAGAACATTATGTATTGCATTTCAATTCCTACAAAATATTTTATTTTTCAAAATAAAATCTACTAATAAATTAATTAGTTTTGTATTCTTACACCGAGTCATTTGTATACATTAAATGCTGGGTTTAGTGGCTCAGACGGTTGAGGCGCTGGCCTTCTGATCCCAACTTGGCAGGTTTGATTTTGGCTCAGTCGAGTGGTATTTGAAGATGCTCAAATGTTAGCCTCTTGTCGGTAGATTTACTGGCACGTAAAAGAACTCCTACGGGGTAAAATTCTGGGACCTCGGTGTCTCCGTAAACCGTAGAAGTAATTACTGGGACGTATACTATTATATGTATTAAATGGATATATATTTGCTTTAAAGTTATGCTATAGTTAAATTTATATGTGTAACATAATTTCTATGAATGCCCAATTTTGTATCCTGTATGCGGGCCGCTTTCATTCGTTAAACTTCTGGGAACACTGTTCAACTATCGCCGAGTGGACGTCCTGTGTCCGCTCAGAGAGAGGTGCCAAAAACCACGATGTACTGTATGTGCATAATAAAACAACGATTTTGATTTACCTACATTTCGATCGCCCATTGATATTAGCTCCTGTAACGGGAAGCAATTTGGTGCTAGTATTAAGGAGCTGATTCCAGTAACCTTCAAACACATATAATGGATTTACATTACTGTTGCGTGATCGCATTATATAACGAAGTCATCATGACTTAGCCAACAGCTATACCATGTTGAATACACCGGTTCTCGTCCGATCACCGCAGTTAAGCAACATTCGGCGTGGTCAGTACTTGGATGGGTGACCGCTTGGGAACACCACGTGCCGTTTGCTCAATTCTCTTCAGTCCGGCCCCGCAGTATAGGGGGCAACGCGTCCGCCTGTCACCCCTCGCCTGGGGACGTCCTTCATCTTCCTGTCCTCACACACAACATTCCACACTACTGCCATTCCAATTACAAGCGGTTTCATACAATATGGTGCTAGTAGGGGCAAAAGATCTACGTGGGTCGACGCCTCGAACAAATAGCATTTTTAAAGAAGAAGAATACCATGACTTATACAACGACCATCGTAGATATTACCCATGTCTAACAGATCTTATTAAGCTTGGTAATGGTGATGATTATTGTTTTATGGGGAAGTATAACTGGGCAATCATCCTCTCCTTAACACTAATCAGGAGGAAGAAAGGAGGGTTTTGATCCTTCGAAGAATGAAGGTATCGGCAAAGGAAAGAAAGGGGCTACGAAAGACATGAAAAGACTCCCGTGGCTTCACAAATGTATTACTGTCGGAGTCAGAAAAGAACAAGAAGTGACCAATGAAGATCCCATAGAATAGGTTAAAGTGAGGAGGCTGGCACAAGCAAGTATTAGCAATGCCAGACTCAGCTCCCTAATTGAGAGCTCCTGGTCCTACTTCTAGCCACAGCTTACGACAAGGAGGTGATAGGATGAATGGATTCTACCAATCCCACATACCTAATACCGTAAGGGTCGGAAAAGAACGAGCGTTAAACAATAGCGGGTAGATAGGAAGGATTAAAGTGAGGCGATTGGCACAAGTAGAAACAATATCAGACTCAGGTAGAGGAACCGTGGTCACCAACACATGCTCCAAAGTAGAGAGCTTCCAAGGATTCTTTTCGGTCGTCCCTTACGACAGGTAGGGAATACGTGAATATACTGTATTCGATCGCCCGGACCCTCAGGCGGATTGTCCTGTTTTGTCCAGATCGTTGTAAGCTTCTTCATGGCAACTCGTCCCCGGGTAATTCGCTTTTTAATTTGCAGTATTTCTCTTAATTTCCTACGTCATTGATGGCTGAACCAAGGTATAGAAATCATTAGCCACCTCCAGGTGCATAAAATGAGCTGCGAGTTGGATTTGAACTCCTCGACCAAAAAGTAATTTAATTATCTTAGATTAGTTCTATAAATCGTTTTGCTCAGTTCACAGACGAGATTAATTCTCGGATAGTGAGTCACTAAGGCGCTTAGGAGGTAGTTAATTATGCTCGCACGCACGATGATGAGTGGTCAGCGCCAGGGCGGGGCAGGCCGTGGGAACAGAATAGATGACTCACTCCCGGTCATACTCTGGGTGATGATGTGGTGTGACCAGCAATCATATCCGGGTTGCTACAAGATTACTGAAGGAAGAAGGACAGGTGCCTTCTTAGGTCATCATTGTGATCGGTTAAATGGTGGGAGATTCCAACCTTCAAATCCTGGGGTCACCCGCAAGATGTACCTAATGTGGTTATCAGTAGGGGTGAGGCAAGGTTAGCCCTCAGTAACGTTGCACCTTCTGGTATATCTGTACCCAAGTATTATCAGTCCCACAAACCTGTGAAAATCATAAGCTGGACGTTTTTCAATTACTTAGCTTTATAGACTTGCTTCATTTTGTGCTTCAGTAAGTGACCAAACATTGAACGGTGTGATTCCAGGTCAATTAAAAGAAGGGGAGTAAAGACAAACTTTTAGTTTTACGTGACTCTTTCTATCGTGATAATAAGCCTCCAGATCTCCACATGTTATGCATGAAATCTGAACTCTTCATTTCAAAAATTCCACATGCAAGCTCGGACTTAGCTCTGGGAAACGAGACACAATATCAACAGCTCTCAGCCAAGATTACCTTGGGCGTTTATCCCCAATGTGACTTTTTTTCATTAGCTTGCTAAGAAAATTCTGAGATAAAAGGTAAAACCCTCGGGGCTAAGTGGCTCAGGTGGTTGAGGCGCTAGCTTTCTCACTTCCACTTGGAAGGTTCGATCCTGCCTCAGTCCGGTGGTATTTGAAAGTGCTCACATACATCAGACACGTGTTGGTAGATTTACTGGCACGAAAAAGGAACTCTTGTGAGACTACATTATGGTACCTCGGCGTCTCTGAGAACCGTAAAAGTAGTTAGTGGGATGTAAAGATATTAGCATTATTAAGTAAAGTCCATTACTTCAAATCTAGCACGGTCGTAAATGTAGGCCACAGTAAAGTTTAACAATTATCTCATCAAAGATAACGGATGCCTAAAACGTTGTACGCGTGTAGGTCATTATTGTTTTAAGAAGAAGTACAGAGTAACAGGGCAACCATCCTCTTGTAACAATGATCATGGGAATATAAACTTAAGTAAGAGGCCCAGTCATTTCGAAGAATAGAAGTGTTGGCAATAGAAAGGATTTGGTAATGAAAGACTGCGTAGTTCTCTCCAAACCCAATAGTCAAGTTCGAAAGAGAAAACGTTGACCAAGGAAGGTCGGATAGGGAAAATGAAGCGGGAAGTGTGGCACAAACAAGTGGAAACAACGTCAGACTCTGCTAGGATTCTGTTGTTTCCGATCCACGCAACCAGGATGAGAGCCCTGGAGGTTTCATTTCCATCGATTCTTACGACAAGTTGGAGATTCCATGGATATATTCTACTTCATCTACACACAGGGGGTTTGAAATAATGAATACATCTTCTGAGTAGGAAGTTTGCTAAATTTCGTATAATACAATAATATCAGATATAAGCCCGTCTGGTGGCCATGATAGTTAGGCAACAAATATATATGGTCTGGCACGTGGTTAGCCGATTTGAGTCCCGTTGATGGAAAAAATGTCACCATCAGAATGTTAGCCGGCAGATTAGGACAGGTGGTGGTATACAAATTCTAATCACTAGATTGCGTGCCTAAAGCCTGGATTCAATTCCAAACTTCTCCGTAACGTTCATATCGAGTGAGGGCATATGACGCTGCCGTTGGGTAGGGATGTTAATACTTGGGGAGACCCGTTGGTGCTATTCGATAGGAGTAGGCTATGTTTCGGCACCGGCTTTCACCCTATACCTTTGTACAATCGTATACCACGTCGTTGATTTCATTTCATTTATTCCTCTGATGGCATTCGGTCCTAAAATGTCGCTAAGACCCGTGTGGGTGGGGACGCAGACGCAGAATACACCCACGGTATTCTCTGCCTGTCGTCAGAGGCGACTAAAAGGATCGACCAAAGTGTGATTGAAGTAGAACCATGAACCTACTTATAATTAGTACCATCACGCTGGAACACAATGGGTCACCTTTACTTGCGAGTAGTACCACTATGTTAGGTACACAATAGGTTTGTGATTAGTAGCAGCAGAGAGCGGTTCACTGTGGGTTTACAGTACCTGTGATTAGTAACATTATGTGAGAAACACCACGGATCTGGGTGTTGCCTATGGTTAGTACCACTATATTAGCGACACTGTGGGTCTACGTTGCCTGTGATTAGTGCCCACTATGTGAGGAACACCACGGGAATACCGGCGCCCCTGATTAATACACCTAAGTGAGGAACACTATGGGTTTACGTTGCCTATGAGTGGCACCATTATGTGAGAAACACCATAGGTCTGCGTTACCTGCTCGACGTACAATACTTGTGAGTAGTACCATAACGTGTGGAACGCAGTGAGTCTACACTACTTTTGATTAGTACCGCAACTTGGGAAATGCCCTGGTTCTACTTTACTAGCGATAAGTACCATTAT